>NC_042992.1:40630654-40968987 GCF_901001165.1 Salmo trutta | reverse complement strand
TTCTTCCTAAATAGAGGTTAAAGGAAAGGTTCATCCATTTTGATTTTTATATTGTTTTTGTGCATCTCTGAGCGATGTTCTATCAATTCCTGGGGTCCTTTTATATTTTCATGTGGAACTGAGCTATTGCCGTTCAAGCAGGCATAAACTGGTATGATGTAGCATTGGGATAAAGCCACTCTCAGTTAATAGGAATACGACTTTTGGATCGCTAAAAACGTTTATCATACATGTCAGATTTCAATACTGACCGATGTCATAACGTGGGAGGTTGTATTCTCTCGAATGAGACATTGATCATATTTTTGTAATATTCCTACCTTGAGAAATATGTAATTTAACAGAGGGTCCACCACATTTCTCCTATTTGTCTGCCTCTTCAGTCCAGGGCATAGCCACAGGAAGATGTTTTGAGTTGGGGGTGCTGGAATTCTTGCAATTCAATGTTATTTACATGATAGAAGGCATTAGCAGAATATTAGATTTTTTTTTTGCAATTCGCTATTCAGGCAGGATGCAATTTGGGAACTTTATTTATTTATTCTTTAGTCTTTATAATAATTTGTTTTGTTATTATTATTAGCGTATATCATTGTTATTATTGTAGGCCAATTTATTACCTTAACCAGTTCTTAAAGTATGCAAAATGTGTTTTGTTTCATTCTGTTGAGACATTTTGTCATATGCTTCGTCTTCAGAAGCGGAGAAATCAATATCCGACCAATACACAGCGTGGTAAGTGTCCATACTTATATTTTTATTCAAACGTGAACACTAAACAAAACAAGAACACGAACAACAGTCCTGTAAGGTACAAATGACTATACGGAGAAACAACCACCCACAAACACAAGAGAAAATAAACCCATATAAATATGGCCTCCAATTAGAAGCAACTACAACCAGCTGCTTCTAATTGGAGGTCGTTCCGAAAACTAACATAGAAATAGAACAACTAGAAATACGAACATAGAAATACAAAACATAGAACAATACACCAAAAAACCCGACAACACAAAACAAACACACCCCTGCCACGTCCTGACCAAACTACAATAACAAATAACCCCTTTTACTGGTCAGGACGTCACACATTTTTGTTGGCTAAATTAAGTTCAATCGTATTTAACTTAAGATAGGTCATAAGTAGGACTTTTGTAAATAAATATTATTAGCCTATTGATGTAATTTGGTGGGTATGGTAGGCACTAGCATTTCTTTGTAATTGCTGCAATATGGCTTGTTCAAAACTTTTGTAAAGGTTTAAACCAGTTAGCAAGTGCTTTGTTTAATTATGTGAGCCATTTTCTTTGGCCAAATTAAGTTCCAAATAGGTGAGACCTATTCCAGCTCCACGAAGGAAGCCTCCAGCGACGTTCTCTAGTCCAGAACTCCCCGAGACGTTCCCTAGTCCAGAACTCCCAGCGACGTTCCCTAGTCCGGTGAGACCTATTCCAGCTCCACGAATGAAGCCCCCAGTGATGATCTATGGTCAGGAGCCTGTAGGGATAATCCATGGCAAGAAGCCTGTAGGGATGATCCATGTCCCAGAGCCTGTAGAGATGATCCACGGCACGGAGCCTGCAGTGACGGTCCACAGTTCGGAACCTCCTGAGACAGTCTACAGTCCGAAACCTCCTGAGACAGTCTACAGTCCGGAACCTCCTGAGACGGCCCACAGTCCGGAACCTCCTGAGACGGCCCACAGTCCGGAACCACTTGAGACGGCCCACAGTCCGGAACCTCCTGAGACGGCCCACAGTCCGGAACCTCCTGAGACGGCCCACAGTCCGGAACCTCCTGAGACGGCCCACAGTCCGGGACCTCCTGAGACGGCCCACAGTCCAGAACCTCCTGAGACGGCCCACAGTCCGGAACCTCCTGAGACGGCATACAGTCCGGAACCTCCTGAGACGGCCCACAGTCCGGAACCACTTGAGACGGCCCACAGTCCGGAACCTCCTGAGACGGCCCACAGTCCGGAACCTCCTGAGACGGCCCACAGTCCGGAACCTCCTGAGACGGCCCACAGTCCGGAACCTCCTGAGACGGCCCACAGTCCGGAACCTCCTGAGACGGCCCACAGTCCGGAACCTCCTGAGACGGCCCACAGTCCGGGACCTCCTGAGACGGCCCACAGTCCGGGACCTCCTGAGACGGCCCACAGTCCGGGACCTCCTGAGACGGCATACAGTCCGGAACCTCCTGAGACGGCATACAGTCCGGAACCTCCGGAGACGGCATACAGTCCGGAACCTCCGGAGACGGCATACAGTCCGGAACCTCCGGAGACGGCCTACAGTCCGGAACCTCCTGAGAAGTTCCCCAGCCCAGAACCTCCAGCGGCGGCCTGCAGCCCAGAACCTCCAACAATGATCTATGGTCCGGTTTCCCCGACGATGATCCACGGTCCGGTGGTACTAGAGCGGAGGGATCAGTGGGTGGAGCGGGGATTACGCCCCGAACCGGAGCCGCCTCCTCTGCTGGAGGTTAAGGTTATGTGGACTGCATTTGAGCCGCCATAGACAATTGTCACCCTCCCTACCCTCCCTTTTGTTTTTGTTTATGTTTTGTTTGCGTAGCATTCAGAGTCTGCACCTTTGGTAGAGTAGGTCAGGGCATGACAGGGGGTGGTTGTGTTTTTCTATGTTTTCTATTTCTATGTTTAAGTTCTAGTTTTTCTATTTCTATGTTGGGGTTGTTTGGGTTGATCTCCAATTGGAGGCAGCTGGTCCTCGTTACCTCTGATTGGAGATCATATTTAAGTAGGGTTTTTTTTCTTCCTGTTTTTGTGGGTTATTATCTTTTGAGTCGTGTTTGTTTCTCTCTGCGTCACGGTTTGTTGTTTTGTCAAATTCAGTTATTTATGTTTTGCAAGGTTTCACGGATTTAATTAAATGTGGAACTACAAACACGCTGCACCTTGGTCCGCTCCTTTTGACAGCCGTGACAACTGTTCTGACTTGGTGGTGTAGCCTATAACCTGTTTTTGAGAAATGTAATCATTGAATATTGTAAGAGCTTTCATTGTCTGCTTATATGCCCCTTGTATTTATCCTACGGTTCTGATTTGGTGTACAGGGAGAACACTGTAAGAACGGCCCATGTTCTGAATTCTGTCGCTGTACATTTCAAAAGTGCTGAACAAATAGTTATACTGACTACGTCCATCCTAGCTCGCTCATTAATGTCAATGAAAATTACGGATTGCCTCTTATCCACTTGTCGTCCCCTTATGCCATAGTTTGTGCATCTGAATTGTCAGTAGAAACCACAATTGTTTAAGCAAGTCAGCCATGTCATAAATGTATTTTTTTAAAGGCAGTAAATGACGCTGAATGAATTGTTTCACTGCCAGACAAGGCTCCGCTGACAGCCAGGTGTAGCAGTGGTATAGTGCAATTAATGTATTGTTTAGTGTTGTTGTGGCTTTGCTGGTATGCATCCCACATGTTTTTGTTTTGCCCCACCAAGATTTACATACTAAAATCGCCACTGGACCTGACTGTATGCTGTCGTGGTGGGGCAGCATGCGTCACGTGTCTCCATGACCCTGTGGGCTGAACCCTCAATGCTGTTGAGGCCCTGTGCTCCACTAAGAGCTAAAATAAAAGTAAGTCATATGTCACTCCCCCCTCAATTCATCGGGGAATGGACTCTACAAGGTGTCGAAAGCTTTCCACAGGGATGCTGGATAACCTTTGGACGGTGGACCATTCCTAATATACACGGGAAACTGTTGAGTGTGGAAAAACCCAGCAGTGTTGCAGTTCTTGACACACACCAGTCTCCCTGGTACCTACTACCATACTCCGTTCAAAGGTACTTACATATTTTGCCTTGCCCATTCACTCTTTGAATGGCACTCACACAATTCATGTTTCATTGTCTCAAGGCTTAAAAATGATTTGTTAACCTATCTTCTCCCCTTCATCTACACTGATTAAAGTGGATTTAACCAGTGACATCAATACGGGATCATAGCTTTCACCTGGATTCACCTGGTCATTCTATGTCATGGAAAGAGCAGTTCATAATGTGTTGTGCACTCAGTTTATATGACTTCACAAATTCCAAGCTTATTGAAATTACAGCTTGAATACTCTATCACGATTCAGGGGGAAACGCTGATAGTCTTGACGAACAAAACGAACTGGCAACAGACAACCAGAGAACACAGGTATAAATACACAGGGGATAATGAGGAAGATGGGCGACACCTGGAGGGGGGTGGATACAAGCACAAAGACAGGTGAAACAGATCAGGGTGTGACATAGTCTGTCTTTTTTCCCTTAATGTCCCGTACACTCTCAGGTTGTACAACTGAAATACAAAGCATTTAACACTTGTGTTAAAAATGTGTTGTACAACCCGAGCGTGTATGTGGACAATATGTGTTTGGTTTTCAGGTTGAAGTTCATCCAGCCCTCCTCAAGAGTATGAGTGAGGAGAATGATATCAAATGTGTGTGTGTGTGTCTTCTACAAATTGTACATAAATGTTTTTATTTCATTGATAGGACCATGGGAAAGGTGGGTCTCCATAAACCATGTTATAAACTGATTGACCCCATAGACCAGAGGTGTGGACTCGAGTCACAAATATGATGACTTGCAACTCGACTTTGACACCAATGACTCCTGACTTGACTTGGACTTGAGCCTTATGACTCGACCTGACTTGATACCCTCCCCAAGCCCAAATATTAAAAATTATGCTATTAAAAAAAGCTCTTCATTTAACGGATTACAGTTTGAATCGGACAGCAGCCAATCAAATTGTGCCAGCTGAGAAAAAGTTGTGCGTGGCAGTGCAGAGGAACGTCGGCGGGTAAATTCAGATGGAGCCCTTGGAAAGATGATACTCAAAATTATTATTTTCGGATATAAAGACGACGCTGTATCAACAAAAAATGGATTGCAACTTGCAAAACATGCGGGAAGAAAATTATAGACGGAGGCGCAACAATTTCCAACTTTGTTCGACATTTGAAGCTGCACAAAGAATTGTAAGTCGTGGCTAATATAGCCGGCAGCTATATATTTTATTACTTTACTGGTGTAACATGTAGGCTAACGTAAAGTTAAATCAATGAGCCTCCACACAGTCAGTCAGTGCGGGAACGTGATCATTGCACCCAAGATTGAGCTACAACTGGCTAGGCAGTTGGTAGCCTAAATCCTGCCTGATGTTACTGCTGTTCCTAAAACCATTGACATACGTTAGCCTACTGTAACCACAGAGAGAGAGAGTGTGTGTGTGAATGTTGGGCAATTGTGTACAAGCCTACATCGCCCGATTGCGCCCCTTAGCGATCCTCGATAGTCGATCACTATTGGGGGGGTGTGTCTTTCTCATGGCTACCCATGTATTTCCATGGAAATATAAAGTTTATTTGGAAAGTAATAAATATAGAGATATTTTTAAAAACATTCATGATTTGCGTAAATGTAATATACTATTACTCTTGTTAAAAATATTAAATGGTATTACATTTGGTGAAGAGCACATTATGACTTGTTTAGGACTCGAAACTCAAAGATTAGGACTTGACACTTGACTCGGACTTGCCTGTCTTGACTTGGGACTTGAGTGCTAAGACTTGAGACTTACTTGTGACTTGTAAAACAATGACTTGGTCCCACCTCTGCCATAAACCATAAACAAGTATGTGGGTGTGTGTATGTGTCAGGAATCCCGCTTCCTGAGTCTGTTTTCTGCCTGAGCTGACTGTTTTTTGTTTTGGAGTCGTTTGTCTGAGGTTCCTGAACGCACCCTGTCTGGTTGCCAGGTGACGAAGCTAGGCGGGAGAACTTTTGATTGCCCGCACCTGCATCTCATCAACCATCTGCACACCTGGTCCTGATCATCACCTCTTCATAAGCCCTGACCTGACATCCATTCCCTGCCAGATCGTTAGCAACGAACAGTATGTTGTGCCAGCGTATCAGCCTCATGTTTCCTGAGTTTGTTTTGTTATTCTGTACTTGCCGGTTACTCACTCCCGTTTACTCTGTCTACAGTCATTCTCCCGGAACATTCAACTCCCTTGCCTGGCCGTCGGTGGATTCAGTGGCTTCATTGGATCAACCCATTCACTCTCATCAACTCACCTCCGCTGCCGTTCCGTCTCCTGGATTACTCAATATACACATCAAGACTACCAATAAATACTCACCTTCATTTTACTCACCTTGTCCGCTTCTGGGTTCTGTCTTAGAGAATCGTGACAGTATGAACAGTTCCAATACTTTATGAAAAAGTACCTGATAAAATAAAAACAATTTTATAAAACCCTTGACTAAGACTGTTGAATCCCTGATAGTCAAAATAGCATAAAGAAAAATATATTGTTCCTTCATAGACCGATAGCTTCGTGAGGTTCAACCAACCTTTTGTTGGTGTCTCCATATTTTCAGAAAGGGGGACATTGGCACATCTGAATAGATAAGGCCTGACAAAATACTAACTCTATATCCTGTGGTCGACATCCTGAGTGTAACGGCCGTCGTAGGAAGTGGACCAAAATGCAGCGGGTACGTGAATGCTCATATTTATTTTATGACGAACATTACACAAAAACAACAAAACGAAAAAACGAACGACAGCTAGACAGTCTTGCAGGCTAAACATAACAATGCAAAAACAACCTCCCACAATTCCCACAACAAACACACCCCTATACATAGGACCTTCAATCAGAGGCAACGAGGAACAGCTGCCTCCAATTGAAGGCCCAATCTCAATTAACTAAACATGGAACTAAACACCCTAGATCTAACATAGAACCTAACCAAAAACCCCGGACTAATCTAAACAAACACCCCTCTACAAAACACATACCAACAAACCCCGAACCACATAAAACAAACACCCCCTGCCACGTCCTGACCAAACTATAATAACAAATAACCCCTTTACTGGTCAGGACGTGACAGTAACCCCTCCCAAAGGTGCAGACCCCGGATGCACCTCACAACAACAACAAAAATAACTACAAAAATAAACCCCTCAAACTAAAGGGAGGGAAGGGAGGGTGGTTACCGTCACCGACGGTTCCCGTGCTACACCCCCCCTCCCCAATCCTCCTACTGTGGAGGTGGCTCAGGCTCTGGCTTTAGTCCCCCTCCTAACCTGTCCACCCCCGCTGAATGCCTCTGGCTGAAGCGCATCGCTGCAGACCTCGGGCTGAAGCGCTTCGCTGTAGACCTCGGGCAGTACTCGGGCGACTCTGGCTGCGCCGATTCCGGACTGTAGGGCGACTCTGGCTGCGCCGATTCCGGACTGTAGGGCGACTCTGGGAGCTCCGGACTTTAGGGCGACTCTGGCTGCGCCGATTCCGGACTGTAGGGCGACTCTGGCTGCGCCGATTCCGGACTGTAGGCCGTCTCACTCGGTTCCGGACTGTAGGCTGTCTCACTCGGTTCCGGACTGTAGGCTGTCTCACTCGGTTCCGGACTGTAGGCTGTCTCACTCGGTTCCGGACTGTAGGCTGTCTCACTCGGTTCCGGACTGTAGGCTGTCTCACTCGGTTCCGGACTGTAGGCTATCTCTAGACGGTGCACTTTCACCAGACACTCTGGACGGGGTACTGATGCCGGAAGCTCTGGACGGGGTACTGTCGTCGGAAGCTCTGGACGGGGACTGCGCACTGAAAGCCTGATGCGTGGGGCTGGTAGTGGAGGTACCAGACTGGAGACACGCACCCCAAGGCTAGTGCGAGGAGCAGGAACAGGACGAGTTGGACTGGGCTGAAGCACTGGAAGCCTGGTGCGTGGGGCTGGTACTGGAGGTACCAGACTGGAGACACGCACCTCAGGGCTAGTGCGAGGAGTGGGAACAGGATACTCTGGGCCGTGAAGGCGCACTGGCGGACTCGAGCACAGTACTGGCACCACCCTTACTGGCTGGATGCCCGCTTCCCACTGGCAAATGCGGGGCGCTGGCACCTCGCACACCGACTTGTGAATGCTCGGCCTCGATGCCGTGCGTATCCCCTCATAGCACGGGACCTGACCAATAACAGGCTGCTTCTGATAAGCACGGGGAGTTGGCTTGGGGCTTAACCCTGGCCCAGCCAAACTACCCGTGTGCCCCCCCCAAAAAAATAATTGGGGCTGCCTCTCAGGCTTAAATGCCAACCGTGTGTATAGAGCCTCATACCGGCGCCGCTCCGCCTTGGCTGCCTCTATCTCCTCCGGTGGGCGACGATATTCCCCAGCCTGGTGCCACGGTCCAGCCTCGTCCAGGAACTCCTCCCATGTCCAAGTGTCAGTATAGTCCACATAATTCCTTTGTAGCTCCTTCCCCCGCTGCTTGGTCCATTGTTGGTGGGAGGTTCTGTAACGGCCGTCGTAGGAAGTGGACCAAAATGCAGCGGGTACGTGAATGCTCATATTTATTTTATGACGAACATTACACAAAAACGAAAAAACGAACGACAGCTAGACAGTCTTGCAGGCTAAACATAACAATGCAAAAACAACCTCCCACAATTCCCACAACAAACACACCCCTATACATAGGACCTTCAATCAGAGGCAACGAGGAACAGCTGCCTCCAATTGAAGGCCCAAACTCAATTAACTAAACATGGAACTAAACACCCTAGATCTAACATAGAAATACACAACATAGAACCTAACCAAAAACCCCGGACTAATCTAAACAAACACCCCTCTACAAAACACATATACCAACAAACCCCGAACCACATAAAACAAACACCCCCTGCCACGTCCTGACCAAACTATAATAACAAATAACCCCTTTACTGGTCAGGACGTGACACTGAGGTACCATGGACCTCCAGTATTACTGTCATCACAGCAGCCAGATAACTGCTGATGCAAGACTCCAAGCCAAACATACTGCAAGCCAAACATGTTGAATAGCAGGTTCATTCATAGGGTCACAGTCAAAATGGCTTTCAACTGCATTTTTCTCATGATGTAAAGCATTTGTCAAAGAAGTCAAGATGGGAACCACTATGTCAAATTCTCCAAACATGTTTACCTATCATGTGACACCTGTCCTTATTCTCATTATATAAAGGGCTGTGAAAACAATGAATGCAATATATTTTGGGATGTAAACCAGAGATATTAATCACTGTTGATCCATTCTGTTCTAATCTAATTAGATGAATGTCATGGAGGACAGAACATGCAACTGCGCACCTCACTGAAGACCACTACTGAATTAGGGGTAGGTCGGATATTGTGGTAGTACATACATTTTTAACAGGTTAGGGTTAGGCATGATATTCCATGTCAGACTCTTCAATGCCACTTTTCTCAACATCTTAGATCCCAAATGTTGTTAATTAACCAATTCTAAGCTCATATGACTTGTAATATTTTGATAGAGGGCTGAAAACCTAAGCCGAATGGGTTACAACTGACAATTTCTCACTATATTGCCTCTTACACAGATCACAAGTTAGGTTATGTATTCCATGTCAGACTTTTCAATGCCACTTAATCTCAACATTTTAGACCCCAAAGGTTGCCAGGTCAAGTTGTTTCGCATACATACATTCAAATTATGGACATTTAAACAGAGTATTGGGAAAATAGGGTGGTGCAAAAACAAATGGAGTGGTCTTAAGTGAATAACAAAAAATGTTACTTTTGTATGTGCAATAGGTTATTAAAAGTATCAACAATTTAACGTGACCTCATGGTGAGAGCGAGAGTGACAGATGTAATGATGGATTATTATTTACTTTCATTAATTCAAGTTCTCTCTGTACACATAAAATTGCTTGAAAAAACAACCCCAAAATGAATTAAGGAAAGACCCATGGAAGGGTGATCCAAAAGGGAATGTTATTTGGTTGCATGTACACAGTGAAAAACATATCCACATTTGGCTTTGTATTCACACACATCTATTCCCTGCCCTTAAGCAAGAGGGCTGAGCTCATTACATCTTCCATGTTCTTAATAACTTAAATGGATTAAGTTTTGACCAGTTGAAAGGCAGGCTGAAACTCTCCCCAAAAGTGTCTTTATCAACGGGATAATATTGCACTTTCAGGTTAGAATGTGGTTTAAACATCAGGGAGTAAAACTGTGGGTTAACCGAGACCTCTGTAGGTTAACAGACACCTATTCTTAGTTTTTTGAGGAATGGCTTTGCATGTAAGTCCATCTCTTGTGAGCTATTAGCTACAATATCTGCTGTACAGAAACTATTCCACAATGGGTGGTACCGCATACACATAGTTCTGCAGTAGACTCCTTATGTTATAAAAACACCTGTTGTCAGTCAACATGCATTGGGACCTGTCTGCCTGTTCTCTGATCATGCAAGTAGCATCAGTGGCTCAATCCTCTATACGTTGTCAAGGGGGAAGGATAACGACAATGAAAAAAACAGCATGTACAGAAATACAGAGATGGAAAAAAAGCAGACATACACTTTTAAAAAGCATGAGTAAAAACACTGTCCAAGCTCTGTCCCACTCCCAAACTAATAACACCCAGGAATACACTGGGTACAACACCTCTCCTTAAGCTTGCCTCCTTCTCTTCTCCTCTCTCAGTTCATCCTCCACTCTCACCCCAATCTAGGTCAAGTGACCTCCTCTGTTGGCAATGGCATCATAGAATCCCCTCTTCCCTCCTCCCCACCCTGGGTTCTTAACATCCCTGCCCCATCTGGTGAAGGGGCGCTGGAACAACAACTCTGTGTTCGGGGCCAGACTGGAAAGTGGGAAAGTCATTGGTTGGCCACACTACAGGTGGCCGGGGGATCAGATGCAGCTGGTTGGATGGCAGCGGTAGGTACAGTTGGCCAGGGAGTCTCGTTCTGCCCCGCTGGTTCGCACTCTGGGAGTAGCCACCCTCAACGGGAGACTCTGAAACAGAGGGAGAGGGAGAGTTCAGGACCAGACACACTGTGATCTTGGAAATCAAGGCTCTTTACTAAAATATTTACATTCTAGTGAGTGAGAACTATCATAGTTTTAGTAAGTGAGAAACTTGTTTTGCTATTCCACTACATGTCATCCTAATGTGTGGTGCTGTGAGCCACTGACCTGTGTGTTCCCCCTCAGGCAGCAGCAGATGGCTTCTACAGGGGCTAGGCAGGGTGGTCTGGCTGGGAGCCACTTCTGCAGTGGCTGAGCATGGTGGTCTGGCTCGGCACCTCCTGACATGGTCCCACCTAGAGACGCCTCATGTGACGGACCACCGCTGTGGCATTAAACGCTTGCTGCAGGACCAAACATATTCCCATTAGAGACGTACCCATTTATAAATGATTCATTAAACATTAATAAATTAATTATAAACCCTTTATAAACCCCTTGTAAAGGGACCCTTATTGTAAAATGCTATTTTGCACCATAAAGCTCACAAAAGTTATTGATCTGGGCACTGACAGACTCATGTATGTTTTAATCCAGGGCTGTGTCTCCAGCAAGCCTGAGGGAGGGAGAGAGACATGAGGGCCAGGCTCTGTTGGGGGGCACAAGAATATGTGCAAGAAGGTGTGTGCTTGTGTCTGTATGTGCACTGTACCAGGGGTGCTGAATAGCCTGGACACATGTGGGGCGGCAGGTAGCCTAGTGGTTAGAGTGTTGGGCCAGTAACTGAAAGGTTGCTAGATCAAATCCCCTTGCTGACAAGGTAAAAATCTGTTGTTCTGCCCCTGAACAAGGCAGTTAACCCACTGTTCCTAGGCAGTCATTGTAAACAAGAATTTGTTCTTAACTGACTTGCCTAGTTAAATAAAGGTTATAAATATATATATCTCTATCAAGACATTTTGCAGGAGAATCTGTCCGCCAATAGAAGCTCAACAGAAGTTAGGTGATGCAACAGGACAACAACCCAAAAGACAGAAGTAAATCAAAAACAGAATGGCTTGAACAGAAGAAAATGTGCCTTCTGGAATGGCCCAGTCAGTCCTGACCTCAACCCGATTGAGATGCTGTGGCATGACCTCAAGAGAGCGGTTCACACCAGACATCCCAATAATATTGTGGAACTGAAACAGTTTTGTAAAGAGGAATGATCCAAAATTCCTCCTGACCGTTGTGCAGGTCTGATACGCAGAACTACAGAAAATGTTTGGTTGAGGTTATTGCTGCCAAAGGAGGGTCAAACTGTTATTAAATCCAAGAGTTCACATTCTTTTTCCAAGCTACAATTTGAATGTTTACACGGTGTGTTCAATAAAGACATGAACAATTTTTATTGTTTGTGTGTTATTAGTTTAAGCAGACTGTTTGTCTATTGTTGTGACTTAGATGAAGATCAGATCAAATTTTCTGACCAATTT
This sequence comes from Salmo trutta, assembly GCF_901001165.1. Taxonomy (NCBI): domain Eukaryota; kingdom Metazoa; phylum Chordata; class Actinopteri; order Salmoniformes; family Salmonidae; genus Salmo; species Salmo trutta. The sequence goes on along the minus strand of NC_042992.1, from coordinate 40,956,695 downwards.
ATGCAGAAATCAAGGTAATTCTAAAGGGTTCACATACTTTTTCTTCCCACTGTAAGTCGCTCTGGATAAGAGCGCCTGCTAAATGACAAAAATGTAAGTGTCACGTCCTGACCAGTAAAAGGGGTTGTTTGTTATTGTAGTTTGGTCAGGGCGTGGCAGGGGGTGTTTGTTTTATGTGTTTCTGGGTTTTTTGGTTAATGTTCTATGTTAGTATATTTCTATGTTCGTTCTAGTTTTTCTATTTCTATGTTTAGTTTATTGGGTTGACCTTCAATTGGAGGCAGCTGTTCCTCGTTGCCTCTAATTGAAGGTCCTATTTAGTAGGGGTGTTTTTCCATGGGTTTTTGTGGGTAGTTGTTCCAAGTGTAGCTGTGTGCCTCACAGGACTGTTTTCTCGTTGTTGTTTTTGTTTAAGTGTTTATTTTGGTTTTCTTCATAATAAAGAAGATGAGTATTCACATTCCCGCTGCATTTTGGTCCACTCCATACGACGAACGTGACAGTAAGTCACAGTCAGGATGGGAAGGAAGAAGATATGACCGTCTTGTGGTAGTAACAGACTAATATTCAACTTCAACATTTTTCCCAAAATGCGGTCGGATCAAATAGGCCTACACATTTCATTTACCATGGAATGAGCCTTGCGTAAATAAGTAAAGTATGTGTGTGTACAGTGCATTCGGAATGTATTCAGACCCCTTGACTTGGATTCGGGGTAAACTTTGAACATATAAAGGAGTGTAAGAGACTGGTTTTTACATCAGAAGTTAATGGTTCTCTGTAGAAAGACAGATGGCTTTGGAATCTGTTGGGTGGGCGGGAGGAAGTCACAGGATTGCTATATGGGAAGTGGATGGACATCTGTGGATTAGGCGAAGGAGGGGTTGAGGTCAGGTCAGATCCCCTGAAGGGAGAAATTATGGTTTATTATCCTATTATCCTCTTCCTGTCGAACCATAAGATGTAAGGATTGGAGAGAAGGAGGAGTGTCTAAAGTGGAGTATATATACTTGTAATGGTGGAAACATGTCTTCGTCTGAATACAGCTGTGTCGACACTTTGGGAAGAATTACATTTGGTTAAGCTTCTCTAGTGTCCGTGAGTTATTTACTCTGAAAAATTAGAACCTAACAACTTTTTGCACATTTTAAGTTTCAGCTACTATAGAAAATGACATCTTACTAGGGTCAGGACGTGACAACAGCCTTATTCTATAATTGATTAAATCGTTTTTTTTCTCCTCATCAATCTACACACAATAAACCAAAATGACAAAGCAAAAATGTATTAAAAATAAAATACAGAAATACCTAATTTACATAAGTATTCAAACACTTTGCTATGAGACTCGAAATTGAGCTCAAGTGCATCCTGTTTCCATTGATCATCCTTGAAATGTCCACCTTTGGTAAATTCAACTGCTTGGACATGATTTGGAAAGGCACACACCTGTCTATTCAAGGTCCCACAGTTGACAGTGCATATCAGAGCAAAAACCAAGCCATGAGATCGAAGGAATTGTCCGTAGAGCGCTGAGACATGATTGTGTCGAGGCACAGATCTGGGGAAAGATACCAAAAAATGTCTGCAGCATTAAAGGTCCCCAAGAACACAGTAGCTCCCATAATTCTTAAATTGAAGAACTTTGGGACCACCAAGACTCTTCCTAGAGCTGGCCGTCTGGCTAAACTGAGTATTCGAGGTAGAAGGGCCTTGGTCACGGAGGTGACAAAGAACCCAACGGTCATGCTGAAATAGCTCCAGAGTTCCTCTGTGGAGATGGGAGCACCTTCCAGAAGGAGACCCATAACTGCAGCACTCCACCAATCAGGCATTTATGGTAGTGGTCAAACGAAGTCACTCCTCAGTAAAAGGCACAAAACACCCCGTTTGCCAAAAGGCACCCAAAGGACTCCCAGACCATGATTAACAAGATTCTCTGGTCTGATGAAACCAACATTGAACTCTTTGACCTGAATGCCAAGCATCACGTCTGGAGGTAACCTGGCACCACCTTACGGTAAAGCATGGTGGTGGCAGCATCATGCTGTGGGGATGTTTTTCAGCGGCAGGGACTGTTCAGGATTGAGGGAAAGATGAACGGAGCAAAGTACAGAGAGATCCTTGATGAAAACCTGCTCCAGAGCGTTCAAGACCTCAGACTGGGGCGAAGGTTCACCTTCCAACTGGACAACGACCATAAGCACACAGCCAAGACAACACAGGAGTGGCTTCGGGACAAGTCTCTGATTGTCCTTGAATGGCCCTGCCAGAGCCTGGACATAAATCTGATCAAACATCTCTGGAGAGACCTGAAAATAGCTGTGTAGCGACGCTCCCCATCCAACCAGACAGAGCATGAGAGGATCTGCAGAGAAGAATGGAAGAAACTCCCCAAATACAGGTGTGCCAAGCTCGTAGCATCAAATCCAAGAAGACTCGAGGCTGTATTCGCTGCCAAAGGTGCTTCATCAAAGTATTGAGTAAAGGGTCTGAATACTTATGTAAATGTGATATTTAAGAGTTTTATATTTAATAAATTAGCAAAAAAAAATCAAAACTGTTTTTGCTTTGTCATTATGGGGTATTGTTTGTAACTTGACGAGGGAAAAAAAACTATTTAATCCCTTTTAGAATATGGCTGTAACATAACAAAATGTGGAAAAAGTTAAGGGGACTGAATACTTTCTGAATGCAATGTATGTGTGTTTGGGGAGGGGATGTTAAGCCTGCTTGTTATAGTACAGTACTGTACCACGTTCATGTGTGTGTCTCTCTCTCTGTGTTATCCCCCTTCATCCATTCCTCATCTGTTCCTGAGTCCATTGCTGAGGCTCCCTCCAACCAGCGTCTGTTGGGAGGGCAGAGCAAAGCATTTTAGCTGCTATCTACTCCGGACCCCGGGCATGGACAGGCACGGGCACCACCTTAACACCCACAGCCACTCCACCACTGCAGGCTCCTCCTGCCTCTGCCTTTCTGCCTAGACCAGCACCCAGAGACCACCTCACAGCCCAGCCCAAAGCAGCCAGGCCACTGGGGAAATAAGAACAGAAGACAACATCGTCAATACAACAATAACAACAGGCCACTACAGAGACAGACAGAGAAGAAGTCAGTAAAGGACAGGGTAATGTTTAGAAGGCACAAGACGTAAGAATATTATCTGAACTTGTGCAATATCAAATGCTTTTTTTGTTTGTTTTTTGGAAACACATTTTGTTATGTTGTGTGCTCTAATGAATACAACCCAGCTTCAATAAAGAGCATAAATAAAGAACTGCATCAACAGGTTTGAGTTCAGATGGATGACAATGCACACGTTGAAGATAGTATTAGGCCTAATTGAATTAATAGAGATGATGTGATTACTTGCTAGACCTGCCTGGCAGAAACACACATAAGATAATATCTAGACAATGAATTTATATCTGAACTTTCAACAATGTTGTTATCTACTGAACACAGCCCGGGCACACACACTTTACAATGACAGAGAGAGAGGTGAGCGACTACACCTAGATAGAACAAGATAACCAGGCTATCCCAATCCTTTGGTGTGTGAGTGTGTGTTTGTATGGGCATTGGAGGAGGTACAGTGCCTTGCAAAAGTATTCACCCCCTTGGCATTTTTCCTATTTTGTTGCATTTCAACCTGTACTTTAAATGGATTTTCATTTGGATTTCATGTAATGGACATACACAAAATAGTCTATATTGGTGAAGTGAAATGAAAAAAATAACTTAACTTCAAAAAATAAAAAAAATGAAAAATGGTGCGTTCAAATGTATTCACCCCTTTGCTATGAAGCCCCTAAATAAGATCTGGTGCAACCAATTACCTTCAGAAGTCACATAATTAGTTAAATAAAGTCCACCTGTGTGCAATCTAAGTGTCACATGATCTGTCACATGATCTCAGTATATATATACACATTTTCTGAAAGGCCCCAGAGTCTGCAACACCACTAAGCATGGGGCACCACCAAGCAAGTGGCACTATGAAGACCAAGGAGCTCTCAAAACAGGTCAGAGACGACATTGTGGAGAAGTACAGATCAGAGTTGGGTTATAAAAAAATATCCGAAACTTTGAACATCCCACAGAGCACCATTAAATCCATTATTCTTCCAGAGATTTGAGACTGGGACGGAGGTTGACCTTCCAGCAGGACAATGACCCTAAGCATCTTGCTAAAGCAACACTTGAGTGGTTTAAGGGGAAACATTTAAATGTCTTGGAATGGCCTAGTCAAAGCCCAGATATCAATCCAATTGAGAATCTGTGGTATGACTTAAATATTGCTGTACACCAGTGGAACCCATCCAACTTGAAGGAGCGGGAGCAGTTTTGCCTTGAAGAATGGGCAAGAATCCCAGTGGCTAGATGTGCCAAGCTTATAGAGACATACCCAAGAGACTTGCAGCTGTAATTGCTGCTAAGGTGGCTATACAAAGTATTGACTTTGGGGGGGGATGAATAGTTATGCACGCTCAAGGTTTCAGTTTTTTTTGTCTTATTTCTTGTTTGCTTCACAATAAAAATATTTTGCATCTTCAAAGTGGTAGGCATGTTGTGTAAATCATATGATACAAACCCCCAAAAATCCATTTTAATTCCAGGTTGTAAGGCAACACATAGGAAAAATGCCAAGGGGGTTGAATACTTTCGCAAGCCACTGTATATATAATATAAAACCACTTCTAAGACTCTTTCCCCTGTTTAACACCTTAAATATGCGCCATTACCCATCTAACTATTTGTAGCTCGCTAAACGTAGATAGCTAGCTAATGTTAGCTAACCAAGCTAGCTATCTCGTGATCATTTTGTGAACAGAACTTGAGTATCGCATTCACATTTGCTTTTTTTTTATCAATAAAATATATACAGTACCAGTCAAAAGTTTGGACACACCTACACATTCAAGGGTTTTTCTTTATTTGTACTATTTTCTACATTGTAGAATAATAGTGAAGACAAACTATGAAATAACACATATGGAATCATGTAGTAACCAAAAAGTGTTAAACTAATCAAATTATATTTTATATTTGAGACTCGTCAAAGTAGCCACCCTTTGCCTTGACAGCTTTGCACACTCTTGACATTCTCTCAACCAGCTTCATGAGGTAGTCACCTGGAATGCATTTCAAATAACAGGTGTGCCTTGTTAAAAGTTAATTTGTGGAATTCCTTTCCTTCTTAATGCATTTGAGCCAATCAGTTGTGTTGTGACAAGGTAGGGCTGGTATACAGAGGATAGCACTATTTGGTAAAAGACCAAGTCCAGATTATGGCAAGAACAGCTCAAATAAGCAAAGAGAAACGACAGTCCATCATTACTTTAAGACATGAAGGTCAGTCAATCCAGAAACTTCCAAGAACTTTGAAAGTTTCTTCAAGTGAAATCGCAAAAACCGTCAAGTGCTATTATGAAACCACTACTAAAGGACACCAATAAGAATAGACTTGCTTGGGCTAAGAAACACAAGCAATTGACATTAGACTGGTGGAAATCTGTCCTTTGGGATGATGAGTCCAAATGTGAGATTTTTGGTTCCAACCTTTGTGTAGTTGTGAGACGCAGAGTTCGTGAACGTATGATCTCTGTGTGGTTCCCAACGTGAAGCACGGAGGAGGAAGTGTGATGGTGCTTTGCTGGTGACACTGTCTGTGATTTATTTAGAATTCAAGGCACACTTAACCAGCATGGCTACCACAGCATTCTGCAGCGATACACCATCCCATCTGGTTTGCGCTTAATGGGACTATCATTTGTTTTTCAACAGGACAATGACCCAACACATCTTCAGGCTGTGTAAGGGATATTTGACCAAGGAGAGTGATGGAGCGCTGCATGAGATGACCTGGCCTCCACAATCACCTGACTTCAACCCAATTGAGGTGGTTTGGGATGAGTCAGACCGCAGAGTGAAGGAAAAACAGCCAACAAGTGCTCAGCATGTTTGGGAACTCCTTCAAGACTGTTGGAAAAGCATTCCAGGTGAAGCTGGTTGAGAGAATAACAAGAGTGTGCAAAGCTGTCATCAAGCGAATGGTGGCTACTTTGAAGTATCTAAAATATATTTTGATTGATTTAACACCTTTTTGGTTACTACATGATTCCATATGTGTTATTTCATAGTTATGATGTACAAAGAAAGAAAACCCCTTGAACGAGTAGGTGTGTCCAAACATGTGACTGGGATTGTACATTCACACGTACAGTACCAGACAAAAGTTTGTACACACCTACTCATTCAAGGATCTAGGAGACAATACATAACGAGGGGTAGATGCCTAGATGATTTTAGTGGTTCCATGAGTTAGCCATGGTTGGTAGCTATATGGGCACAGTCACAGACAAGCTCTCACACCCATGATGGAATTGTCGAGTCGATTGTGTGTTACCAAAAGAGGACGGGGTGATTGAACAACGCTGCATAGAATGTGCTTTAGCTGAAATTGCTGGCATATTTTGAAGACTCGTTTCGCTTTGAGAACCTTAAAACAGAGGTAATTATCTAGCTAAAGCTATTGTGGAATTGCACAGATTTTGTTTCGTACTAATTTAGCTACAGTTAGCCTGACTAGCTACTGACTACGAGTTGAGTGCACTGAGGTGAATGGACAAGCAAACTAACTAGCTAGACAATTTTCGGTATTTCTAATGTTCACTATTCCTAGCTATAATATCAGACTGCCAATGAATGGCGGTACGGTTAGGGCTGCGTATATATATAGGCCCTTAAACCCTTTCTGGTTGTAGCTAGCTAGCTAATATAGTTAGATAAATCCCCAGTACATTTAAGATTATCGTAAACCTAGGAATATTGAAGGCACTAGGTCAATACCATATTGGGTAAATTATCCTCCACCACCATAGTCCGACTGCTAGTTAACTATATATTCACAATTTACATAACTAGCTAGAAGTTAGCGGACTAGCTAAAAAGCAAAGGTAGCTAACTGCTAGGTCCTTGCTACCGCATTGAAGTTGTCATTTAAAAAGGTCAATGTTTGGGCTGGGAATTGCCAGGGACCTCAGATATTATCACGATACTTAGTTAGGTTCCGATGCGATATGTATTGTGATTCTCACGATTTCTATATGCATTTCGATGTTCCAAACATATTGCTCACTATATCAGCTGCAGATAGGCTGGGCACATGACATTTCTAAAAACTTTTTTTTTTCTAATAGAAACTAGTTCATTGCATCCGCCATTGAGCCCAGTTTCGTACCGCTTGTCCCAGCTATTTGCCGTAGTGTTTAAGTAATCGCGAAAAACCGCCTTATTTTAGGTTCATTTTTTTACCCTGCCAGCCCCTATTAGTTCTATAGAGCAAACTCGCCTTCCGAACGATATATTCCCTTCCCATTGTTCTGCTTAACCTTGTAGGCTTACCTCAGGTAACTAACTCATCATTAACAAGGTTAAGGCTACTTGGTGAGCGCTCTAACAGTTCGCCTGTGTACACGTTGTGGTGACCTACAGTACTAGAGATGGCTGGAGTGTAGCTTTCAAACGTTAAACGTTTTCTGGTCACATTTAACCGTATAATTTTTTCAGAAAAAGGTGTAGAACCTAAATGCATATCCCTGTCTTCTTTTTCAAGATGTGGCCGATTTTAAACAGCCAGAATACATTATTTTATTAAGAAATAACCTTTTTTTTAAGGATTTGTTGTTTCTAAATGGCTGCTTGGTCATTAGATATGCATTGCAATCTGTTTGTTTGTAGGCACCGAATTGAGCAAATGCTGCGCAGGTTCACTGAGTTGCAAACCAAATGGATAGGTCTAGTTCATTGATTTGTAGAGCTGACGCAGTTACTACCTCATATTGAGGCTAGCAAGTGTCGCGAATGAAGTATGTAGTGCCCACAGGGAGGCGCAAGAGAGCTATAAACCCATTCTGTTTTTTACCTTACATGCTGACAACACCGCTCGCATCGCGTGCATTGTAAAATAAATGTAAACATACATGTTATTCAATTATTGCGCCAACAAGTGTCTGCGTTGCCAAGCGCTAAAATAGAAGTCAGTTCTAATTGTGACACTGAACGCTGTGCAAGTCCTGCCTCTCCCATCTCATTGGTTTGTAGAAGCAGATACCCATGTGCCATCTCATTGGTTATACCCACGTGGGTGATTGAAAGATGAACCGAGTTCGGTCGGTCATCGTGGTAACTGAAAGTTAGATGCCAATCGCCATATAAAGTCCTAAGAAGAAAAAGCCTGGAAGGAGGAGAGATGACTAGAAACGATTCGGTTGACGGTTTTATGTGTGGATTAATTGTCGGAGTAGAGGACCTTGTGCATTTCAGGTAAAATAACAATTCAACGTTTATATCCCAGGACAAATTTAGCTAGCAACAGCAAGCTAGCTAAATAGGACACATTAGCTAGCAACTGCAAGCTAGTTAGATCAATTGCTGTAAATGTTTAATGCTTTTCGACCTGTCCCCAAAATAATAGAATTGGTTCAGTTTGTTTTGATATTTCAACCTGCGTGTCGTGATCGCGTTTAGTGTAGGGGACAAAATCAATTTGCACACGGCCAGTTTGGGTACGGTGTTAACCTTAAACCTGACCCTAGGTGTAACCCATTTTAGCCTTTAACCCTAGGCATAACCTATTTTTAGCCCTAACCCAAATTCTAATGTAGCGTAGCCTTAGTAAATACCATTCAATTACTAAATATTATTTTTTTAATCAAGTCCTATGCATTTTGCTGTTTTATCATTAGTTATTTTATATGTATTATTGCAAGGCAGAGCACTTGATAAACATGCCACTTTAAAAAAAAAAAAAAAAAATTGTGGTTTGAACTGGGTGTGACCTAGTAACGTCTATGTGAAAGTCCAACAATTGGCAAAGGATAGGTGGGTTAGGTTTTAGACCGATCTCAGGAATTAATAATAAAAATACACTTTCTCAGCTGCCTCACCAATATTTATATGTAAATTAATAACTTTTAATTGCTAAATGTTTCCAATAGATGGCAGCATAAGACCACAAAGCATCAGTTATAGGCTTCAGGCAGCAATAGGACTGACATAAAATAGCATTCAGCCAAAGACTGTATGTCCCATGATTTTCTGAAATGGTCACTCATTACTTTAGTTAGGTATGTCTATATCTTTCTCTTGTATTAGGCCTGTGTTGCTTTTGGGAGAGCAAAAAATGTAACTATAGCATGTATTGAACCCTGGCCAAATAATTACTAGTCAGATGCCCTAACCTCATCCCTAGTATACATACGTTATGAAATCATCGTAATGTCTCATATGACAGTGCGAGTGAACAGCCTTGGAATAGAAAAGACAAAAGGTGCATCTTCCACAGCCACCAAGAGATGACATCATGCAACCCTCGTGGTTAGCAAATTTACCTCAACATGCCCCTCACTTGCGCGAGTAGGCAGAGTGCTCGTTGACGGCACAAGCTTGTGGCGGAGCTTGTTGAGTTGACTACTTGTGCGAGAAGGCAGAGTGGCTCGATGCTGGTTGATGAATTTGACAATAAATGTACTAGGAAAATATGTTTTTGTCGACCAGAGATGACTGAATTATCGTTCACGGTTATTGATAATCGTTATAGTAATCAAGTATAATTTCAAAACATTAGCATAAAAACTGGTAATAATAAACATGAATCATCATTATATTACTTCATAGTAATCTGTTAAATCCTTTTCAGTCCTTCCTCTCGCGTTAGCAGTGTGGAAAGGGACAGAAAAAAGCGCGCGCAGGAGTTTTCCTGTTTGGGGGAGTGGTGTATCCTGGGAGTAAACTAATCTTCTGAAATGTCATTTGTGGTATTATGTTGCCATCTATTGGAATTATTTAGCAATTACAGTAGTACTGAATAAAGTGTATATCCTTACTAAAGTAGTAATTACTCAGAATTGCAAAATATAAAATGTTCTAGCTCATTTAACACTTACAATTACAAAATGACCATTTATAGCATAACTAAATGTATGGTGTTGTGGGTTTAACTTAAAACATTGTTTTACTTTTTATGTAGATAGGAGACATTGTCTACCAAAGTAACAACCCTTCAACATATAACCACAAGGTGAAAATGAGCTTTTTATATATATATATATATATATATATATATATATATATAAATATAAATCTGGTAGCTCTCAAAAGAGCCTTTGATTTGCTGAGCAGTTAGGTTTCAGGAGTGTGCCTGCCTGCCATCAGAGGAGTAGATCTGTGAATAATGAAAAGTTAGAGCCAAGCTAGTTTACATTTTAGTCGTTTAGCAGACACTCTTATCCAGAGTGACTTGCAAGAGCAATTTGGGTTAAGTGCCTTGCTCAAGGGTACATCGGCTAATTATTTTTTACCTAGTCGGCTTGGGGATTCGAACCAGCCACCTTTCAGGCTAGTGTGCAATGCTCCTAACCGCTTGACTACAAACCACTAAATGTTAAACACCAAAAGGCAAATGGTAGTAGATAAATGGTAAGCTGGTAAATAAGACTGCTTTTAAAACTTTCAGACTGCCATTGTTTTGGGGAAATGGGGACATGTCTATTTTGATAAATATCTCAATGTATGTATTTTGATGGTTTGAAGTTCTACACCCTTCTAATCAGGATAACCTATTTTTTTCTAATGATGTTTGTTTACTGGTAGTTAAAACGTCAAATATAAAAAATTGACTGATGGAACTCTGAGGTTGTCCCATTGTTTCCTATAGGGGAAATATAGGTATGCTTATTTTGTGAATAAACATCTCAATATTATTCTACATCTCAATTTTTTTTCAAGTCAGACACCATTTTAGTCATGAGAAACTCATCTTTGTAATTATAAGGCTGGCAGCGTGCTCCGTTGTCATCAAACACTAGCTCCAAAATCATTTTTGCTCTTGGAACTCTGAGCTCCCCCATTGTTTTCCTATAGAGAGGCATGCTGGTATATTTCGTCAAATATCTCACAATGTGTATATTTAGATTTTTTTTTCATGTCGGACACCAGTTTAATCAGGATAATCTCCTCTTTCTAATGACAAGGTTGCTAGACCAGAAATAGTCAGAAGTTGCAATTTTTTCCTACTTCCTTGTTATTCAGACATAAGCACACTTGGCACCATTGAGGTGCGGGTGTTTACTTTCTACACAAGTTATTTTCCAGTTTCGTCCTAAGAACAGATTGTAGCGGTAAAATAAAAAGTTCTACCTTTTTTAGTGCCGTTTAGAGAAAATGGAATTCTAAGGATCATTCCAGTAAGAAGGGGCTCAGCGATGGTTCGTTTCAATTCATTTGCTAAGGCCTCGCACTAGTGTTCCAGCTCAACCAAAAATCTTTAGCTGTTTTTCAGCCTTAGGTGAATTTTGACTTGAAAGTGTGAACCACCGCTTTTAATCATGGCAAGGCGACCGGAAACATGACCGAATACAAGCAGTACAGCTATTCCCTCCAAGGCAATCAAACAAGCAAAGCGTCAGTATAGAGACAAAGTAGAGTCGCAGTTCAACGGTTCAAATACGAGACGAATGTGGCAGGGTCTACAGTCAATCACGGATTACAAAAAGAAAACCAGCCCCGTCGCGGACACCGACGTCTTGCTCCCAGACAACTTCTTTGCTCACTTTGAGGACAATACAGTGCCACTGACACGGCCGCTACCAAAGCTTGTGGGCTATCCTTATCTGTAGCCAATGTGAGTAAAACATTTAAACGTGTTAACCCTCGCAAGGCCGCCGGCCCAGACGGCATCCCTAGCCGCGTCCTCAGAGCATGCGCAGACCAGCTGGCTGGTGTGTTTACGGACATATTCAACCAAACCCAGTCTGTTGTCCCCACATGCTTCAAGATGGCCACCATTGTTCCTGTTCCCAAGAAAGCTAAGGTAACTGAACTAAATGACTATCGCCCCATTGCACTCACTTTTGTCATCATGAAGTGCTTTGAGAGACTAGTCAAGGACCATATCACCTCCACCCTACCTGATACCCTAGACCTTTTCCAATTTGTTTACCGCCCCAATAGGTCCACTGACGATGCAATCACCATCACACTGCACACTGTCCTATTCCATCTGGACAAGAGGAATACCTATGTAGGAATGCTGTTCATTGACTACAGCTCAGCATTTAACACCATAGTACACTCCAAACTCGTCATTAAGACCCTGGATCTCGACCCAACCATGTGCAACTGGGTCCTGGACTTTCTGACGGGCCGCCCCCAGGTGGTGAGGTTAGGAAACAACATTTCCACCCCACTGATCCTAAACACTGGCGCACCACAAGGGTGCGTTCTCAGCCCTCTCCTGTACTCCCTGTTCAACCATGACACGCTTCCAACTCAATCATCAAGTTTGCAGACGACACTACAGTGGTAGGCCTGATAACCAACAACAACGAGACAGCCTACAGGGAGGAGATGAGGGCCCACAGAGTTTGGTGTCAGAAAAATAACCTCACTCAACGTCAACAAAACAAAGGAGATGACCGTGGACTTCAGGATACAGCAGTGGGAGCCCCCCCTGAAGCTGTGCTTCAAGCATTGCAAAGAGCTGCTGGCAAGCGCAGGGAAGTGCTGTTTGAATGAATGCTAACGACCCTGCTGCTGCCTTATACCGCTCAGTCAGACTGCTCTATCAAATATCAAATCATAGACTTAATTATAATAAACACACAGAAAGGCAAGCCTTAGGTCATTAATATAGTCAAATCCGGAAACTATCATTTCGAAAACAAAACGTTTATTCTTTCAGTGAAATACGGAACCTTTCCGTATTTTATCGAACGGGTGGCATCCCTAAGTCAAAATATTGCTGTTGCATTGCACAACCGTCAATGTTACAGTTGAAGTCGGAAGTTTACATACACCTTAGCCAAATACTTTTAATTCAGTTTCACAATTCCTGACTTTAAATCCTAGTAAAAATGCCCTGTTTTAGGTCAGTTAGGATTACCACTTTATTTTAAGAATGTTAAATGTCAGAATAATAGTAGTGTGATTTATTTAAGCTTTTATTTCTTTCATCACATTCCCAGTGGGTCAGAAGTTTACATACACTCAATTCGTCTTTGGTAGCATTGCCTTTAAATTGTTTAACTTGGGTCAAATTTTTCGGGTAGCCTTCCACAAGCTTCCCACAATAAGTTGGGTGAATTTTGGCCAATTACTCCTGACAGAGCTGGTGTAGCTGAGTCAGTTTTGTAGGCCTCCTTGCTCGCACACGCTTTTTCAGTTCTGCTCACACATTTTCTATGGGATTGAGGTCAGGGCTTTGTGATGGCCACTCCAATACTTTGACTTTGTTGTCCTTAAGGCATTTTGCCACAACTTTGGAAGTATGCTTGGGGTCATTGTCCATTTGGAAGATCCGTTTGCGACCAAGCTTTAACTTCCTGACTGATGTCTTGAGATGTTGCTTCAATATATCCAAATAATTTTTCATCCTCATGATGTTATCTATTTTGTGAAGTGCACCAGTCCATCCTGCAGCAAAGTACCCCCACAACATGATGCTACCACCCCCGTGCTTCACGGTTGGGATGGTGTTTGGGATGGTGTTCTTCGGCTTTCAAGCGTCCCCCTTTTTCCTCCAAACATAATGGTCATTATGGCCACACAGTTCTATTTTTGTTTCAGACCAGAGGACATTTCTCCAAAAAGTCAGATCTTTGTCCCAATGTGCAGTTGCAAACCGTAGTCTGTTTTTTGTTTTTTTATTGTCGGTTTTGGAGCAGTGGCTTCTTCCTTGCTGAGCGGCCTTTCAGGTTGTCGATATAGGACTCGTTTTACTGTGGATATAGATACCTTTGTATTTGTTTCCTCCAGCATCTTCACAATGTCCTTTGCTGCTGTTCTGGGATTGATTTGCACTTTTGCACCAAAGTACATTCATCTCTAGGAGACAGAACGCATCTCCTTCCTGAGCGGTATGACGGCTGCGTGGTCCCATGGTGTTTATACTTGCGTACTATTGTTTGTACAGATGAACGTGGTACCTTCAGGCGTTTGGAAATTGCTCCCAAGGATGAACCAGACTTGTGGAGGTCTACTATTTTCTTTTTCTGAGGTCTTGGCTGATTTCTTTTGATTTTTCCATGATGTCAAGCAAAGAGGCACTGCGTTTGAATTTAGGCCTTGAAATACATCCACAGGTACACCTCCAATTGACTCAAATGATGTCATTTAGCCTATCGGATGCTTCTGAAGTCATGACATAATTTTCTGGGATTGTCCAAGCTGTTTAAAAGCACAGTAATTTGTTAGATTACTTGTTAGATTTTACTGCATAGTCGGAACTAGAAGCACAAGCATTTCACTACAAGCGCATTAAGATCTGCTAACCATGTGTATGTGACCAGTAAAATTTGATTTGAGATATTAATTGTTTTGCTCTCAAGACAAGGGTGCCATTTAAAAGGAGTGAATCCAGGGGTAGTGGAAATGTTTACATATTCATCAATTGAAGGGGAAGATTCCCGGTGTTTGTGATGCTCATCGCGACGCTGACAGGGTGGCGTGAGTGGTGAAACAGAAGAGCTGTTATCTGTTCTTTTGAGTTTTAATGTTGAGTCTTTGCCCGACAAAGTGATTGTTAGGTTATACACTGCCTTTGGAAAGTATTCAGACCCCTTGGCTTAGGTTACAGATTTATTCTAAAATGTATTAAATACTTTTTTCCTTTATCAATATACACACAAAACCCCTTAAAGACAAAGCAAAATCTTTTTTTAGAAATGTTTGCTTATATATATTTTTTAAACTCAATAAGTATGCAGACCCTATACTTTGTTGAAGCACCTTTGGTAGCGATTAAAGCCTTGAGTCTTCTTGGGTATGACGCCACAAGCTTGGCACACCTGTATCTCTCTATACTTTGCTCTGTTCATCTTTGCCTCGATCCTGACTAGTCTCCCAGTGCCTGCCACTGATAAACATCCCAACAGCATGATGCTGCCACCACCGTGCTTCAACGTAGGGATGGTGCCGGGTTTCCTCCAGACGTGATGCTTTGCATTCAGGCCAAAGAGTTCAATCTTGGTTTCATCAGACCAGATAATCTTGTTTCTCATGGTCTGAGAGTCCTTAGGTGCCTTTTGGCAAGCTCCAAGTGGGCTATCGACAATGTGCCTTTTTGCTGAGGAGTGGCTTCCTTCTGGCCACTCTACCATAAAGCCATGATTTGGTGGAATGCTGCAGAGATGGTTCTCCTTCTGGAAGGTTCTCCCATCTCCACAGTAGAACTCTGGAGCTCTGTCAGTGACCGTCAGGTTCTTGGTCACCTCCCTGACCAAGGCCCTTCTCCCCCGATTGCTCAGTTTGGCCGGGTGGCCAGCTCTAGGAAGAGTCTTGGTGGTTCCTAACTTCTTCCATTTAAGAATGCTAGGGGCCACTGTTCTCTTGGGGACCTTCAATGCTGCAGAAATGTTTTGTTACCCTTCCCCAGATCTGTGATCTCTCAAAGCTCGACGGACAATTCCTTTGACCCCATGGCTTGGTTTTTGCTCTGACATGCACTGTCAACTGTGGGACCTTATATAGACAGGTGTGTGTGTGTGCCTTTCCAAATCACCTGTGATAAATTCAATTGATTTGACATGGACTCCAAACAAGTTGGAGAAACCTGTTAAGGATGATCAAAAGAAACAAGATGCACCTGAGCTCAATTTTGAGTCGCATAGCGAAGGGTCTTAATACTTATGTAAATAAGGTATTTATGTGTTCTGATTTTAATAAATTTGCAAACATTTCTAAAAACCTGTTTTCGCTTTGTCATTATGGGGTATTGTGTGTAGATTGAGGAAATTGTTTTATTTAATCCATTTTAGAATAAGTCAACAACATGTGAAAAAAGTAAATGGGTCTGATTACTTTCCGAAGGCACTGTATAATGTAAGTTATATTGTACAAGCTTTTGTGCCGACAACATTACGTTGTTACAGGTGTCAAGCTTATGGGCAAGTGGCAGAAGTTTGTGTAGGAGGGAGGTTCCTAGGTGTGAGAAGTGTGCAGAAGGACATGAGACAAAGGAATGTGTAGCATTGGGGAAAGTAGTGGTATTTGTTAATTGTAGGGGTGCCCATGGGGCTCGGGATCAGAAATGTCCTGTGCGAGAGAGGCAGGTTGAGGTTTCCAGGGTTAGAGTATTGCAGAAGTTGTCGTATGCTGAGGTAGTGGAAGAAAATGGGTCAACGGGGAGGGATCCTGAGAGGAGTGGTATGAGTAGTAGATCTGTACCAGTACAGAGGGATTGGCCAACAAGTAATATATGCTTCAGTAAGATTTAGATTTTTTTGCATTTTATAGCAATGGTTATCAACTGAACTGCAGGGATGGTTGAGGTTGTAGTGGCAGCTGCAGAGAGCTAATTGGGTTAGAGGTCGACCGATTAATCGGAATGGCCGATTTTCAAGTTTTCATAACAATCGGAAATTGGTATTTTTAGATGCCGATTTGGCCGATTTTGTATTTTTTTAGACCTTTTATTTAACTAGGCAAGTCGTTATGGATAGGGGGCAAACCTGTTATGGATAGGGGGCAGTATTTTCACAGCCGGATAAAAAACGTACCCGATTTTTAATCTGATTATTACTCCTGCCCAGAAACTAGAATATGCATCTAATTATTAGCTTTGGATAGAAAACACTCCAAAGTTTCTAAAACTGTTTGAATGGTGTCTGTGAGTATAACAGAACTCATTTGGCAGGCCAAAACCTGAGAAGATTCCAAACAGGAAGTGCCCTCTCTGACCATTTTTTGCCCTCCTTGATTATCTCTATCCAATACAGGGGATCTCTGCTGTTACGTGACACTTCCTACGGCTCCCATGGGCTCTCAGAAGGCGGCAAAAAGCTGAATGACGTAATTCCAAGCCCTGGCTGAAAAGCTTTAGCGCATTTGCTAAGTGGTCTATCAGCGGACAATGGGACTCATGCTCGTGCACGAGACGACCCCATGTTTTTATTCTATCGTCTTTGAACGGATACAACGACTCCCGGTCGGAATATTATCGCTTGATTTTAAACAGCGGTTGACATGCTTCGAAGTACGGTAATGGAATATTTAGAATTTTTTTGTCACGAAATGCGTCGTGCTCGTAACCCTTCTTTACCATTCGGATAGTGTCTTGAACACTATCCGAATAGGTCTTGGATATAACAATGGATTATTTGGGACCAAACCAACATTTGTTATTGAAGTAGAAGTCCTGGGAGTGCATTCTGACGAAGAACACCAAAGGTAATCAAACTTTTCTAATAGTAAATCGGAGTTTGGTGAAGGCTAAACTTGCTGGGTGTCTAAATAGCTAGTCCTGTGATGCCGGGCTATCTACTGAGAATATTGCAAAATGTGCTTTCACCGAAAAGCTATTTTAAAATCGGACATATCGAGAGCATAGAGGAGTTTTGTATCTATAATTCTTAAAATAATTATGTTTTTTGTGAATGTTTATCGTGAGTAATTTAGTAAATTCACCGGAAGTTTGCGGGGGGTATGCTAGTTCTGAACGTCACATGCTAATGTAAAAAAGCTGGTTTTTGATATAAATATGAACTTGGTTGAACAAAACATGCATGCATTGTATAACATAATGTCCTAGGGTTGTCATCTGATGAAGATCATCAAAGGTTAGTGCTGCATTTAGCTGTGGTTTTGTTTTTGTGACATTATATGCTAGCTTGAAAAATGGGTGTCTGATTATTTCTGGCTGGGTACTCTGCTGACATAATCTAATGTTTTGCTTTCGCTGTAAAGCCTTTTTGAAATCGGACAGTGTGGTTAGATAAAGGAGAGTCTTGTCTTTAAAATGGTGTAAAATAGTCATATTGTTGAAAAATATAAGTTTTCGGATTTTAGAGGAGTTTGTATTTCGCGCCACGCCCATCATTGGCTATTGGAGCAGGTGTTCCGCTAGCGGAATGTCTAGATGTAAGAGGTGAAGAACACATTCTTATTTTCAATGACGGCCTAGGAACGGTGGGTTAACTGCCTTGTTCAGGGGCAGAATGACAGATTTTTACCTTGTCAGCTCGGGGATTCAATCTTGCAAACTTACGGTTAACTAATCCAACGCTCTAACCACCTGCTTTACATTGCACTCCACGAGGAGCCTGCCTGTTACGCGAATGCAGTAAGAAGCCAAGGTAAGTTGCTAGCTAGCATTAAACTTATCTTATAAAAAACAATCAATCATAATCACTAGTTAACTACACATGGTTGATGATATTACTAGTTTATCTAGCCTGTCCTGCGTTGCATATAATCGCTTAGGTACACATTGCTCCAACCATAAACATCAATGCCTTTCTTAAAATCGATACACAAGTATATATTTTTAAACCTGCATATTTAGTTTATATTGCCTGCTAACATGAATTTCTTTTTACTAGGGAAAATGTGTCACTTCTCTTGCAAACAGAGTCTGGGTATATGCAGCAGTTTGGGCCGCCTGACTCGTTGCGAACTGTGTGAAGACTATTTCTTCCTAACAAAGACAGCCGACTTCGCCAAACGGGGGATGATTTAACAAAAGCGCATTTGCGAAAAAGCACAATCGTTGCACGACTGTACCTAACCATAAACATCAATGTCTTTCTTAAAATCAATACACAGAAGTATATATTTTTAAACCTGCATATTTAGCTAAAAGAAATCCAGGTTAGCAGGCAATATTAACCAGGTGAAATTGTGTCACTTCTCTTGCGTTCATTGCACGCAGAGTCAGGGTATATGCAACAGTTTGGGCCGCCTGGCTCGTTGCGAACTAATTTGCCAGAATTTTACGTAATTATGACATAACATTGAAGGTTGTGCAATGTAACAGGAATATTTAGACTTAGGGATGCCACCCGTTAGATAAAATACGGAACGGTTCCGTATTTCACTGACAGGAAAAACGTTTTGTTTTCGAGATGACAGTTTCCGGATTCGACCATATTAATGACCTAAGGCTCGTATTTCTGTGTGTTGTTATTATTATATAATTAAGTCTATGATTTGATAGAGCAGTCTGACTGTGCGATGGTAGGCTGCAGCAGGCTCGTAAGCGTTAATTCAAACAGCACTTTCGTGCATTTTCCAGCAGCCCTTCGCAATGCATTGCGCTGTTTGACTTCAAGCCTGTCAACTCCCAAGATTAGGCTGGTGTAACCGATGTGAAATGGCTAGCTAGTTAGCCGGGTGCGTGCTAATGGCGTTTCAAACGTCACTCGCTCTGAGACTTGGAGTAGTTTTTCCCCTTGCTCTGCATGGGTAACGCTGCTTCGAGGGTGGCTGTTGTCGATGTGTTCCTGGTTCCAGCCCAAGTAGGAGCGAGGAGAGGGACGAAAGCTATACTGTTACACTGGCAATACTAAAGTGCCTATAAGAACATCCAATAGTCAAAGGTATATGAAGTATAGAGAGAAATAGTCATATAATTCCTATAACTACAACCTAAAACTTACCTGGGAATATTGAAGACTCATGTTATAAGGAACCACCAGCTTTCATATGTTCTCATGTTCTGAGCAAGGAACTTAAACGTTAGCTTTTTTTACATGGCACATATTGCACTTTTACTTTCTTGTCCAACACTTTGTTTTTGCATTATTTAAACCAAATTGAACCAAATTGAACATGATTCATTATTTATTTGAGGCTAAATTGATTTTATTGATGTATTATATTAAGTTAAAATAAGTGTTCATTCAGTATTGTTGTAATTGTCGTTATTACAAATAGATAAATATAAAAAATCGTCCAATTAATCGGTAGCGTCTTTTTTTGGGCCTCAAAATCGGTATCGGCGTTGAAAAATCATAATCGGTCGACATCTAATTTGGGTGTGCGAGACTTGACACCCAGAGTTACAGGATGTGTTGAGTGGCGGTGTCCCGCCCTTTCAGGCTGTTGGCCTGAGGTAGAACTAGATATATTTAAATAGTGGAGTAAGGTAGTGGATTAGATGGTAGGGTATTTGTTGATTTAACATTTTTATTTTCAAGCAAAGTATAAAGGGATTGTCTAGAGGGTGGCAGTAATCCAACCTTTATTGGATGCCAACCGCCATTAAACCTCATCGAAGAAGAAAAAGTAGGCTTAGGGTTCCCCACGCGGCCATATTTCCATGTTACAGCGCTTGTTTATGGAAAGCAGAGTAAGACCGTGTGGACTACCTGTGGTTATTAAACGGAAGACAGATGGCACAGACTTGTCACTGAAAAATACTTTTGGTCGCATCTGTGGGAAAAAAGTGTAAAGTAAGTGTGTGTTTTGCATTTGTTGAAATATGAAATTAGAGAACCGTACTGCAATTGAGAATCGATTCACATTTTAAATGAAAATGTGGCTGTTTTGGCTTCGAGACAAACGGAACGTGCAGGGTCCTTGGGCTAAGGAGTAACGTTAGGCTCCTTTAGTCCAATATTGGGCTAGAGAGGGACAAGAAAGAGCTATGAGAAAGTTTTGATGAGTCATGGGGAAAAAAGTGCTGAAAACAAATTGGCTACCTATTTAAAACGAAGATGGAGAACAAGCTATGAAGGAAAAATACTGGAGTTGATGTGCCAACTAGCAGAAAAATAATATCCTGATATTTAACTATCGATTTATCCCCCCCATCACAAATGAAAGGTTAGGGTTTTGGGTAGGGACATCCCAAGGATTCCCGGATAGCACTAACCTTTACTGCTAGCTAGCTAACACAATTTTCTTCTTCCCTGGCTTTAGGCTCAATGGATCAGGGCTGCATTAGCATAGTTTCTGGTGCCCCTGCTGGCCCGATGGTTCAAGTATGCTTCCCCGGTGTGCGTGCAGCAGTTTTGGACAGCCTAAATCGACAGCGGGAGGAAGGACGGCTCTGTGACCTCTCCATCCAGGTGCAGGGACAGGTGTTCAGGGCCCACCGCTGTGTGCTGGCTGCCTCCTCGCCATACTTTCACGATCAGGTTTGTCTGTCTGGGTTTATATGAGTGTGTGTACTAGTAGTCTCTCTTGGGTTGACACAATGTACCAATGTTCTGGCTAACACCTCTGTTTGTTAACAAGGTCAGTTTGGCTTAGAAGACAAGGCAGTGATGGGGAGATCTGGCTTTCGTACGTCACTGCCTTATCCGCTTATTGCCCTAGCACATTTCCCGCCCACATTTTAAGCCTACACAAACTTGTGATTTGTTGTGAGAGTTGTCTATCTGAAGTTGGACCCGTTCCGAAATAGACCTGGTATTTCCCATCTGGACCTGATATACATAAATACTTTTTTACAATATAGAGACCCGTTCCAAATGGACCTGAGGACAACTAGACCCATTCCATATAGAACTGGTCAGATCCAAGTGAGGGAAGCAGCAGAAAAGTCAATTTTTAAGCTACTTTATTAACCAGCACTAATAAAGTGTGAGGTAGATAGAGGTGAAGCTCTAGCAGGGGCCATGCTCTGTGTGTGTGTCTGTAGGCTACTGAGTGTGAGCGAGTGACACAGGGAGGAGGGAGGGAGAGACTGCAACTAACCAAGGCGACTCATGTTATAATAGACTATTAGTTGCCCTAGCTAGGTTATTTATCATCGAATATGACTACATAATACCTGTCTTGACTCCATCAAACCGGGAGAAGCTAGCTAGGCTGATGGCAGCTGCATGCGCTTTCTCATCCAACAGTTACAAACAACAACTCCATTCAGAATATAAAGTAGTAGCCTACCTGTTGGCTCTTGGTCGTTGTAGCCTATCTCCTTTTGCCCCACAGGAAGGCTCTGACTGTAGCCTGTTGTTGCTTTGATGACTTATGATTGGCCAACAACAAGCTACATGCGCCACTCTTGTGAAAAGCAAAGAGCAACAGCATAAATAATATTTCTCTCTCGCTCTACAGCAGCAGTCGCGTTCGGATCTATATGGGTTCTTCCGGACAAGTCAGTTAAAATTACACATACCTGTGACAATCCTATCAGACCCGAGACATTTTTTTCAAATTCTGGATCCGGACCCGCTCAGATCCCGTCTCAGGTATTCGGCTACAGGTGGAGCCTTGTAGACCTCTATTGTGAAATCCTAGTTTTTGTTATCACTTTCACCAGGTGTTGCTGAAGAATGTGACGACAGTGTCTCTGCCCTCTGTCATGGACCCTGTGGCCTTTGAGAGTGTCCTGAGTTCAGCCTACACTGGCCAACTGAGCATAGTGCGTGATGACATTGTCAACTACGTGACGGTAGCCAGCTTCCTCCAGATGTGGCATATTGTTGACAAGTGTACAGAGATCCTGAAGAGACCTCGACCCCCAGCAGAATGCAACCCTGGGGATGCTGCAGCTGCCACACACCATGGTGCCTCCTCAAGGCAGCAGTCCCCAAGCAGCACCGACTGCCTATACATGGAGAGAGAGGGGAAAGGTAAGGAGAGGAGGCCCTATGGCCAGGAGCAGAATTCTCTGCCTCCATTGGCCACGTGGAGGAGGCCCCAGCAGTTCCCCAGGTGGAGCCGCCCCAGGTCCTCACCCCAGCAAGTCATATCCATGCCTGCCCAGCACCTAGCTGACTCACACCTGGACTACCACCCTGCTGGGGAGAGTGACTACTCCAGCTGTGAGGAGGTGTGGATGTTCAGCCACAGCAAAGCCAGCCCCCTAAGCCATCATGATGGGAGAGGACTGGACCATAGCCACACCAGGCATGGGGGGATTCCTGGTGAGTCGTTGAGACTGAGAGCTAGACTGAGACAGAGGGCAGTGCCACCAAGTGCTGAGAAACTCCATGGCAGGGATAGAGGAAGTGGAGGGGGCTTTGGGGAAGAGCCTCAGGAGAAGAGAGGGACTGAAAGAGGGATTGAAGCAAATGAAGAAATGGGGGAAGAGGAGAAGAGGGAGGTGCCTGAGCGAAGAGGAAACTCTGGTATGTACTCCTAGAATGTGAAATGTAAACCAGACTTGGACATTGATATGCCTGGGTTGGTTGTGTTTATACAATTCTCTCTCAAAGGGGCATTCTGCAGTTGCTACATCAATTTTTGGACTTATAAATTAATGATATGTACCCATTGATTCTTGAAGAATATACCTTATAAATGCCACATGAGTTTAGTTCAACTGTCGTAACCCTTCAGAACACCAAATATAAGCTTGTTTTACTCCAATGTTTGTAAACAAAGTAATCTAAACAAACACTACATACTGTTCAAGTCGGAAGTTTACATACACCTTAGCCAAATACATTTAAAACAGTTTTTCACAATTCCTGACATTTAATCCCAGTAAAAATGCCCTGTCTTAGGTCAGTTAGGATCACCACTTTATTTGAAGAATGGGAATTGTCAGAATAATAGTGTAGAGTGATTTTTATTTCCGCTTTTATTTCTTTTATCACATTCCCAGTGGGTCAGAAGTTTACATACGCTCAATTAGTATTTCGTAGCATTGCCTTTAAATTGTTTAACTTGGGTCAAACGTTTTGGGTAGCCTCCCACAAACTTCCCACAATAAGTTGGGTGAATTTTGGCCCATTACTCCTGACAGAGCTGGTGTAACTGAGTCAGGTTTGTGGGCCTCCTTGCTCACACATGCTTTTTCAGTTCTGCCCACACACTTTCTATGGGATTGAGGTCAGGGCTTTGTGATGGCCACTCCAATACCTTGACTTTGTTGTCCTTAAGCCATTTTGCCACAACTTTGGAAGTATGCTTGGGGTCATTGTCCATTTGGAAGACCCATTTGCGACCAAGCTTTAACTTCCTGACTAATGTTGTTCAATATATCCAAATAATTTTTCATCCTCATGATGCCATCTATTTTGTGACGTGCACCAGTCCCTCCTGCAGCAAAGCACCCCCACAACATGATGCTGCCACCCCCGTGCTCACGGTTGGGACGGTGTTCTTCATCTTGCAAGCCTTCCCCTTTTTCTTCCAAACATAACGATGGAAATTATGGCCACACAGTTATATTTTTGTTTCATCAGACCAGAGGACATTTCTCCAAAAAGTATGATCTTTGTCCCCATGTGCAGTTGCAAACCGTAGTCTGGCTTTTTTATGGTGGTTTTGGAGCAGTGGCTTCTTCCTTGCTGAGCGGCTTTTCAGCTTATGTCGATATAGGACTCGTTTTACTGTGGATATAGATACTTTTGTACCTATTTACTCCAGCATCTTTACAAGGTCCTTTGCTGCTGTTCTGGGATTGATTTGCACTTTTGCACCAAAGTACATTCATCTCTAGGAGACAGAACGCGTCTCCTTCCTGAGCGGTATGACGGCTGCGTGGTCCCATGGTGTTTATACTTGCGTACTATTGTTTGTACAGATGAACGTGGTACCTTCAGGCGTTTGGAAATTGCTCCCAAGGATGAACCAGACTTGTGGAGGTCTACTATTTTTTTTCCTGAGGTCTTGGCTGATTTCATTTGATTTTCCCATCATGTCAAGCAAAGAGGCACTGAGTTTGAAGGTAGGCCTTGAAATATAGCCACAGGTACACCTCCAATTGACTCAAATGATGTCATTTAGCCTATCAAAAGCTTCTAAAGCCTTGACATCATTTTCTGGAATTTTCCAAGCTGTTTAGAGGCACAGTCAACTTGGTGTATGTAAACTTCTGACCCACTGGAATTGCGATACAGTGAATTCTAAGTGAAACAATCTCTGTAAACAATTGTTGGAAAAATTACTTGTCATGCACAAAGTTGATGTCCTAACCGAAAAAATGTAATGTAAAAAAAAGGAGTTTTAATGACTCCAACCTAAGTGTATGTAAACTTCTGACTTCAACTGTAGTTTAAACCATTAGAAGGAGGAGGAAGGGAAGCGTTTCTAAGGTACACAATAGTACATTTTGGTAGACAGAAGGTGCTCTTTGGTAAAAGGGGTGAATTAGTCATCAAAAAGAAAGGATCGCCAAGGCACTCATGTAATTAATTAAAATTAAAATGCCTTTATTTGTATGGCATGTTCAATAGAAACAAAGTTTTTTTTAAATCCGACGCGTTTTGGCTGCATGGCCTTTGTCAGGGAGTACAAAAAAATAATACAATGTCCTCTTTTTGAACAGCTTTTCCAACTAGCCCTAATTTGAAGAGGGAGTGGTTACAAAATTGATTGGACACACCTAGTAAGCAATACTATACACATTAAAAAGTGAAATACTGTAGCTATGTTATCATAAAAATACAACTCCAAGCTAGAAGTATCAGAACACTTAAAGGTAGTTCTAACCTTAAATATGACTGGGAGAAGTGTCAAGAAAAAGAAAGCAATATATTCCATAGTACACTAGAACACAGCAAAACATGAACAACAACAGTCTAAACATAGTTGAGGGCAATTTAGCAAAATGTCCACTAGATGACCGTAAATGGACCTATCAACAACCCTACAGGAAGGGTGAGAAATCCATATCTTCATTTAAACCAGGGTACTTAGTGGCCTGTAGTTTGTAAATCCCAAAACTTTCCCTTTGGTTTAACTGTTTAAGATGGTCCCCTCTTCTAATAGAGGCCGGAACATGATCAATACCCATAGCTTGTAGGGAGGCAGGGTTGCCATGGTGTAAGGACTTGTAGTGCCTTGCCATGGGGTAGTCTTCATTGCCTACCCGTATGGCATACTTGTGTTCCGCTAAGCGGTCCTGAAGGCGTCTCTTTGTCCATCCAATGTAGAATACTATGCACTGTAGGCAATGAGGACTACCCCATGGCAAGGCATCACATCCTTACACCATGGCAACCCTGCCTCCCTACAAGCTATGGGTATTGATCATGTTCCGGCCTCTATTAGAAAACGGGACCTTCTTTAAACAGTTAAACCAAAGGGAAAGTTTTTGGATTTACAAACTACAGGCCACCAAGTACCCTGGTTTAAATGAAGATATGGATTTCTCACCCTTCCTGTAGGGTTGTTGATAGGTCCATTTACGGTCATCTAGTGGACATTTTGCTAAATTGCCCTCAACTATGTTTAGACTGTTGTTGTTCATGTTTTGCTGTGTTCTAGTGTACTATGGAATATATTGCTTTCTTTTTCTTGACACTTCTCCCAGTCATATTTAAGGTTAGAACTACCTTTCTAAGTGTTCTGATACTTCTAGCTTGGAGTTGTATTTTTATGATAACATAGCTACAGTATTTCACTTTTTAATGTGTATATAGTATTGCTTATTAGGTGTGTCCAATCAATTTTGTAACCATTCTCTCTCCAAATTAGGGCTAATTGGAAAAGCTGTTCAAAAGAGGACTTTGTATTATTTCTTTGTACTCCCTGACAAAGGCCATGCAGCCGAAACGCGTCTGATTTTTTAAACTTTGTTTCTATTGAACATGCCATTCAAATAAAGGCATTTTAATTCATTATATGAAGAGTGCCTTGGTCCTCCTTTCTTTTTGTAGTTTTAACCATGTTGAGGCTATAATTTTTAAATCATGGATGCACCCATAGCTATGTTTTGTGGTTACATTTTTCTAGCACCATCCATCAGCTTTTTACCGGGGCAGGGAATATGCTTTGTTTCAACTGCTGATCATTTTAAACTGTCTCCTATTTATGAGATGATAAGCACCAATATGGGATAAGCACAAATCCCTGTACCTTAGAGTACCATTATATAATTATCTATGTGTATGTCCTTTGTACATTGTACATCTCTCTGTTTTTGTATTTCTCCAGGAGACTTCCACACTAGTGTACACCAAGTTGAAGAGGGAGGACAGCCAGAGGGGAAAAAGAGCTCAGGGGAGCTGCAGAAGAAAGAGGAGAGACCGCTGGGGAGAAGCTCAGCCCTGACTTCTCCTCATGCTGTGGATCCAGATGATGTGATTCCTGGCCCTTCCTGCCCAGCTCCTACACCCTCATCCCGGATGCAGTGGCAGGCCGGTCCCTGGTCTCAGCAAGTAGCTAGGCCGCAAGCTGGAGAGGAATACTACAGAAGAGAAGACGATGAAGAAGATGAAGAGGAAGTGGACTTTGGCCGATTTGCAGATGGTGCTTTTGGAAGGGGCACCTATGATGAGATTGAGGATGGCACCGGGCAAGTTTCTCAGAGACCCTTAGTA
Organism: Salmo trutta; assembly: GCF_901001165.1. Classification (NCBI taxonomy): domain Eukaryota; kingdom Metazoa; phylum Chordata; class Actinopteri; order Salmoniformes; family Salmonidae; genus Salmo; species Salmo trutta. Next base: position 40,929,690 of record NC_042992.1, on the reverse strand, counting down.
CCTGACTCTCCTGATGACAATGACTTTATCCTGGGGGCCCAAGAGTTGAACTGGCCCTCTGGGGCAGACATGACCCATGGTGGTGGTACCCCAACCTCCAGCTGCCACCTGTCCCCATCCCCTGCTCCATTCCCCCCTTCCTCCTCACCCCCCATCCCCTCTTCCTCCTCCCTCTCCCTTGCCGGGGCCCCTTACACGGGTAAAGTGCACTTCTGCCACTGTGGGAAGGCCTACACCCTGAAGAGCATGCGTGACCGCCACGTCAAGATGCAGCACCTCAACCTGCGGCCCTTCGCCTGCCCTGTGTGCACCAAGAGCTTCAAGATGAAGCACCACCTGACCAAGCACCTGAAGACCCATGGTGGGCTGCGGCCTTATGAGTGTGGCCTGTGTGGGAAGAAGGTAATCTGGAGGGACAGTTTCCTGCGCCACCAGGCCCGCTGTGAGAGACTGGCCGCCAGCTGTGATGGCGCTGCTGCCAGTAGTAACACCAGAGCGGCTGCCGACATGGACGATGGTTATGCTTATGGATTCGGGGAGGGGTTTCTCTCACAGGGCGGGCAGGTGAAAGTGGAGCAGGCAGACTTTCAGGGGGAGGCGGAGTCTGGGATGAGTGGGTTGTTAGGGGTTGGGGCTGAGTTAGGCTCTCAGTCAAGGACTCTGGTTAGTCACAACTTTAAGGAGGAAGCCAGCGACAGGTTTAGCTGAAGCTAAATGAGGGAAACTGGTGGAATATAGGGCCCACAGCACTTGAATTGAGTATTAGATTGGTTGATGATTATGCTCATAATGGTCCATGTGTAAACCATTAACACTCCAATCCATGTTAATGCACCTGTTTGTGAACAACTATTCTATGAGGGACATTTATGTTTTATTATTTATTTAAATGACTATCCCATCATGCTATTGATATCTCGAAAGAGGGCACAAACATGTAATTTGCGTGATGTGAGTCTGTACATTTTGCATATTTAAATGAGCCAATTTATCTTATGAGCTGTCTTGTGAATGTATTTGAGTCACAATAAAATGTTGTTTGCACAGATATGGTTTGAACAAGAAGTTATCAGGGTCATATTGGATAACTAACATAATGCCATAACTGTGGTGGTTTGCTTCCCAGGAATATTAGAAGAAATTACTGAATATTAATTGAAAGTGTAGCCTAACAGCCTGGAGATGAGTTGGGTCGTTGTCCTGTTGAAAAACAAATGATAGTCCCACTAAGCGCAAACCAGATGGGATGGCGTATCGCTGCAGAATGCTGTGGCAGCCATGCTGGTTAAGTGTGCTTTGAATTCTAAATAGATCACTGACAGTGTCAACAGCAAAGCACCCCCACACCATCACACCTCCGTGCTCTACGGTGGGAACCACACATGCGGAGATCATCCGTTCACCTACTCTGCGTCTCACAAAGACATGGCGGTGGAACCAAAAATCTCATCAGACCAAAGGACAGATTTCCACCTGTCTATTGTCCATTGCTCGTGTTTCTTGGCCCAAGCAAGTCTGTTCTTCTTATTGGTGTCATTTAGTGGTGGTTTCTTTGCAGAAATTCTACCAGGAAGGCCTGATTCACGCAGTCTCCTCTGAACAGTTGATGTTGTCTGTTACTTAATCTGTAAAGCATTTATTTGTGATGCAATTTCTGAGATGCAGTTAACTTTAATGAACTTATCCTCTGCAGCAGAGGTAACACTGGGTCTTCCTTTACTGTGGCGGTCTTCATGAGAGACAGTTTCATCATAGCGCTTGATGGTTTTTGCGACTACACTTGAAGAAACTTTCAGTTCTTGACATTTTTCATGTCTTAAAGCAATAATTGACAGTCATTTCTCTTTGCTTATTTGCGCTGTTCTTGCTATAATATGGACTTGGTATTTTACGAAATATGGCTATCTTCTGTACACCACCCCTACCTTGTCACTGTTTGGCTCAAACACATTAAGATGGAAAGAAATTCCACAAATATTAACTTTTAACAAGGCACACCTGTTAATTGAAATGCATTCCTGGTGAATACCTCATGAAGCTGGTTGAGAGAATGCCAAGACTGTGCAAAGCTGTCAAGGTAAAGGGTGGCTACTTAAAAAGAATCTCAAATATAAAATATATTTTGATTTGTTTAACACTTTTTTGGTTCATACATGATTCCGTATGTATTATTCCTTGAATGATAAGGTGTGTCCAAACTTTACTGGTAGTGTATTTTTTAAGAAATGTTTTACTTTCCCAAACAACAACAAAAGACAATCAGACACACACATTCAACCAATATCAATGACATCACACCTGCTCAGACCCACATGTTCCCACCGCAACCCTATAAATCCAGCAAAAAAAGAAACGTCCTCTCACTGTCAACTGTGTTTATTTTCAGCTTAACATGTGTAAATATTTGTATGAACATAAGATTCAACAACTGAGACACAAACTGAACAAGTTCCACAGACATGTGACTAACAGAAATGGAATAATGTGTCCCTGAACAAAGGCGGGGGCGAAATCAAAAGTAACAGTCAGTATCTTGTGTGGCCACCAGCTGCATCTGCAGTGCATCTCCTCCTCATGGACTGCACCAGATTTGCCAGTTCTTTCTGTGAGATGTTACCCCACTCTTCCACCAAGGCACCTGCAGGTTTCTGGGGGAATGGCCCTAGCCCTCACCCTCCAATCCAACAGGTCCCAGATGTGCTCAATGGGATTGAGAGCCGGGCTCTTTGCTGGCCATGGCAGAACACTGACATTCCTGTCTTGCAGGAAATCACGCACAGAACGAGCAGTATGGCTGGTTGCATTGTCTTGCTGGAGGGTCATGTCAGGATGAGCCTGCAGGAAGGGTACCACATGAGGGAGAAGGATGTCTTCCCTGTAACGCACAGCGTTGAGGTTACCTGTAATGACAACGAGCTCAGTCCGATGATGCTGTGACACACCACCCCAGACCATGACGGACCCTCCACCTCCAAATCAGTTCCAATCCATAATACAGGCCTCGGTGTAATGCTCATTCCTTCGACGATAAACGCAAATCTGCCCATCGCCCCTGATAAGACAAAACCGCGGCTCGTTAGTGAAGAGCACTTTTTGCCAGTCCTGTCTGTTCCAGCGTAGGTGGGATTGTGCCCATAGGTGACATTGTTGCCAATGATGTCTGGTGAGGACCTGCCTTACAACAGGCATACAAGCCCTCAGTCCAGCCTTTCTCAGACTATTGTGTACAGTCTGAGTACTGATTTGAGGGATTGTGCGTTCCTGGTGTAACTCGGGCAGTTGTTGCCATCATGTACCTGTCCCGCAGGTGTGATGATCGGATGTACCGATCCTGTGCAAGTGTTGTTACACGTGGTCTGCCACTGCGAGGACGATCATCTGTCCGTCCTGTCTCCCTGTAGCGCTATCTTAGGCGTCTCACAGTACGGACATGCAATTTATTGCCCTGGTCACGTCTGCAGTCCTCATGCCTCGCAGCATGCTTAACAGGCTGACCACACCGCTTGCGTCGTGTGCGCGTTGGAAAATAAATGTAGAAATCTATGTTATTCAATTATTGCACCACACTGCTCGCGCGCATCAACGAGTGCCTGAGTTGCCAAGGGCTAAAATATAAGTCCTTTCTATTTCTGAAACCGATTGCGCTGCAAGTCCTGCCTCTCCCATCTCATTGGTTTATTGAAGCAGGTACCCACGTGCCATCTCCTCATTGGTTATACCCATGTGGGTAATTGAAAGACGAACTGTTTTGCCGGTCGGCGTAGTAATACTATGAAAGTTTAGATATCAATCACCATATAAGTTCAAAGATGAAAAAGCCTGGAAGGAGGAGAGAAGACTAGAAACGATTCGGTTGACCGTTTTATGTGTGGATTAATTGTTGGAGTAGAGGACCTTCTGCATTTCAGGTAAAATAACAACTCAAATGTTTATATCCCAGGACAAATTAGCTAGCAACAGCAAGCAAGCTAACTAGCTAAATTGCCATACATGTTTAATGCTTTTCGACCTGTCCCCAAATTCATGTAATTGGTTCAGGGTTTGTCTTGATATTTTAACCTGCGTGTCGTGATCGCGTTTGGTGTAGGGGGAGCCGGTTTGGGTTCCGTGTAAGGCACGTTCACGCAGATGAGCAGGTACGCTGGGCATCTTTCTTTTGGTGTTTTCAGAGTCAGTAGAAAGGCCTCTTTAGTGTCCTAAGTTGTGACTGTGACCTTAATTGCCTACCGTCTGTAAGCTGTTAGTGTCTTAACGACCGTTCCACGGGTGCTTATTCATTAATTGTTTATGGTTCATTGAACAAGCGTGGGAAACAGTGTTTAAACCCTTTACAATGAAGATCTGTGAAGTTATTTGGATTTTTACGAATTGTCTTTGAAAGACAGGGACCTGAAAAAGGGACTTTTCTTTTTTTGCTGAGTTTACATCACGTATGTCTCAACCACATTGCCCCTCATCCTTCATCCCGTTGTAACTTTTCAGTGCTTGTAGCACTCTATGCCACTTGACTCAAATTGCACTGTTAAAGTTTTCTCTGTAGCCCAAACCTTTTCAATAGGCCTTTTTAAATAATAATACGTTTGATTCATCCACTGTCGTAGTAATGGAGGATAATTTGATTTCCAGTTTTTGAGTAGAAGTTTTTTCAAAATCATTGACGAGAAATGTATGGTCCACTCCATTGGATATTTCACTGCACCCTCGTATGCCATGTCTTGAAATATGGAGACAGACGGCTTAAAATAACATTTACATTGTAAAACTTCTGACAGACAACGTTCTAACTCCGCCCATAACTTTTGGCATTATAGCATCCTCAGAATGCATGAACTATTGTTACTTTTAGACTTAAGATGTGACTCTGACGTTGTGCTGTAAAATGTGCATTTTGTCTCTTGTATAATACATTCTATACATTCGTTTATACTGTATTAAGCGTACATTTTCATTAAATGTAATTTCATTAGTTATGTTCCAACACATCTTGTGCCTATAGCAGTTATTTTAAAGTCTTCATTCTAATAATTAATATTTTTTTCTAAGAGATGATCAGTTGGATAGGTTTTGTGCAAGGTTCTGTATACATATATAACCTATCAGTGCATTTGGAAAATATTCCGACCCCTTGACTTTTTCCACATTTTGTTACGTTACAGCCTTATTCTAAAATGGATTCAATTGTTTTTTTCCTTCATCAGTCTACACACTACCCCACAATGACAAAGCAAAAACAGGTTTTTAGAAATGTTTGCACATTTATTAAAAATGAAATATTACATTTACATAAGTATTCAGACCCTTTACTCAGTACTTTGTTGAAGCACCTTTGGCAGTGATTACAGCCTCGAGTCTTCTTGGGCATGACGCAACAAGCTTGGAACACCTGTATTTGGGGAGTTTCTCCCATTTTTCTTTGCAGTTCCTCTCAAGCTCTGTCAGGTTGGATGGGGAGCGTCACTGCACAGCTATTTTCAGGTCTCTCCAGAGATGTTCGATCGGGTTCAAGTCCGGGCTCTGGCTGGGCCACTCAAGGATATTCAGAGACTTGTCCCGAAGCCACTCTTGCATTGTCTTGGCTGTGTGCTTAAGGTCATTGTCTTGTTGGAAGGTGACTCTTCGCCCCAGTCTGAAGTCTTGAGCGCTCTGGAGCAGGTTTTCATCAAGGATCTCTCTGTACTTTACTCCATTCATCTTTGCATCAATGCTGACTATTCTCCCAGTCCCTGCTGCTGAAGAACATTACCACAGCATGATGCTGCCACCACCATGCTTCACTGCCCTTCTCCCCCGATTGCTCAGTTTGGCCGGGCGGCCAGCTCTAGGAAGAGTCTTGGTGGTCCCAAACTTCTTCCATTTAGGAATGGAGGCCACTGTGCTACCCTTCCCCAGATCTGTGCCTCGACACAATCCTGTCTCCTTCAACCTCATAGTTTGGGTTTTGCTCTGAAATATACTGTCAACTCTGGGACATTATATAGACAGGTGTGTGTGCCTTTCCAAATTGTGTCCAATCAATTGAATTTCCCACAGTTGGACTTTAAGTTGTAGAAACATCTCAAGAATGATCAATGGAAACAGGATGCACCTGAGCTTAATTATGAGTCTCATAGCAAAGGGTCTGAATACTTCTGTAACATTTCTAAAAACCTGTTTTCGCTTTGTCATTATGGGGTATTGTGTGTAGACTGATAAGGACTTTTATTTAATACATTTCAGAATAAGGCTGTAACGTACAGTAACAAAATGTGGAAAAAGGGGTGTGAATACTTTCTGAATGCACTGTATGTGTATCCTTTTCTGAGTCAAATAGGATTCCCTCAAAATTTGCTCTGATCCAAACGGTTTCAGTTCAAATGTCATGGTATTAAACTTTTAAGTTGCATGTACAGTATTTAAAAATGTCTACATTGGTCAGTCCAAAATAGTTTTTTAATTCTGCCATGGAAATATTTGTATTTTCTTTTACCAAGTCATTACAGGTTCTCTGCCTTTAGCTTTCCATGTGGGCCAATTTATTGGTGAATTCTTAAAATTCAAGGATTGTTCCATAGGGTTGTATTTTTAGGGAGTGATATTGGTTCTTGTAGAATACGTTTCATTTTCTTCCATATTGTTATGTTCTTAGCTTTATCCAATGAAAATAGACACATAGAAAGACTTTGGGGATGAGCATGTGCATCTTCAATATGTACCCATTGTTTCTCTTTTGTGCATTCAACTACAGTTCGCAAGTAAAAGCCTTGGGTAGAGAGTTGATACAATTCCAAGTCTGGAAGGTTAAAACCACCCTCAGACTTAGGAAGATGTAAAAATTCATAGAATTAAAAGGAAAGTTTATTTGCCCATATAAAGTCTGTTAAGACCGAGTATACTTTTTTAAAGAATGTCTTCGGTGGGTTAATTGGTATTACCAGAAATAGATACAAAAACTTTGGCAGCTATGCCATTGTAAAAAGGTTTATATTACATTTAAGATTTCTGGGAAGATTCTTCCATTTAATGAAATCTGCTTTCATATTGTTGAGTAATGGAATAAAGTAATCTATATACTTTTTGTTGTTTGTTTTCACTATTAAGAATCCTAAATATTTAATATATTTTGTAGTCTTCTTAAATGATTGCTGTAAATTGTGAGTTAATCTTTTTCCTATTGCCATTTTTTTGTTTTTTCCACGTACATTTTATAACCTAAGATTTGTGAGTATTCTGAAAATATTTTTTGATAAGGGGGCACTGAGTTTTCAGTATTGGTCAGATATATCAGGAGATCCTCTGTAAATAAGTTACATTTATATTCATGTTTACCAATACTGATTCCTGTTACATTTGAGTCCTGTCTAATTCTTTCTGCAAGCGGTTCAATTGCCAGTGCAAACAGGAGGGGAGAGAGAGGACATCCCTGTCTTGTGCCCTTTTATAAAGCAATTTCATCAGATAATTTATAATTCGTGTATATTTTTGCTTTAGAATATTTGTACAATCATTTCATTAAATGTATTATTTTAGCTGGAAAGTTGAAAGCTTCCAAAGTTTTAAATGGAAAAAGCCATTCAAGACGATCGAAAGCCTTTTCAGCATCAACAGACATTATTGATAAATCTTGTTTTTTTGTATTGTATTAAACTGACATTTTTTGTAAGTGTCTTATTGTTTGTAAGTGTCTGTTTTTAATAAACCCTGTTTGATATGTATCAAGTCTGGTAATACTTTTGCCATTCTATTGCTTAAAAGCTTTGTTATTATTTTGTCACAATTTATTACATTTTATGGGTCTATAATAAGCAGGGGATTTTCCTGGATTTAATATAACTGAAATAACTGTTTGATACATGGAACAAGGAAGTACTGAATTAAGTGACATGTGTGTTGCGATTTGTGTAAATAGGGTGGCTACTTTGTCCCAAAATGGTGAATAGAATTCTATGAGAAAGCCATCCATTCCTGGTACTTTTCCCCGTGTGAATGTTTTAACAGTATCTAACATTTCTTCTTGAGTGAATTCTGTTTTTATGTTTTTTTGTCTTCTGAAAGTTGCTTCAGAGTTGTTGAGTCTAAGAAGGTCCATCCACTGTTTAATTCTGATTTATATACATTTTCATCGAAATTTTTAAAATTGCCATTAATCACATTGTTTCTAATTACCGCTTTTAAAATGATAACTGGTTTAGCATGTATTCATTTTGTGAGAGCTGTGAGATATTTACCAGATGTATTTGTCATTTAGTAGTATGCTTTATTTGAGTTTAACCTGGCTCTCTTCAGCAGTAGTTCAGACATTTTATGTTAATCTTTACCTTGTAAAGATAGTGAGTTATTTAAAATGTTCTTTATTATTTAATTTCTAAATCATATTTAACTTTATCAGAGGATGAGATTATCATTCCCCTAAATTTCGACATCCCAAATTATATCGGGGGTCGGCTTTTCTCTGTCATCTATGTCTACATTTGTGATGGTAAAGAATAAAAACATTTTGTTGACATATTTAATAAAATTCAGCTCCAGAAGATGCACTCTGTTCGTTTCTCAAATTCTGTCGCAAAATGTATTTTCTCTTGGTGTAATTAAGCATGATGTCAGAGAATGATCTGATATCTCTATATCAAACATTTTTGAATCCAGTAAATAAAAAAAGTGAGTCAATTCTTGAATAGCTTTTCTTACTTTGAGAAAAAAAGACTAGTATTTTGTAGTTGGGAATAGTAATTATTTGTAGAGATTACATTTTTGTAACATTTAGAGAGTCTTTGGAGGCTCTCTAAATGTCTTTCTTTTATTACTACGTCTGTTAATCTTATCAAACGTGATTTAGGTTGCCTGCTAAAATAATAGTTACTGTCTTGATTTGATCTAATATAGCTTGAATTCTATCTAAAAACACGAGGTTTGCCCCTGGTGGGATATACAATAAAATCAATGTGCTTGTGAACTCCATTCTCTGTGTTCCCCCATACCCATAGTACTGCTGGGAATCGGAGTTGAGACTTGATCCCTTTTTCCTCCAGTGAGTGTCTGATCGGAATTAATTGCTGGAGTTTTTTCCTCAGTCTAGCAGATAGGTTCTAGACAAATATGAATGGACTGGCCCTGGACCTTAATCTCCTTCCCCCCTGTGCCCTCAGAATGTTGACTTTGGTCTGAAAGTTCCACATCTTAAAGATTACCATGCAAGGGTATTTAGCGTTATTCTGTTTCACCCCAATCCAATCTCATCGCTCAAGATCCTCCGGCGACACAACCACGCCAAGCTCCTCCGATATCAGCTTGATCACGTAGCTGGAAAGGTCCCCTTTTTCCTCATCCTACGGTAAAGACAGTATTTTCATGTTTTCTAGCTGATCCAGTTAATCTTCTGAAGTTTGCACTTTTATTTCCAGAAGGCCAATTTTGTTGTTTTGTTCATCCACACACCGGCCCTGTATATGCATACTGTATATAACTCAATAGACTCTTTCTTTTCAAACAAATCAACTTTTTTAACAGATTGTAACAGTTTCTTTGTTTTGGTGAGCATTTTAGCTGTGGTTTCCTGAATATCCTTCAGCTGTCTGCTGCTCTCATTTACAAATTCTTGTTTGTCTTTTTCTTTAACCTGTTTGGTATAGGGGGCAGTATTGAGAATTTTGGAAAAATATGTTCCCATTTTTAACTGCCTCCTACACCAACTCAGAAGCTAGAATATGCATATTATTGTTCAGGTTTGGATAGAAAACACTCTGAATTTTCTAAAACTGTTTGAATGGTGTCTGTGAGTATAACAGAACTCCTATGGCAGGCAAAAACCTGACAAGGTTTCAAGCAGGAAGTACCCTGTCTGACAAGGAGTCGTGCGTCTTACCTCTTTTTATTGAAAAGTAAGGATCTTAGCTGTAACGTGACAATTCCCAGGGCTCCAATAGGCTCTCAGAGCCCGCGAAAACCCTGAAGGTTTACGAGGGAGCCTCAGGTTGAAACATATTATCACCTTTTGTAAGTGGATGCTGAGAGGACCTTTGAATGATGCGCGTGCATGAGTCGCTTCTGAGGAGAAATTTTATTCGGCTGTTTAGGCTCAATGCATACTCCCGGTCGGAATATTATCACTTCTCTACGACATAAATGGCATAAAAATTGGTTTTAAACAGCGGTTGACATGCTTCGAAGTACGGTAATGGAATATTTAGACATTTTTGACAAGCCAACGCGCCATGCGTGGGACCGTGAAAAAGCATTCTGATAGTGTCTAGAACTCACGAACAAAACGTCGCTTTTGGAACATAACGATGGATTATTTGGGACCAAACCAACATTTGTTATTGAAGTAGAAGTCCTGGCAGTGTATTCTGATGAAGAACAAGCAAGGTAAGAACATTTTTCTTATAGGAAATGTGATTTTGGTGGAGGCTGAACTGGGTGGGTATCTAAATAGCTAGCCCTGTAATGCCGGGCTATGTACTTAGATTATTGCAAAATGTGCTTCATCCGAAAAGCTATTTTAAAATCGGACATATCGAGTGCATAGAGGAGTAATGTATCTATAATTCTTAAAATAATTGTTATGCTTTTTGTGAACGTTTATCGTGAGTAATTTAGCAAACTGTTAGTAAATTCACCGGAAGTTTGCGGTGGTTTTTTTCTGAACGTCACATGCTAATGTAAAAAGCTGGTTTTTGATATAAATATGAACTTGATTGAACAGACATGCATGTATTGTATAACACAATGTCCTAGGTGTGTCATCTGATGAAGATCATCAAAGGTTAGTGCTGCATTTAGCTGTGGTTTGGGTTTATGTGACATGATATGCTAGCTTGAAAAATGGGTGTCAGATTTTTTCTGGCTGGGCACTCTGCTGACATAATCTAATGTTTTGCTTTCGTTGTAAAGCCTTTTTGAAATCGGACAGTGGGGTTAGATTAACGAGATTCTTGTCTTTAAATAGCTGTGAAATAGTCATATGTTTGAGAAATTGAAGTAATAGTATTTCTAACGATTCAAAAATCGCGCCACTGGAATTATAATAGCTGTTACGTAGGTGGGACGAAATCGTCCCACATAGCCCAGAGAGGTTAAGGGATGCCACGGCGTGTTGGGCTAGAGTCACAGCGTCGCTTTACTCACAGATTGGTTCGCTGTTGTAATTAACTGACCGCTCACTCTCTCGATTTTAAAGGATTACATTCAAACTATTATTGGTAATTTTCCAGAACGTGTGTTCATTTCAGAATCAGCAAGATGAGTGCACTCTATATGTGTTTCTGGGTCATTAGACACCATTCGACATGCACCTGTCTGGGGAGTGGACATGACTGTTTATTTATGTACCAGTGCTATGGCCTAATATCTACTGTTGCTATGGTTGGTTACGCCTATTGGGAATTTTCCAGAACATGTGTTCATTTCAGAGGAGTCAGCAAGATGAGTGCACTCTGGGACGGCAGGTAGCCTAGTGGTTAGAGCGTTGGACTAGTAACCGCAAGGTTGTAAGATCCAATCGCCGACCTAACAAGGTAAAAATCTGTCATTCTGCCCCTGAACAAGGCAGTTAACCCACTGTTCCTAGGCCGTCATTGAAAATAAGAATTTGTTCTTAACTGACTTGCCTGGTAAAATAAAATATGGGTCTGGGGAGTGGACATGACTGTTTATTTTTTAACCATTGCTATGGCTCTGAAGTTTCCAATCCCTAATGTGAAACCAAACCAAAAATTTGTGCAAGGCAAAAATATAACGGTGGCTAAATACCAGAGGGGATGAGTCATTAACATACAGAGGAGTTGCTTTGTGTGTGACGTGAGGTTGAAACCTGTATAAAGAGTGTGTGCCAAGGGTGGAAAGTTTGTTGTTTTCATGATCCAGCTTGGCTGAAATTACTCTGTAATAAAAGTCTATTTGAACTCACAGGCTCTGGTATTTGGGAAATATTATTGACTGAATATTTCCAAACATAAATGGTGAGCTAGCCAGGAGTGGCAAAAAGGGACCAGAGACAGTGAAAATCTGCAGCTGCGGAGGGTCTTCTTGGATGAACAGCACAAAACATGCTGCCACTTGAAAACAAAGGTAAAAGTTTTTTACCTATAGTGTAGGTCTGGTATTTGAGAAATATTATTGACTGAATATTTCCACGACACTATGTTGTCTGGTTTCTTCATATAACTACAGTCTTGTCTGTAAAAAATTGAGCTACTCTCACTTCATGAGACTCCAATATTGTAATCCGCCTCCCCACAGGACAATATTTTTATGTTGTTTCATCTCATTCTCTTGCTGGTCCTATTCATCTTCTAAAGTTTGCAACTTTCTTTCCAGAAGGCAAATGTAGTTGTCTTGCTCGTTCATGCGCATGCCTTTTATGTTCCGTAGACTCAACTTTCTTTTCGAGCAAATCTTTTTTAACAACAGATTGTAGCAGTTTGTGTGTTTTGGTGTGCATTTGAGAGCATTTTACGGATGTTTTTCGGGATATCCTTTAGCTGTTTATTACTCTCGTTTGCATCTCCATGTTGCTCCTTGTCTTTTCCTCTGGGAGAAGCCATGGCTTGTTGGATTTGTGTCACCACACTGCTTTACCAATTGAATGGTTTGTTTTTGTAAATAACTGACTGCTCACTCTTTCCCAGTTGCTTGGGGATATATTGATCAATTTTAGATTTTAGTACATTTTACAGGCACAAAAAGATCCCACCATGTCGAATAAACAAATTGTCTGTTGACATTTATTAAATTGAACCAACATTTCCTATTTCCATTAGCTGTCGTGACTTTTTTTATGCGTCAAGTAATTCATCTGCATGAAATATATGGATAGAAACCTGGTTATTGTCACTAACCATGACAATCACAACAGCTGTCATGGAAATAGCAAGTGTCGATACAATTTCAGAACTTCAGAAATAGACAATTTGTTCGTTTGACATGGTGGGATATTTTTGTGTCGGTAAAATGAATTATGCAACAAATTGCGGTGTAAACAAATTATTTCTCAATTGTTGATAGAATAGCCATCATGTCAAATAAAATTTGCAGTCACGCGATGCTATGTTGTGTGGTCCTCAAACTATGCACATTAGGCTACAGATTAAATAAGTTATAATGTTGAACTTCACAGGGTGGTGAAAGTGCACAGTGATGAGGGTCTTCATTTGTATGCTAGTATTTGTATTTGTCTTTGTATTTATTAAGAATCCCCATTAGCTGCTGCCAAGCTACTCTTCCTGGGGTCCAGCAACATTAAGGCAGTTACATACAATTTAAAATATTACATGACATTACATTTCCTAACACTTTTCACAACACATTAAGTGTGTTCCCTCAGGCCACTACTCACATATTTCTAATAAAAAATCCATGTGTACGTGTAAGCAGTGTGTGTCTTATGTGTGTCTGAACTGTTGATGTGTCTGTTACTTGAACTCTGTGAAGCGTTTATTTATTCTCAGCAGCAGAGGTAACTCTGGGTCTTCCTTTCCTGTGGATGTCCTCATGAGAGCCAGTTTCATCATAGCGCTTGATGGTTTTTGCGACTGCACTTGAAGAAACTTTCAAAGTTCTTGAAGGTCAGTCAATACGGAAAATTTCATGTCTTAAAGTAATTATGGACTGTTGTTTCTCTTTGCTTATTTGAGCTGTTCTTGCCAAATAGGTCTATCTTCTGTATACCTCCCTACCTTGTCACAACACAACTGATTGGCTCACACGAGACTACTCCATTTTTTTCTTTCACCCTTTGAATGAATACAACGTCGCCCGGGTTGGAATATTATCGCTATTTTACGAGAAAAATAGCATAAAAATTGATTTTAAACAGCGTTTGACATGCTTCGAAGTACGGTAATGGAATATTTTGAAATGTTTTGTCACGAAATGCGCTCACGCGTCACCCTTCGGATTGTGACCTGAACGCACGAACAAAACGGAGCTATTTGAATATAACTATGGATTATTTGGAACCAAAACAACATTTGTTGTTGAAGTAGAAGTCCTGGGAGTGCATTCTGATGAAGAACAGCAAAGGTAATCCAATTTTTCTTATAGTAAATCTGAGTTTGGTGAGGGCCAAACATGGTGGGTGTCAAATTAGCTAGCCATGATGGCCGGGCTATGTACTCAGAATATTGCAAAATGTGCTTTCGCCGAAAAGCTATTTTAAAATCTGACACCGTGATTGCATAAAGAAGTTATGTATCTATAATTCTTAAAATAATGTTTTTTGTGAACGTTTATCATGAGTAATTTAGTACATTCACCGGACGTTTGCGGTGGGTATGCTAGTTCTGAACATCACATGCTACTGTAAAAAGTTGCTTTTTGATATAAATATGAACTTGATTGAACAAAACATGCATGTATTGTATAACATAATGTCCTAGGAGTGTCATCTGATGAAGATCATCAAAGGTTAGTGCTGCATTTAGCTGTGGTTTTGGTTTTTGTGACATATATGCTTGCTTTGAAAATGGGTGTCTGATTATTTTTGGCAGGGTACTCTCCTGACATAATCTAATGTTTTCGCTGTAAAGCCTTTTTGAAATCGGACAATGTGGTTAGATTAACGAGAGTCTTGTCTTTTTAAAATGGTGTAAAATAGTCATATGTTTGAGAAATTGAAGTTATAGCATTTTTGAGGTATTTGTATTTCGTGCCACGCTCTACCATTGGATATTGGTGAGGCGTTCTGATAGTGGAACGTCTGTCCCTTAAGAAAGAAAGAAATTCCACAAATTAGCTTTTAACAAGGCCCACCTGTTAAATTGAAATGCATTCCAGGTGACTACCTCATGAAGCTGGTTGAGATAATGCCAAGAGTGTGCAAGCTGTCATCAAGGCAAAGGGTGGCTATTTGAAGAATCTCAGATATAAAATATGTTTTGATTTGTTTAACACTTTTTAGGTTACTACAATTATTCCATATGTGTTATTTTGTAGTTTTGATGTCTTCACTATAATTTTACAATTTAGAAAATAGTAAAATAAAGAGAACCCTTGAATGAGTAGGTGTTCTAAGACTTTTTACCGGTAGTGTACCTGGTTGACCGGGGTGCCGGCGGCAGAAATCAGTGATGAGGGCTGGGTCCAGGATGTTCCTAGCGGGGACCCAGCACTGCTCCTCCAGGCCAAAACCCTCCCAGTCAACCACGTACTGGAATCCCCTGCCCCAAGGTTTGAACACTCAGGAGGCGCCTCACTGTGTACGCCGGATGGCCGTCGATGAGACGGTTTAGAGGGGTGCCCCTGGAAATAGGAGACTAAGGGCTGTGAGACAGAGGTTTAATCCTAGACCCGTGAAAAGTGGATGTATACGGAGGGTGCGGGGCAACAGAAGATGAACAGCAGTGGGGCTAAGGATTTCAGAGATGGGAAAGGGACGATAAAGCGGGGGGACTCCACCCGGAGGGGCAGGTCCCGAGTGGAAAGCCATACCCTCTGCCCAAGACGATAGCGGGGAGCAGTGGTCCAGTGGCGATCCGCCTGTCGCCGACACCTTGAGGTGGTCTTAAGAAGTGCGGACCGTGCGCTTTTCCAGGAACGGAGACAGCGGCGGACGAACATCTGGGCAGAGGGTATGCTGACTTTCTCTTGCTTGGAGAAGAGCGGGGGCTGATATCCCAAGGAACACTCGCAGGGCGAAAGTCCAGTGGCCGAGCAGGAAAGGGTATTGCGGGCGTATTCCACCCACGTGTTGCTGGCTCCAGGTGGTGGGGTTGGTGGAGACGAGGCAACGAAGAGCCATCTCCAGGTCTTGATTGGCTGTCCGTTACACTGTGGATGAAAACCGGAGGACAGGCTGGCCAATGACCTGATGATGGTGCAGAACGCCTTCCAGAATCTGGACGAGAGCTACCATGCACCGTTCAAAGGCACTTACATTTTTTGTCTTGCCAATTCACCCTCTGAATGGCACACATACACGATCCATGTTTCAATTGTCAAAGGCTTAAAAATTGTTTTTTAACCTGTCTCATGCCCTTTATCTACACTGATTGAAGTGGATTTAACATGTGACATCAATAAGGGAGCATAGGTTTCACCTGGATTCACCTAGTCAGTCTATGTCATGGAAAGAGTTAATGTTTTGTATACTGTGGTGGAATATTCTATTCAAGTGAGAGAGACTTTGTTATTTCTTCAAACAATCATCTTTATTCAATATCGATTAATTATTGCAATAAGGAAACCGTCAACCCCACACTCCAAAGTGTGTTGCCCAGTGCTTAACTGATAATGAAATAACAGATGTTATATAGGACCTAAAAATGCTAAGTCAGCGCTGGTTCCAGTACTCCCATAAACCACTTTGGTTATCTACACGGTATGTTGTTTTACCCCCAACCCGGTTTAGTTTCCCAAATGCCAGGAAGATGAGACAATGAGAGATAGTTCTAAACTCCTCCAGTCTATCTCGGGTCACACACACCCCATCTTGTCAGCTTTAGGTTTTATCACCAAGTCATTGTCAGCTGAAGCTATTTCTAGCAAAACCCATTTCTTGACCATACGCCCAGACTAACTGCAGGACGCTTGAGTGGAAACCATCTCTTTACAGAAACACAGAATTACACAGAACAGAAATGTCTTCCTATTTGTTAAGTATCAATCGTTAACTATTAATATTAAACAAATCAGGTAAATATGTATTTTTTCTATCACAATACTCAGTGTATGTAGTTTGGAGATAACAATTAACATTATTATAAAACAGCACTGTGGAGGTACTGTATGACATTAAATCTGCAATATATTGACTAAGTGTACAGTAATTGTATTATATAAAACGTTTACATATATACACATGACTCGATAAGTCAGTAGGAGGCCATATGTTTTATATTGAGCTGCTCATTTGTGCAATGAATCAGTTATTGGCTGCCTTGCTAAATCTTATAATGTCTGGTGGTGGCACATCAAATAATTGTGTAAACAACTAGACAAATAGAGTGTCTGATATTAAAAACCTCTTGAAGTTCGCCTAGGATAGGGGGCGCTACAGCGATTAAAAAAAAAAATGTGTGCCCATTTTAAACGGCCTCCTACTCAAACTCAGAAGCTAGAATATGCATATAATTCATAGTTGTGGATAGAAAACACCCTAAAGTTTCTAAAACTGTTTGAATGGTGTCTGAGTATAACAGAACTCATATGGCAGTCAAAACCCTGAGACAGATCGTAACAGGATGTGGAATTCTGAATTGCGGACTCAACTTCATCACTTTGCCTATAAATCACACCGTGAGCTATGGTTCATTGAGCACTTCCTATGGCTTCCACTAGATGTCCCCAGTCTTTACAAAGTGGTTTGAGTCTTTTACTGTGAAAACTGACAGAATGAGAGTCTGTGGAACGTGGTCACATGGGGAGGGCCATCACCATTATGACACCGGCGCCCCTGGCTACCCTCCCCTTTCGAAACGTTTTGAAAGACAATGCAATCGTCCCCCTTGAATATTATTGGAGCTCTGGTTGAAAAAGGCCCTAAAGATTTATGTTATACAACGTTTGACATGTTTAACCTGTTTGGGCTAGGGGGCAGTATTGAGAATTTTGGAAAAAATATGTTCCCATTTTTAACTGCCTCCTACACCAACTCAGAAGCTAGAATATGCATATTATTGTTCAGGTTTGGATAGAAAACACTCTGAATTTTCTAAAACTGTTTGAATGGTGTCTGTGAGTATAACAGAACTCCTATGGCAGGCAAAAACCTGACAAGGTTTCAAGCAGGAAGTACCCTGTCTGACAAGGAGTCGTGCGTCTTGCATCTTTTTATTGAAAAGTAAGGATCTTAGCTGTAACGTGACAATTCCCAGGGCTCCGATAGGCTCTCAGAGCCCGGGAAATAACTGAAGGTTTACGAGGGAGCCTCAGGCTGAAACACATTATCACCTTTTGTAAGTGGCTGCTCCGAGGACCTTTGAATGAGGCGCGTGCACGAGTCGCTCCTGAGGAGAAATTTTATTCGGCTGTTTAGGCTCAATGCATACTCCCGGTCGGAATATTATCACTTATCTACGAGTTAAATGGCATAAAAATTGGTTTTAAACAGCGGTTGACATGCTTCGAAGTACGGTAATGGAATATTTAGACATTTTTGACACGCCAATGTGCCATGCGCGGGACCGTGAAGAAGCATTCTGATAGTGTCTAGAACTCACGAACAAAACGTCGCTGTTTGGATATAACGATGGATTATTTGGGACCAAACCTACATTTGTTATTGAAGTAGAAGTCCTGGCAGTGTATTCTGATGAAGAACAAGCAAGGTAAGAACATTTTTCTTATAGGAAATGTGATTTTGGTGGAGGCTGACCTGGGTGGGTATCTAAATAGCTAGCCCTGTAATGCCGGGCTATGTACTTAGATTATTGCAAAATGTGCTTCATCCGAAAAGCTATTTTAAAATCGGACATATCGAGTGCATAGAGGAGTAATGTATCTATAATTCTTAAAATAATTGTTATGCTTTTTGTGAACGTTTATCGTGAGTAATTTAGCAAACTGTTAGTAAATTCCCCGGAAGTTTGCGGGGGTTATGCTTTTTCTGAACGTCACATGCTAATGTAAAAAGCTGGTTTTTGATATAAATATGAACTTGATTGAACAGACATGCATGTATTGTATAACACAATGTCCTAGGTGTGTCATCTGATGAAGATCATCAAAGGTTAGTGCTGCATTTAGCTGTGGTTTGGGTTTATGTGACATGATATGCTAGCTTGAAAAATGGGTGTCTGATTTTTTTCTGGCTGGGCATCTGCTGACATAATCTAATGTTTTGCTTTCGTTGTAAAGCCTTTTTGAAATCGGACAGTGGGGTTAGATTAACAAGATTCTTGTCTTTAAATAGCTGTAAAATAGTCATATGTTTGAGAAATTGAAGTAATAGTATTTCTAACGATTCAAAAATCGCGCCACTGGATTTCAGTGGCTGTTACGTAGGTGGGACGAGTTCGTCCCACATGCCCCAGAGAGGTTAAACGAACTTAAATATAATTTTTTTCCATTTTGGTAAGAGAGGAGTCCCGCGGACGACGGTACATTTGGTGCAGCCTTCAGAACGCGCTAACAACAAGAAGCTATTGGGACATAAAGGATTAACTTTTTCGAACGAAAATACATTTGTTGTGGACCTGGGATTCCTGGAAGTGCCTTCTGATGAAGATAATCAAAGGTAAGGGATTATTGACAATAGTATACAAGAGTAGATTTGATATGCGATTGTTCCAAGATGGCGCTGACCTGTAACGGTAGCCTATTTTTCTGAGTATATATCGTTTTATCGCAAAGTGTGATTACCCATTAAAGTTATTTTTAAATCTGGCATTGCAGGTGCTTTCAAGAGATGTTAATCTATAAATCTTAGAATGACAATATTACATTTTAAAAATGTTTTCGAATAGTAATTTAGTAAATTGTAGCGCTGTTTCACCGGATGCATTTGAGGGAAAATAGTTAGTCAACGTCACGCGCCGATGTAAAATGCTGTTTTTATATATAAATATGAACTTTATCGAACAAAAGAATGCATGTATTGTGTAACATGATGTCCTAGGAGTGTCATCTGATGAAGATTGTCAAAGGTTAGTGCTGCATTTAGCTGTTTTTTGGTTATTTGTGATGCATGTGGTTGGTCGGAAAATGGCCGGAAAATGGCTATGTGAATACTTTGATGATATACTCCTCTAAAATTATCTAATGTTTTGCTTTTGCTGTAAAGCCTTTTTGAAATCGGACAACGTGGTTCGATTCAGGAGAGGTGTATCTATAAAACGATATAATATAGTCAAATGAAATTTTTCTGTTGTTCGGTTATGAATATGGCGAAATGATTTTACGCTGGATGTTGATCCCGCATACGGGACGGAGAACTTCAAGAGTTAAGCTATTGAGCTATAACCATGGTGTAAAGCTACATTCGCCATCTACGTGTTTCAATAAAGAATATATTCAACCGCTGCTAGAGAAAGCTTGCTTTCTTGTTTATCCTCTATTTCAGAGAGTGTTTCTGAGGTTACAGTCCCAACCACTGCTACTGTCAGTCCCAGCAAATACAGGTGAACAACACTTAAGTTTATTGTTTATGAGCCACACTAAAGGATCACTATGAGGCTCTGCTTAACATCTGTGCTGATGGAGGTGCCTTGCTAATGCCCCTCAATATGACCTGGATGACACGCTTGTCCCATTAACTTCCTTTGAGGCTTTAATACGTGTGACATTGGTGTCCTAGACCTACAGGACCTTCCCATGTTGTAGGCAGCCTGTAGATGAGGACCTGGGCATGGCCATTAGCTTTCACCATTCACCACTATGTGGTTCAATTGATGCTTGATCATACTGTATTTTGGTTATATACACTGAACAAAAATATAAACGCAACATGCAAAGTGTTGGTTTCATGAGCTGAAATAAAAGATCCCAGAAAGGTTTCATACACACAAAGCTTTCTCACTGTTTACATCCCTGTTAGTGAGCATTTCTCCTTTACCAAGATAATCCATCCACCTGACAGGTGTGGCATATCAAGAATATGATTAAACAGCATGATCATTACACAGGTGCCCCTTAAAATGGTTTGCCAGCTCCAGGTAGGCTACACAAGTAGCACAAACTGATTTGCTATGACTCTAGTGATATCTTCATTTCAACATATTTATTGTATCAAATGGTAGCCTACCCTGTCATATACGTTAATAGGCTACTTGATGGCCAACAGAGGCAAATGCATAATTCTCCTCATTTAGCCTAATAATGTCAGTTTCATTGAGGACTTTTCCCTATAAAAGTGTTCAATAGAAAGAAAATGGCGCCGATAGATGGCTGTGTTATTACATACAGCCAGGAATAACTTTTGGATATCAGAGAGGCAGTAACTCACCAGCATAACGACTTTCCCGAGTCGGATCCTTTGTTCGTACCCCCCAGGGCAATTTAACTGATTCCAGAAGCTGTCCCAAAACCCTGCCGCCGCAGGAGAGGTACTCAGAGCGGACTTCTAGTCCGACTCAGGAGTCACGCACACCACCCACCGCTTACGAGTATATTACTCACTAATGTTCAGTCTCTGGATAATAAAGTTGACGAGGTCAGGGCGAGGATTTCCTTCCAGAGATACATCAGGGATTGTAACATACTCTGTTTCATGGAAACATGGCTCTCTCAGGCTATACTTCCTCAGTCGGTACAGCCAGTTGGGCTCTCAGTAAATCACACAGACAGGAATAAATATTGCTTCGGGAAGAAGGGCGGGGGTGTATGTTTCATAATTAGCAACTCATGGTGTGACTGTGATAACATACAGGAATTCAAGTACTTTTGTTCACCCAACATAGAATACCTCACAATGAAATGTCGACCGTATTACCTCCCCAAAAAATTGTCGGTTATAGTCGTGTATATTCCCCCTCAAGTCGATACCATGACGGCTCTCAAAGAATTTCATTATGCAAACTGGAAACCACATATCCTGAGGCCGCATTTATGGTAGCTGGAGATTTTAACAAAGCAAATTTGAGAAAAAAAACCGCTACAGAAGGTCTATCAACACATTGACTGTAGTACTTGCGCTGCTAAAACACTCGATCACTGCTACTCCAACTTCCGGGATGGCGACAAGGCCCTCCCCTGCCTTCCTTTCGGCAAATCTGATCACGACTCCATTTTGCTCCTCCCTTCCTATTGGCAAATATTCAAACAGGAAGTACCCATGCTAAGGATTATTCAACGCTGGTCTGACCAGTTGGAATCCACGCTTCAAGATTGTTTTGATCACGCAGATGGGAATATGTTCCGGGTAGCCTCCAAGAATAACATTGATGAATACACTGATACGGTGACTGAGTTTATCAGGAAGTGAGTAGGAGATGTTGTACCCACTGTGATTATTATAACCTACCCTAACCAGAAACTGTGGATAGATGGCAACAATCGCTCAAAACTGAAAGCGCGAACCATCGCATTTAACCATAGCAAGGTGACTGGGAATATACAAGCAGTGTACTTATTCCTTCTAAGGCAAACAGGCAAAACATCAGTATAGAGACAAAGTGGAGTCACAATTCAACAGCTCAGACACGAGACGTATGTGGCAGGGTCTAAAGACAATCCCGGTCTACAAAGGGAAAACCAGCCAAGTCGCGGACACCGACGTCTTGCTTTCGAACTAACAAAACACCTTCTTTGCCCGCTTTGAGGATAACTCAGTGCCACCGACGCGGCCCACTACCAAGGACTGTGGGCTCTCCTTCTCTGTGACCAACGTGAGTAAGACATTTAAGTGTGTTAACCCTTGCAAGGCTACCAGCCCATACGGCAACCCTAGCCACGTCCTCAAAGCATGCGCAGACCACCTGGCTGAAGTGTTTACGGACATATTCAATCTCTCCCTATCCCAGTCTGCTGTCCCCACACGCTTCAAAATGTCCAGCATTGTTCCTGTACTCAAGAAAGCAAAGGTTACTGAACTAAATTACTATAGCCTCGGAGCACTCACTTCTGTCATCATGAAGTGCTTTAACCTGTTAGGGTATAGGGGGCAGTATTTTCACGGCTGGATAAAAAAATGTACCCGATTTAATCTGGTTACTAATCCTACCCAGTAACTAGAATATGCATATACTTATTATATATGGATAGAAAACACCCTAAAGTTTCAAAAACTGTTTGAATGGTGTCTGTGAGTATAACAGAACTCATTTGGCAGGCAAAACCCTGAGACAGATTCTGACAGGAAGTGGATACCTGATGTGTTGAATTGACTTTAAGCCTATACCATTGAAAAACAAAGGGGGTGAGGAATGTTTTGGCACTTCCTATTGCTTCCACAAGATGTCCCCAGCCTTTACAAAGTGTTTTGAGTCTTCTACAGTGAGATCTGACTGAAGAAGAGCTTTGGAACGGCGATGGCCCATTAGACACCTGACACCTGGCGAGTTGATGGTGGGTACTCTCATTCCGAAACGTTTTAAAAGAGAACCCAATGGTCCGCCTTGAATTTTATTCATGTTCTGGTTAAAAAAGGCCCTAATGATTTATGCGATACAACGTTTGACATGTTTGAACGAACGTAAATATATTTTTTCCGTTCGTGATGTGAAGTGAAGTCCGGCTGGCTTAGATCATGTGCTACAACACGGAGGTTTTTGGACATAAATGATGAGCTTTTTTGAACAAAACTACATTCGTTATGGACCTGGGATTCTTTGGAAGTGACATCTGATGAAGAGAATCAAAGGTAATGGATTATTTACATAGTATTTTCGATTTTAGATCTCTCCAACATGGCGGTTAGTCTGTATCGCAATGCGTATTTTTCTGGCGCAGTGCTCAGATTATTGCAAAGTGTGATTTCCCAGTAAGGTTAATTTTAAATCTGGCAAGTCCATTGCGTTCAAGAGATGTAAATCTATAATTCTTTGAATGACAATATAATATTTTACCAATGTTTTCTAATATTAATTAATTATTTTGTTGTCATGACTTGACTGCCGGTATTGGAGGGAAACGATTTCCTGAACATCAACGCCATAGTAAAACGCTGTTTTTAGATATAAATATGAACTTGATAGAACTAAAAATGCATGCATTGTCTAACATAATGTCCTAGGAGTGTCATCTGATGGAGATTGTAAAAGGTTAGTGCATAATTTTAGCTGATTTTATGGTTTTGGTGACGCCTGTCTTTGAATCGACAATACACTACACACAGCTATTGTCAATGTACTCTCCTAACATAACCTAACTTTATGCTTTCCCCGTAAAACCTTTTTGAAATCGGAAAACGTGGTTAGATTAAGGAGATGTTTATCTTTCAAAGGCTGTAAGTT
This sequence comes from Salmo trutta, assembly GCF_901001165.1. Lineage (NCBI taxonomy): Eukaryota > Metazoa > Chordata > Actinopteri > Salmoniformes > Salmonidae > Salmo > Salmo trutta. The sequence continues at coordinate 40,905,889 of NC_042992.1, read as the reverse complement.
AGTTGTATGTTTGAGAAATTTGAATTTTGACATTTATTTGGTTTCAAATTTGCCGCTCTTGAAATGCACCTGCTGTTGATAGGGTGCGCCACGGGTGGCACGCTAACGTCCCACATAGCCCCAAGAAGTTAAGAGACTAGTCAAGGATCATATCACCTCTACCTTACCTGACACCCTTGACTCACTTCAATTTGCTTACCACCCCAATAGATCCACTGACGATGCAATCGCCATCACACTCCACACTGCCCTATCCCATCTGGACAAGAGGAATACCTATGTAAGAATGCTGGTAATTGACTATAGCTCAGCATTCAACACCATAGTACCTTCCAAGCTCATCATTAAGCCCGAGGCCCTAGGTCTGAACCCCACCTTGTCCAATTGGGTCCTGGACTTCCTGACGGGCCGCCCCCAGCTGGTGAAAGGAAACAACACCTCCACTTCGCTGATCCTCAACACTGGGGCCCCACAAGGATGCGTGCTCAGCCCCCTCCTGTACTCCCTGTTCGCCCATGACTGTGTGGCCACGCACGCCTCCAAATCAATCATCAAGATTTCAGACGACACAACAGTAGTAGGCCTGATTACCAACAGCATACAGGGTGGAGGTGAGGGCCTTGGGAGTGTGATGCCAGGAAAATAACATCTCACTCATCGTCAACAAAACAAAGGAGCTGATCGTGGACTTCAGGAAACAGCAGAGGGAGAACACCTCTAGCCACATCGACGAGACCGCAGAAGAGAAGGTGGAGAGCTTGAAGTTCCTCGGCGTACACATCACTGACAAACTGAAATGGTCCACCCACACAGACAGTGTGGTGAATAAGGCACAAGAGCGCATCTTCAACCTCAACTACCTGCACTCCAGGACACCTACAGCACCCGATGTCACAGGAAGGCCAAAAAGTTAATCAAGGAGAACAACCACCCAAACCACTGCCTGTTCACCCCGCTTTAATCCAGGTGAGGTCAGTATAGGTGCATCAAAGCTGGGACCGAGAGACTGAAAAACAGCTTCTATCTCAAAGCCATCAGACTGTTAAATAGTTAAATAGCACATTAGAGGCTGCTGCCCTACAGTATATAGACGTGAACTCATCACTGGCCACTTTAATAATGGAACACTAGTAACTTTAATAATTTTTTACATATTTTGCATTACTCATCTCATATGTATATACTGCATTGTATCCTATTCTTCTGTATCTTAGTCTTTGCCACTCGGACATTGCTTGCCCAAATATTTATATATTCTTATTTCCATTCCTTTACTTTAGATTTGTGTGTAGTGTTGTGAAATTGTTAGATATTACTGCACTGTTTGAGCTAGAAACACAAGCATTTCGCTACACCCACAATAACGTCTGCTAAACACGTGTATGTGACAAATAATTTGATTTGAATAACTTCCATTTCAAATTTCCACTTGGGCAGCCCTGAGATCCAATAACTGAGCATGCATAAAGCACTTTGCTTGAGACGGTTTTCTTTAAGCAGATAACATTAGAATGCAGTTTAAACCACCTCTGTGCGAATGTATGTAATGCACTCTAGTGTGCCCAAAGTCGTTTTCCAGTGCGTTGTCTCCATTATTTCTTGATGTGAATCAGTTCTAGCGTATTAATGTTTTATGGAAATAGGGTTGGAAATAGGTGTTTCCCTAATGACAATCTAAAGAGCCTAACTGGTAAAAATGTGTCACAACGTCCACACGTGCTGCTCTCACTCCTCTTGCTCATGTGACTCGGCCAATAACTGTAGTGCTCTCTCAACACACACGCGCACACACCTCCCCACCACTCACTCACTCAACAACAGCCTACCTCACTGCCTGACAGTCAACAGCAGGTCACAGTGAAATAAAGATTTTTTAAGAAATGCAATGTTGGCCGCTGTGCAACTTAGAAATAGCCCAAAAACCTGCAACCCGCAGCCAAAACAGTTTCACCCGCGACATTGTTTTCAAAGTAGCCCAATTTGGCGGGAAAACCGCGAACATGGCAATATTGCCTGTAGAAATGTGTTAACATCCACTGAAGTCACTAGCAAGTTTACTAGATGGCTAGTTGATGGCTACAGTAGTTGCCGTGGTAACCAAACAGACTTGCTAGTTTAGCTAACCAAGCCATCAGTCCTAGCTTGCTATTATGAAAATCGAATTCAGCCAGCGGCACAATCGAATCTAATAAATACCCCAAACAGCCTACACGATGCTCGGAGGCATCCGCATGGTCCTAAAGCAGACCTTTGCCTCGTTTTGTATCACATTCCAATGATAAAACTGGGGGGGACAAAAGTTGTGCCCCTGAATTCAACAATACCAATACTTCAATTCAGCTTTTGCTTTCAAAAGCACCTCAAACAAAACATGTAAAAATGTACAATATCCATTGAATTCTACCATGCAAATGTACTGTGCGTTGTAGAGAAATAATAGACGCTCTAGAATGCCCTTCATTAAAAAGGAGTATTCTACAGGACTGTTTTGCTAGCACAGACTGGAATATGTTCTGGGATTCATCCAATGGCATTGAGGAGTATATCACCTCAGTCACCAGCTTCATCAATAAGTGCATTGACGACGTAGTCCCCACAGTGATCGTACGTACATATCCCAACCAGAAGAAATAGATTACAGGCAACATCCGCACCGAGCTAAATGCTAGAGTTGACGCTTTCAAGGAGCGGGACACTAATCCGGATGCTTATAAGAAATCCCGCTATGCCCTCAGACGAACCATCAAACAGGCAAAGCATCAACAAAGGACTAAGATTAAATCCTACTACACCGACTCTGACACTAGTCAGATGTGGCAGTGCTTGCAAACTATTACGGACTACAAAGGGAAACCAAGCCACGAGCTGTCCAGTGACGCGAGCCTACCAGACAGGCGAAATGCCTTTTAATCTCACTTCGAGGCAAGCAACATAGAAGCATGTATGAGAGCACCAGCTGTTCCGGACGACTGTGTGATCACGCTCTCCGTAGCCGATATGAGCAAGACCTTTAAACACGTCACCATTCACAAAGCCGCCGAGCCAGACGGATTACCAGGACGGATACTCAGAGCATGCACGTACCAACTGGCAAGTGTCTTCACTGACATTTTCAACCTCTCCCTTACCGAGCCTGTAATACCTACATGTTTCAAGCAGACCACCATAGTCCCTATGTCCAAGAAAGTGAAGGTAACCTGCCTAAATGACTACCACCCCATAGCACTCACGTCGGTAGCCATGAAGTTCTTTGGAAGGCTGGTCATGGCTCACAACACCATCATGCCGGAAATCCTAGACCCTCTCCAATTCGCATACCGCCTAAACAGATCCACAGATGACGCAATCTCAATCGCACTCCACACTGCCCTTTCCCACCTGGACAAAAGGAACACCTATGTGAGAATGCTGTTCATTGACTACAGCTCAGCGTTCAACACCATAGTGCCCACAAAGCTCATCACTAAGCTAAGGACCAAGGGACTAAACACCTCCCTCTGCAACTGGATCTTGGACTTCCTGATGGGCCGCCTCCAGGTGGTAAGGGTAGGCAACAACACATCTGCCACGCTGATCCTCAACACGGGGGCCCCTCAGGGGTACGTACTTAGTCCCTTCCTGTACTTCCTGTTCACCCACGACTGTGTGGCCAAGCACGACTCCAAAGCCATCATTAAGTTTGCTGACAACACAATGGTGATAGGCCTGATCGCCAACAACGATGAGACAGCCTATAGGGAGGTCAGTGACCTGGTAGTGTGGTGCCAGGACAACAACCTCTCCCACAGTGTGAGCAAGACAAAGGAGATGATTGTGGACTACAGGAAAAGGAGGGCCGAACATCACCAACAAACTATTATGGCCCAGTACATCACTGGGGCAAAGCAATTGTCAAAAACTCCAGTCACCCAAGTCAATAGACTGTTCTCTTTGCTACTGCACAGCAAGCGGTACCGGAGCACCAAGTCTAGGTCCAAAAGGCTCCTTAACAGCTTCTATTCCCAAGCCATAAGACTGATGAACAATTAATCAAATGGCCACCCGGACTATTTACATTAACACCCCCACCCTTTGTTTTTACACTGCTGCTAATCTCTGTATATCTACACAGTCACTTTACCACTACCTACATGTACAAACTACCTCGACTAACCAGCACACTGACTCGGTACCGGTATCCCCTGTATGTAGCCTCATAATTTTGTGTTACTCTATTTCTTGAACTGCAGTGTTGGTTAAGGGCTTGTAAGTAAGCATTTCACAGAAAGGTTGTTGTATTCAGGTCATGTGACAAATAAAATTCGATTTGAGTATTCAACAATGCCATGGTATAAAACTATTTATAAGCCGTGGTTTATCAGACCGTATACTGCTCTAATTGCGTTGGTAACCAGTTTATAATAGCAAAAAGGCACCTTGGGGGTTTGTGGTATATTTGGGGGTTTGTGGTATATATTTCCAATATACCACGGCTAAGGGCTGTATCCAGGCACTCCGAATAGCCCATATTTCATTGATACACTGTAAGCTGATGAATTTCAAGCAGAGAGAGGCGATACTGTATCAGTTGACAAGTCACATAGAAAAGGTGATCTTGTAGAATCTTGCAAGGGACCGCCAACTGCTTTACAATACCCCTATTTCTGATGATTTGCCCTACATACTATACAGTACCAGTCAAAAGTTTGGACACACCTACTCATTCCAGGGTTTTTCCTTTATCTTTACTATTATCTACATTGTAGAATAATAGTGAAGACATCAAAACTATGAAATAACACATATGGAATCATGTAGTTACCAAAAAAGTGTTTGCCTTGATGAAAGCTTTGCACTCTCTTAGCATTATCTCAACCAGCTTCACCTGGAATTCAAGATGACTGCTACTGTATGCATTGTATAAGAATAGTGAAACCATCTACTATTTGTTATATTCAGCACTTCAAAAAGAACAGTTTTGACACTTGTATCTTGTATTTTTTTGTTAAAATTGCATAAATAAATAGTTAGCATTATCTGATGTATTGGTGACTAAACGAAATGTCATAGTAATTCCCAGAAAACGTAGATTTTGCATGAATGACTCATGGGTGAAATGTGTGAAACCCCAATCAATGCACAATAAAATGTTCTGAACATAAGATAGGGGGTATTACAAGTGTTATCAGTTTGAGTTAAAATTCACCCGATAACTGAAAATTTCACCAATGCGATTGAAAAAATATATAATAAATCCATCCACTCCCCCTGTTGTATGTCTTATAAATTATGCACAATCATGAAATATACTAAACTTCAAAAGGTATTTATAATAGAATGTGATCGACTATGATAAACTGTCTTCTCAGTTCGATTGGTCTTGCTAGATGTACATTTTATTAAGACATACCTACTAATTTACAATGTTAAGTGATAATGACAAAAAAGAATTTAAGATTGATCATTTATAATATCAAACTTAAAATGTCTTATATTTAAATAACAGACTGCAATTATAGCTGTCCATCAAAACTCTTAGAAGTATGCCAAAACATTTAAATCAAACTGCAACAGCAAAAGATCCATTAATTTAGATAACCTTTTTGTGCAAACAGTACATAAAAATCTCATCCAATTCCTAATGGATCCACTGACGTTGATAACCTCTCAAACCCCAAGTGTACTTACACAGCCTTTCACCTATACAGCTGACACCAGTGGTGTAGCGGAGGGTAAATGCACATACATGGGAGCATTACTTTACTCACTGCGAACAGCATTTACACACCAATCTTTTTTTTTTTAATCTTTTTTTTTTTTTTACATATGTGTATATACACACACACACACACCACTGGATGGCACTACTGCAGCTGGTACACACAGTCAGTATTGGGGTACGGAGGAAGGTTGAGCTGGTACTTCTTCTCCATGGCAGGAGGCACAAAACGTCCACCCAGATAGTGGTAGCGTCCACAGAAGTGTTTTGCTGACTTCTTAGGGGCAGTCAGGGAGATTAGCATGTCTGGCTGGAGTCCATCTGTGCTGCCCTGCTCCACATCCCAACCTGAAGAGGACATGTACAGTATGGGAGAATATCTCCATCCCAATGGAAACATTTTGGCTGAGCTAATAGACTTAAGGCACACTGTATTGAACCTCTGGATTCAACAAATAACGTTCCTGATGTTTTCTGAACGAAATACTGCCCAAAATGTGGTTTTTAATCAAGGCATTTTCTTTTGCTTTTTTTTTTTTGATAACTTGTTAATAGATCAATTGAAATATCTGGTGGTGACCCACAGAAATGCAGGACTGATTATGGCAAGTCAGTTTATATTTGGCTTGGCTAGCTAGCTTGCTAATATGATTTGACTAATGCAGCAACACCAGATCAACAGTATTAGCTATTTAGCCCCCTGCCCCAGTTCCTAGAGGGAAGTGGACTGCGGTGTGAGGGGATGCAGAGGCTCACTCCGTCTGTTGCTTTTCTGGACCACTGCCGAGGGTTGGGGGTCTTACTGCCACTTTTACAGTTGCCAAAGCATCACCCAGGTGGGTGCTACATTTCAGTAGTGGATGATCCAGCCTACCTATGGAGGAGGAGCTGCGACTATCCAAGACTACTAAGTGCCCATTGAGAAGCTCCGTGGCCTGTCTGTCTGAAGGTCTCTGTACCATCTATGCTCCCTCTTCTCAAGATACTACATTTCTGTACTGCCTATCATCTAAAGATGTCGAAGACCATCACCCAAATACTGCCAGATTTTGCTAAATTGTTTTTGGTTTATTTTGTTTCTAAACCAACTTTGAGATTCTACTATATAAAATCAACTATTACCTTGTGATTGAGATATAGTAGAGACTGGATATTTTTACTAGACTTGCTTATCATTGAAAGACATCTATATCTGCCCTCTAGATTCTAGTTTGAAGTGAGTTAAGGGCCCACCCACCTGAGGGGATGTCAATACTAACTATGGGTACAGTGGTCTTCTTCAGCACGTCCAGGATGGAGCCAAAAGGCTCCCGCACTGCACCCTTGAAGCTGAAGCCAAAAATGGCGTCTATCACCAGGTTGTAAGCCTCGTCGACCACCATTGCCTAAGAGGATCATCTGTCACTTTCAGAATTAACACCACTGCACATTATCACATACACACTCCAAGATAAATACATCAACAACCTTTTATACAACACTGACACTCCCAGATAATTTTATGTGAGGTAGCCGAGGAGTCAGGACACACACCTAACAACCAAATAGACTTTGTTCTGAGGTTAACACAGGAGCCACAGCTCACTAGTACCTCAGGCATTTCAGTTAGGAAAGGGATATCCATCTTCTCACACTGGGTGGTCAGACCCTGGAACAACAGTTTGTTTGGCCTCTTTGGGTACAGTATGGTAGGTGCATAACCCTGTAGTCACACACAAAGCATCAAACACAAAGAATCACAGACTATAGGCATGTTACTTAGCAATGCATACTAATAGGTTATTTAAGCCTATTTGATGCCAATTTAAAAGTCACTTACTATTACAGAAAAAGCACAACACAGCATTGATTCCAAAAGCAATAGATGCCTTTAAGAAAAATGGGTTAATTATAATAATAACCAATTCTCTAATATCTACTGCATATCAGATGAGAAGGATGAAACACTCACAAAGAGTTTGAGATGTCTGGCACAGACCAGGCCATCTCCTCCATTGTTACCTGGGCCACAAATCACAAGCAAAGAGGGTCTGGCTATGACCAGAGAGCTGGTGGGGTAGGCCTAGAACAGAAGAAAGGCAACAGGTGAATAAAAAGGTAGCCTAAAAGCAACACTTAAAGCACATGTCAAGCTTAAAACCATTTCAACCAGCCTAAAGTAGGGCCCTCATGACTTCCAATTGTGAAATGTCTAATCTACACTATGCAGAGTCTAAATTGAGTTAAACTTGTGCTTCTGAGATTTTCCAATGCTGAACAGCGCACAGCTGTGGCATTCACCATCTCACAGCACCTTGGGCAGTACCAGTCATTGTAAGAGACACTCCTAGGGGAAATACTGAGTCTCACCCTGGTGATTGCTGTAGCACAGCTGAGCCCAGCCAGCTCCATCAGCTGGTCCACACTGAAGCCATACTCTGAGAACAACTCCTCGTCAATTTGCTGAGCCTCCTCCTGCCTGAGGATACAGATAAATATATCACACAGTTCACACACATGCAGGCATGCGCACACACACACACACACACACACACACACACACACACACACACACACACACACACCCTTATTCCTTACCCAAGGTATTTTATGGACTGGGCCATGGTGGACGCCAGTCCACTGAAGCACTCCTTATATAGACTATTTGTCACACTGACCAATGGACATGCCCTCCTGTGGGAGAGGACTGTGGTTGTCCGTAATGTCACAAGGAACCCAATCCTAAACAGAGCCCGCAGACTCAACATCCAGTTGGTTCAAACACCTGGAAGAGGAGGAACATATTCACATTCAATGAGAGACCCATGTTTGAATGTAATGGACACTGAAGATGACAGGTGAGTAAACAGGTGTTATTGTTATTGCCTGGGTGCCAGTCTGTTTCTGCGCCCTTGCCAACTCCTTATGGAATTGTCATCCAAAAATGTTTGATTTGACAATGAGCAATGGAGTTGGCAGGAGCACAAACAGATCGGGGCCTGGCTTATGTTTTTGTGCATGTATGTGCTTTAAGCTATGGTTTTCATAACAAAAAATATATAAATAACTTAAGTTATCAAGAAAGACCTCTGCAGTAAAACATCTAAATAACAGTTTAAACAGAACTATGCCTAATACCAAGCAAGCACAACACTGAAAACCTCCAACTTGAATACTAATTTGTTATGGATGTGAGCAAGTCAAGTGATTTGAAAGATGATTAGTAAGACTCACCAAATGCACAATCTTCTAGATTTAAAGGTTGTTAATCTTCAAATATTCAATTGCACAATTTACGAACCAAATGACACAATTTAAATCGCCTATAAAACCGTGTGTCTGGTGCAGTTTGTTACGCGAATTGCTTAGCATTTACTTCCTGTATAATCGGAAACCGTTTCTTCTTCTTCTTTTGGTATCATCGCGTTCGCACATTTGTTTGTGCATGCCGCCACCTACTGTGCAGTAATGTGTTCTCAATCACGTTATATTTTGTGATATAAAAAGGAAGGAGGAAAGGAAAAAAATGGCACCACTAACCCTAAACCTATATACCACTATTTCATCACCCCCCCATGCAACTACTTTAACTGATCCGACACCAGGCTGATGGCCTGAGAGGACGAGAATCTTTTGTTCAACAGAACTTGTAACTTTTCTGCAGTAAAACCCTTTACATCCAAGTGCCTCTCAGCAGCTGCCACCACAACATCTATTTTCTGGGATTCCATTTCTGCGGTACAGTTGATAACTAGGAAGCCTACGCCTAATACTCAACCTTGACCCATTATCCTCTAATCTCTTCTCTTGCACCGGGCACTTCTGATCCCCAAAAACATGGGCACGCCCACAATCGATACACAGTTTTTTTTCCACCGATACCACACATTCCTTTGCCCCATGCTCACCTGCACACTGCTCACATCTTGGAATCTCCCTCCTACACTGTGATGCAACATGACCATAAGCTTGGCATCTAAAACACCTCAAGCAGGGTTTCCCAAACTCGGTCCTCGGGACCCCATGGGCAACAACTTTTGGTTTTTGCCCTAGCACTACACAGCTGATTCAAATAGTCAACTAATTACCAAGGACATTTATGTAAAAGCGAATAATTATGTGAATATGTATTTTCAGATGCAAGTGAAAAGGCATAAACCCTAATTTTTTGTAGCAATTAATGTACATGTAATTCTAAATTATTAAATGATTAAAATAAAAACACATAATAGAAGAAACCATGTGTCAGTATTTTATTTTTATATGACCACCTTATGTCCTTGTAGCTATTTTCCATATTCATTTTGATTATTTCAATATTTCATTTTTTTCCTATGAATGAAAAGAACAGATAATATTTTAACTGAGACAAACAATATGACTCTGTGGAGGCAGAAGCACATATAAAACACAGTGTATCCAGTCATCCAGGTACAAATCCAATTTTATTCGTCACATACACATATTTAGCAGATGGTATTGTGTGTAGCGAAATACTTGTGTTCCTAGCTCCAACAGTGCAGTAGTATCTAACAATTCCCAACAATACACAAAAATCTAAAGTAAAATAATGGAATTAAGAAATATACAGTACCAGTCGAAAGTTTGGACAAACTTGATGACAGCTTTGCACACTCTTGGCATTCTCTCAACCAGCTTCATGAGGAATGTTTGAGTTCCCAAATATGCTGAGGATTTGTTGGCTGCTTTTCCTTCACTCTGCGGTCCAACTCATCCCAAACCATCTCAATTGGGTTGAGGTCGGGTGACGGTGGAGGACAGTTCATCTGATGCAGCATTCCATCACTCTCCTTCTTGGTCAAATAGCCCTTACACAGCCTGGAGGTGTGTTGGGTCATTGTCCTGTTGAAAAACAAATGATAGTCCCACTAAGAGCAAACCAGATAGGATGGCATATCTGTAACAGTGTAGGTTCCGTCCCTCTCTTCGCCCCAACCTGGGCTCGAACCAGGGACCCTTGCACACATCAACAACTGACACCCACGAAGCATCGTTACCCATTGCGCCACAAAAGCCGCAGCCCTTGCAACGCAAGGGGAAACCCTACTTCAAGTCTCAGAGCGAGTGACATCACTGATTGAAACGCTATTAGCGCGCACCACCGCTAACGAACTAGCCATTTCACATCGGTTACATATCGCTGCAGGATGCTGTGGTAGCCATGCTGGTTAAGTGTGCCTTGAATTCTAAATAAAGCACAGATAGTGTCACTAGCAAAGCACCCCCACACCATCACACCTCCACCTCCATTTTTCACGGTGGGAACCACACATGCGGAGATCATCCGTTCACCTCCTCTTCGTCTCACAAAGACACATCAGTTGGAACCAAAAATCTCAAAGGACAGATTTCCACCGGTCTAATGTCCATTGCTCGCGTTTCTTGGCCCAAGCAAGTCTCTTCTTCTAATCGGTGTCCTTTAGTAGTGGTTAGTAGTGATTCACACAGTCTCCTCTGAACAGTTGATGTTGAGATGTGTCTATTACTTGAACTCTGTGAAGTGTTTATTTGGGCTGCAGTAACTCTAATGAACTTATCCTCTGCAGCAGAGGTAACTCTGGGTCTTCCTTTCCTGTGGTGGTCCTCATGAGAGCCAGTTTCATCATAGCACTTGAAGATATTTTCAAAGTTCTTGACATTTTCCAGATTGATTAATGTCTTAGAGTAATGATGGACTGTCGTTTCTCTTTTCTTATTTGAGCTGTTCTTGCCATAATAATATTATGGACTTGGTCTTTTACCAAATAGGGCTATCTTCTGTATACCACCCCTATCTTGTCACAACACAACTGATTGCCCTAAATGCATTAAGTAGGAAAGAAATTCCACAAATTAACTTTTAACAAGGCACACCTGTTAATTTAAATGCGTTCCAGATGACAACTTCATGAAGCTGGTTGAGAGAATGCCAAGAGTGTGCAAAGCTGTCATCAAGGCAAAGGGTGGCTACTTTAAAGAATCTCAAATATAAAATATATTTAGATTTGTTTTTGGTTATTACAAGATTCCATATGTGTTATTTTATAGTTTTGATGTCTTCACTATTAATCTACAATGTAGAAAAGAGTACAAATAACGGAAAATCTTTGAATGAATATGTGTGCCCAAACTTTTGACTGGTACTGTATAAATATTAGGTAGGGCAATGTCGAAAATACAGTCAAATAGAATACAGTATATACATGAGATGAGTAAAGTGACTTGTGCTCCATTACTAAAGTGGCCAGTGATTGCAAGTCAATATACGTATATAGGGCAGAAGCCTCTATGGATGTCGGCTCGTGATGGTTATTTAACAGTCTGATGGTCTTGAGATAGAAGCTGTTTTACAGTCTCTCAATCCTAGCTTTGATGCACCTGTACTGACCTCAACTTTTGGATGATAGTGGGGTGAACAGGCCGTGGCTCGGGTGGTTGATGTCTTTGATGATCTTTTTGGCCTTCCTTTGACATCGGGTGCTGTAGGTGTCCAGCGAGGGTTAACATGCTTAAATGTCTTACTCATGTCGCCCACGGAGAAGGAGAGCCCACAGTTCTTGGTAGCGGACCGCATCGGTGACACTGTGTTATCCTCAAAGCTGCCTTCTATCCACGGTTTCTAGTTTGGGTAGGTGTTAATAGTCACCGTGGATACAACATCTTCTATACATTTCCTGATGAACTCAGTAACCTTATCCGTGTATTTGTCAATGTTATTCTCAGAGGCTACCTGGAACATATCTCCATCCGTGTGATCAAAACAATCTTGAAGCATGGATTTCGATTGGTCAGACCAGTGTTGAGTAGACCTTAGCACGGGTTCTTCCTGTTTGAATTTCGGCCTATAGGAAGGGAGGAGCAAAATGGAGTCGTGATCAGATTTGCCGAAGGGAAGGCGGGGGAGGGCCTTATAGGCATTTCAAAAAGTTGAGTAGCAGTGGTTCAATGTTTTTCCAGACCGAGTACTACAGTCAACTTGTTGGTAGAATTTTGTTCATCTTTTCCTCAAATTTGCTTTGTTGAAATCCCCAGCTACAATAAATGTGGCCTCAGGATATGTGGTTTCCAGTTTGCATATTGTCCAGTGTAGTTCTTGGCATGCCGTCGAGTTATCTGCTTGAGGGGGAATATACACGGCTGTAACTATAACCGAAGAGAATTCTCTTGGGAGGTAATACGGTCGGCATTTGATTGTGAGGTATTCTAGGTCAGGTGAACAAAAGGACTTGAGTTCCTGTAGGTTATCACAATCACATCATGAGTAGTTAATCATGAAACATACACCCCTGCCTTTCTTCTTCCTAGAGAGTTATTTTTTCCTGTCTGCACAATGTACTGCGAGAGTATGTTACAATCCCTGATGTTTCTCTGGAAGGAGATCCTCGCCCTGAGCTCGTCTGCTTTATTGTCCAGAGACTGAACATTAGCGAGTAATATACTTGGAAGCAGACTAGAAGTCCACTCCGAATACCTCTTCTCCGCCGACAGTGTTTTGGAGCAGCCTCTGGAATAAGTTCAATTGCCCAGTGGGGTACGAACAAAGAATCCAATTTGGGAAAGTCATATTCCTGTTCGTAATACTGGTGAGTTACCGCTGCTCTGATATCCAAATTTCTTTCCGACAATACGTAATAACACAAATAATTTTCTGGGCTAATAATGTAAGAAATAACACACACAAAAATGAAATACTGCGAAGTTGCTTAGGACTTAGAAGCAGAGCTGCCATATCTGTCAGCGCCATCTTACCTGTACAAACAGCCAATACAATGTGCAGCATTGAATAACAAAACGAGACCACAAGAACAAAGACACACCATTGAAACAACATGAGGCAATTGTATTGATCCATGCATAGTTATTCTATTCTAATATTTTATTAATTGTGACATGAATAGAAGCAAGATGTGTTCCAGATCAGACTGGAGGCATACTGTAACATGCAGGGATCCATTGGGAAAATATATAGCTGGCAGTGGTTAAATCTAATTTTCATGCCAACAAATTAATCTAACCTTTATTTGTGCTCTGTCTGGATCTAAACATAAATCAAACACATGTGCATGTCTGAATGTATTACAATGTATAAAGTTAGAAAAACGTTATTGGATAAAGAGTATAAAAAAAAAATATAAAAAAAAAAAAATATATATATATATATATATATATATATATATATAAAATTGAGATGAAATGGAGTCCATGTGCACCAGTTAGAACTCAAGGCTTCACATGATGGGGCAGTTCTCCATTCTAGATCCACTCTGAAAAATGAGATATATTTTTTAACATACACTGTTTGTTGTGCAAAATATCTTAATATGTTGAATAGCTCAATGATTATACAACCAGAGTTCTGTGTCATTAAACAGGTTTGTGTGCTTTCCAGCAAATGAAGTGTAGATTTCAAATGGGCCTACTTATTGGGACTAAAAATGTTGTGTGTCTGTGGGACTTATAGGACCTACCCTACGAGACGTGCTGCTGCTCACAACATAGGAGTGTGGGAGGAGACCCTCAGCGATGCCCCCACTTCGGATGGAGCGGGAGGCGGAGGACACAGAGAAGCCGCCGCTGGACTTGCTGTCAGCGGGCAGGCCACAGGAGCCACACCGGCTCCGCAGGTTATACTCACCATCTCCTCCGCATGTGCTATGGGCCATCTGCAGGGGGCGTCAGAGATATATCTATTAACCACACATTCATTTTGCTGCATTCCTTATGGATGTGCCAAAGTCCGAAGACACACCCTTTTCATACTCAATTTGATTGCACTCACCATGTCATCTTCATCCTCATCAAATAGGGTGCGTGTCACCTTCCTCGTAGCCATTTCCTGAATAGAGAGAAAGATCCGTTGCATGTCACAAACTATAATATGAACATGTTTGTGGGGCAGGCCGTCATTGAAAATAAGAATTTGTTCTTAACTGACTTGCCTAGTTAAATAAATGTCAAGTAAATAAATAAACAGTGAGTGCCCACCTCTCCGTTGGCACTGATCAGAGTGGTCTGGAAGTGGTCTCCACTGCCCCATGAGGTCTGGGTCTTCCACACCAGGTCAGAAGGGGGGTTGTGGCTGCCACCAGCTGCAGATGCCCAGATCTGATTCCCCAAAAGAACATTCAGAAGTATTTTCATTTTTTTTCACAGATAAAATTACCATGTTCAACACAATGGTAGTTGAAGCTTTTCAGACACACTTACTGTGACCCTCTGTCCAGCCTTCAGGGTGAATTTAGGGGGGAACTTGAAGGTGATGGGGGTGCCGGAGCCTATCTGTCGCTTCAGTTGCCAGTTTCCCAGGTTCTGGTCCTGTGGGAGTGATGTAGAGGATGGATTTACTGTAAATCCCTAATTAAAGTGCTAAAGCAGTGGCAGTAGATTTGTAAATGTCCCTCTTCAGCCTCATCCTATCAACCTAAAACGAAAACAAACTGACTTTAATGTGTAAAATGCCAAACAAGCCCCTCTCACCTCATCTGCTTTGTTGCTGAGCAACACATACTTCCCATCCAGGTCCACTTCATCCACAGTGACACGTCCACTGGCAGAAGCCTGCTGGGTGATGCGTGTTCGCGCCACTGCGCCTCCTATCAGGCCTGAGGCCTCACTGTCGGCGTTGTTGAGACGCCGCTTCTTGGTAGAGGAACTGCAGTGGACGGTACGGATGCCTGATCCACTTCCTGTCACTCGCATGGAGGGAGGGCTGGGAGACAGACGCAGCCTGGATGGAGTAGAATTGATCCATGGGTTTTAATAACCGAGAAGGGAGAAGAGCAAGAGTAATTTGTGAATGACTGAGTTTGACATGTATTTGTGCTTCTGACCTGTGTATACAGTACTTTTTAATACTGTATGTGCCACATGTGACTGTTTGTAGCCCTGTGAGTAAGTACATGTAAAGTATGTGTTTTGTCAGTATGTAAAAATGTACAATATGTAGAAAAGGCCAGGTCTTCAGATGTAGTATTTCTAGTTCGTCCCTTTAGTTAGAATACACGACAGATAATCAGTCAATCACCACCAAATTTCTATCCAATCAGAGACATTCTCTTTAGCCTGCTTGTTGTAAGTCCCACCTCCAAGTTGTAATTGCTTATGTATCGTCATTGCTAGCAACTAGCTAGTTAGCCAGGCTAACTGTTTTCTATGCATCATGCACACAGTGCATTGCAGTTATGTTTATGCTTGAGATATAAGAATATTTATGTACTTTTATTATCGTTGTCAGAGTTTGTTTACATTGTACAGCCTGCTGGTAACTGCGGCAGCTTATTAGAGATAGCAGGTTTAGTGAGCGCTCTCGCTCTGTCCACCATTTTCATGGTCAGTACACAGTTATTGCACCTTGTAGTGGTCACGTGTCCTTGCAGGCCACTTTATAGTTTACCGTCTATGTTAGCATACTAGAACTGTATTGTGTAGCGGTGTATAGACTGCAGGTGTATTCTGCTATTGTGATTAATGTTCTCCTATACTGCATTATATTTGAGATGTAATGAAAGCCTATTACATACAGCATATCATTTTAAGTCAGTATTGTTTTCACATCTGTGTGAAGCCTTATTTCATTACATTTACATAGCAAATTGTAGTAATCTTATCTGGTTAAGCCCTTATACTGTATGCATCTTATAGTAATAATCATATATTATTGTGTCCTATAATATGTTTGTTTTTCTATTCCTTGTAAAACCACATCCTACAGTTGTTCATTAAAGAACCCTAAAAAGTACCAGTGTGTGGTTCATGGTGGTGAGGTGACTAGCCAATTAAGACGGCATCCATACTGCTCTAGCCGGCAGCCTTGTAGTGATTCAATATCGAAACCGGCAAGCTAGCTTAGCTATCAAAACAGGTTTAACCCTGCCCTATTTTACAAGTATTGTATGTGTGACTATAAAATGCATATTTCTATGTCTTCAGTATACCTCTGCTCCTCTCCCTCCAGTAGCTTTCTGTAGGCACAGATCTCCATGTCCAGGGCCAGTTTGACATCCAGCAGCTCCTGATACTCATCCAGCTGCTGCTGCATCCTCTGTCTCATCTCAGCCATCTCTCTCTCCTTATCCCCCAGCAGACGGCGCGTGGTGTCCCTCTCACGAGACAACGCCTCCTCCAGGTCCCTCACCTTCGCCTCACGGGCTGCCAACTGGAATGGGTGGAAAGGTTCTTATGAAATGGGTACAACTTACTTATTGACAGGGTATACACATTTTTAACTGCTAAGCTAGCTAGCTAACTTAGTCTAGTTGTTTTCTCAAGGTCAGAGTCGGATGTTCCTTGCAACCGGGAACTAATCTATTTTCAAAATTAAAAGTGATAGATTTCCCAAAGAAGCAACGCAGTGAGTAGCCTAAATTGGAAAAGTTTCCTCTACCGACCTTGAATAAAATTACATTTGAACTTACTTTAATGGTTGTCTGTGTGGTTGGCCCTTTTGCAGGTAGGAATGTGAGAAAATATATCTACAGGAAAGTATAATTACATCAACTTTTCAAAGCGCTGGAAGAGCGTTCAGATTTCTATCACCTGAAACGTGCAGAACCATGTAAACACGTTGCACGAGCTCTAGAAGTAGGCATGCATCTCATGCATGTATTTTCATCTTGTACGAATGCATCAGGTAATAGAAATCATCTGAAAGCACTACCAGCACTTTGAAAAGTTGATGCAGTTGGGCTAGGATAACAGTACTTTAGGTCTAAGGGTGGGTGACATCACCACACGATGGGTACTAGGATTTTGTCTCACTTTGTCTTTCCTTGATTCCTCACATCCCATTTCCTTACCTGTATTGTATTGCAACTGTATTGGATGAGAAGGTACAAGGTCCCTACCCTTCTGACCTTCTCCAATGGGTTTTGAGAAGGAGGAGAGGAATCGAGGAAGGATGAATTGAGAAATAGCTTAGCACCTGTCAACTAGCTAACGTGCAACACACTCACACATCCTTCTCCGCATCAACCTCAGCAGTCAGCAGAGCAGACTGTGTGAACTGAGTCAATCTAGCACCCCCATTGGAATGTGACACAAAACAAGGGACGGTGTGCTTTAGGACCATGTGGACGCCTCTGAGCGGTCGGGTAGGCTGCTTGGAGTGTTTATCCAACTGGATTAAAATGTAAAAAAAATAATTATAATGTCCCCCCCACTTCCGAAGTTGCACCCCGGTTTAATTCTGCTACATTGACTCAGATCACACAGTCGGTGGCTGAGTTATACTGTCGGCGGCATAGGAGGAGGTGAAAGGGGTGTGACTGGAGCAGAGGTGAGTTCTAGTAGCCAATGTGATGTCTTCCCCCCTGAGACTTAAAGTAGTGTCTCCTGTCCATCATGAATTTATCTATATCTTAATACCATAAGCGTATCAGCTGCGGGAGGATTTTGCGTCGATTTGCCTTATTCTGCTACACTCACTGTCCTCCAGTGGTTGGCATGCTAACTTCAAGTGTCATTTGATTATGTTCGTACTATGCTCGTTCTCAATTCGTGGAAATATGAGTCTCATAAAATGTCTGTGTCCAGTTGCAGCGGGTTCGTTTGAATTTAGAAAATGCTCTGTTATTAAAATAAATCAATTTTATTCTCCATGAAGTAGTCCACCAATGTGTATGCCGCCATATTGTCTATTTCAAATATGTTTTCATTGATTTTCATTGATTGCTATTTTGTAAATGACAGCCGAAGTCAAGGATCGGTAGGGTGAATAGTGAAGGAGGCTTTGTTGTGAAAAAGGAAGCCGATTCTAGATTTAATATGAGTTTGGAAGGAGAGTTTACAGTCTAGCCAGACACCTAGGTATTTATAGTTGTCCACATATTCTAAGTCAGAACCGTCCAGAGTAGTGATGCTAGTTGGGCGGGCGGGTGCGGGCAGCGATCAGTTGAAGAGCATGCATTTCGTTTTTACTAGCATTTAAGAGCAGTTGGAGGCCACGGATGGAGTGTTGTATGCCATTGAAGCTCGTTTGGAGGTTTGTTAACACAGTGTCCAAAGAAGGGCCAGATGTATACAGAATGGTGTCGTCTGCGTAGAGGTGGATCAGAGAATCACCAGCAGAAGGAGCGACATCATTGATATAAACAGAGAAAAAAGTCGGCCCGAGAATTTAACATGCATGCATGAATTTAACATGCATGAACCCAAGGCTTTTACGGTTACAGAAGTCAACAAACGAGAGCGCCTGGGGACACACAGGGCCTGGGTTAACATGACACGCAGAGAGAACCACTATTATCAAATATCACTGTCATGATGGTGTGCAGAAAATAACATTTTAAGGTTAATTTAATTTAACTTCAAAATACATCACAAAATATTGCTTGAAATAAAACTAATGTTATGTTCCATCCTGGTGTGATGATATGCAGTTCAACATTATCCCCACAAGGTGTCAGTGCTAGCATCTGTAAAGTTCAGCTTTACTGTAAACACCCCACTAACTAGGTCTTGTAACATGAGGCCGATAATACATGACTAGCACAAGCTAGCGGTTCATTAAAACTAGTTTGTTTCTTTAAAAAAGTAAGTGGGCAATACACCCAGGTAAAATATAGTTGTGTTTTAGAGGATGCAGACGAAGAACTGAGTGACAGATTGGTTAGAGGGAGAGGGGTTGATAGTTGGGTAATTACTGCTGCTAGCTAACTTATGATGTAAACAATGTGGCAGTCAAACATTGAACGTATATGCTAGCTACATAGTTACTTTGTTGGATGTCGTGAGAGAAATTAATTTATCTAGCTAGCTGGCTAACAATGTAAACTTATATTTTTCTACCTTTACATCACGCTAGCTCCAGTGATATTATTTGCTGTGCTAGCCAAATGAAACACCAGAGCAAACAGAAAATATACAGGAAATAAATGTTGTCTGATGATTTTGTTTAGTGGATCTGGTAGTAACAAGTCAATGTGTGTATATTGGATCTAGCTAGCAATTATGGCGCGCTGCAGCACCGGATGTTTATTGAGGAATAATCTCTTGTGGAGAGATGAAACGGTGAGAATCTGTCAAGCCTCACGTACAATTATGTGATTACGAGCAGCAGTAGTTCCTGGTTTGGGGTATTCTTCATTAATTATTTGGATGAATCAGGATTGTGCGAAGGCGGAGTTTAACTAGTGCAGTGATGTTTAAGTCTGTGTGTGGATGATAAAACGGTTTCCACTAACAAAAATGTACTTTGGCCATGATAAACACGGGTGAAATTAGCGAAAAAGGGGTTTGGCTGAGAGTTTTCGTTTGCGATGGAGGAGACTTAGCTTCCTTCCTTTCCACAAAGGTAATCACAATTGTTAATGGCATGAAATGACAAACTTTCGCAAGATAATTTTACTTCTGGGTAACCGAGATTAACTGGAATATTTTGGTTGCGCATGTGTATATAACGTGTTATTGTTTTGACAGTTGAAAAGATCTATAACAAACCTGCACAAATACTGTACCTGTTTTTGCAGCTGACTGAGTTGGGCAGACATAGACTCGATGCGTACTCTGGTCTGCTGCAGCTCCTCGTGGGCTGCCCCCACCAGGTGGCTGCTCCTGTCAGCAGACTGACGGGCGTTCTCCAACTGGCAGAGAACAACAAAAGGGCATCAGTCCTTGGGAGCATGGGGACCAGAATCAGTGGTCGTCTAAACTGATGCTATTCATCCCTTAACTATACTGATGAAATGTACTTCAACCAATCACTTGTGCTCAAATCTCTCAAATGGTAGCATGCATGTTGGCCTACAGCTTTCTGAATATACTACTAGCAGGCACATTGCACATCATGAAGCTCTCTCTCAATCTCAAAATCTGATGTTTACGCTACCTTAGATGTATAGGTTTTCTCTATATCATCCTTGTACATCTTGATCTGTAGCTCGTGCTGGGAGCGCATCTCTATCAGGGCCTCGGCCAGCCTGCTCTCAAAGTCCTCCTGTTTTCCGTTACCCAGCTCCACCATGCAAGACTCGTGGCGTCGCTTCGTTTCTCTCAGCTCCTGTAAGAGATTTACCAATAAAACTAAATCTTAAGGACCGGTTTCCCTGACTCAGATTAAGCCTTTTCGTGGATTCAAAATAATTCTCAATGGCAAGCATTTGTACATTCACTCTGCCAAAACAGTACACAGTAAAGGCGTCCGCATACATAGGTTTGGTTTGCTTCTAGTAGATCTCGGCTAGGCGAAACGAACACCTGTGCTCACACATTCCCTAAAGTCCTTCGCTTGAATAACGAGAAGAAAGCGACAATATTACTGTTGTTTGTCCCTCTTGAGCCACGTTAGCAACAACATAGCCAGAAACACTAACACAAAATATTCATGAAATAAATCAAGAAATCAGCCATTTATTTTGAGGGCTAACATGCTGACCACACAGCCCGCGTTGCATTTCAGGTTAAACAACAACCCAATGTTTATATCCCAGGACAAATTAGCTAGCAACAGCAAGCTAGCTAGCTAAATGTCAATGAATATTTCAATTGTTTCGACCTGTCCCCAAACTAATATAGTTGGTTCAGAGTTTGTTTTGATATTTCAACCTAAGTGTCCTGATCATGTCTGGTGTGGATGGACAAAATCAACATGCGTGTGATGGCACATGAGGACGCATGTGCCCAGTCTAGTCTATTTATTTTACCTTTATTTAGCTAGGCAAATCAGTTAAGAACAAATTCTTATTTACAATGATGGCCTGGCAAAAGGCCTCCTGCAGGGGCTGAGATTAAAAATGTAAATATATGACAAAACACAGGTCACAACAAGAGGGACAACACTACATGAAGAGAGGCCTAAGACAACACAGCATGGCAGCAACACATGACAAAAACACGGTAGCAACACAACATGGCAGCAGCACAAAACATGGTACAAACATTATTGGGCACAAACAACAGCACAAAGGGCAAGAAGGTAGAGACAACAATACATCACGCGAACAGCCACAAGTGTCAGTAAGAGTGTCCATGATTGAGTCTTTGAATGAAGAGATGGAGATAAAACTGTCAAGTTTGAGTGGTTTTTGGAGCTCGTTCCAGTCGCTAGCTGCAGCAAACTGATAAGAGGAGCGACCCAGGGATGTGTTTTCTTTGGGGACCTTTAACAGAACGTGACTGGCAGAACGGGTGTTGTATTTGGAGGATGAGGGCTGCAGTAGGTATCTCAGATAGGGGGAGTGAGGCCTAAGAGGGTTTTCTACATCAGCATCAACCAGTGGTTCTTGCGATGGCTATACGGAGATGACTAGTTTACAGAGTATAGAGTGCAGAGATGTGTCCTATAAGGAGCATTGATGGTAAATCTGATGGCAGAATAGTAAAGAACATATAGCTAAGGTGTTTGGTAAAGTATTTCTCAAGTGAAAAATGTGCACGAAAACTAGTCATCTGTCGTTGAGTGAAGTGAAGAGTGAAGAGGCGACTCCAGGATGCTGTCCTTCTGGGCAGAGTTGCAAAGAAAAAGCCATATCTCAGACTGGCCATTAAAAAGAAAAAATTAAGATGGGCAAAAGAACACAGATACTGGACAGAGGAACTCTGCCTAGAAGGCCAGCATCCCGGAGTCACCTCTTCGCTGTTGACGTTGAGACTGGTGTTTTGTGGGTACTATTTAATGAAGCTGCCAGTTGAGGACTTGTGAGGAGTCTGTTTCTCAAACTAGACACTCTAATGTACTTGTACTCTTGCTCAGTTGTGCACCGGGGCCTCCCACTCCTCTTTCTATTCTGGTTAGAGCCAGTTTGCGCTGTTCTGTGAAGGGAGTAGTACATAGCGTTGTACGAGATCTTCTGTTTCTTGGCAATTTATCACATGGAATAGCCTTAATTTCTCAGAACAAGATTAGACTGACGTGTTTCAGAAGAAAGTTATTTGTTTCTGGCCATTTTGAGCCTGTAATCAAATGCTGATGCTCCAGATACTTAACTAGTCTAAAGAAGGCCAGTTTTATTGCTTCTTTAATCAGACAAACAGTTTTCAGCTGTGCTAACATAATTGCAAAAGGGTTTTCTAATGATCAATTAGCCTTTTAAAATGATAAACTTGGATTAGCTAACACAGCGTGCCCTTGGAACACAGGAGTGATGGTTGCTGATAATTGGCCTCTGTACGCCTATTCCATTAAAAATCTGCCGTTTCCATCTACATTAATCATTTACAACATTAACAATGTCTACACTGTATTTTTGATCAATTTGATGTTATTTTAATGGAGAAAAAATGTGATTTTCTTTCAAAAACAAGGACATTTCTAAGTGACCCCAAACTTTTTAACGGTAGTGTATGTGCGAATTGTTTCGATTGGGAAGCATATGGTAAGGTTTCAATTTAGCCAATTATCTTTAGCTGGCGAAATATCTTAGTTGCCTCATTAAATGCTTTCAATATGAATTTCTACAATTTAGAAGTTTTTAAGACATTGAAATTTGGAGCTTTATTAACCTTTTCAAATATTATCCCATGTACATCGTGTAATTTATTGATGGTCCTTAACTAACCCCATAAGGATATGAATGTCAAACCAAATTGACCATGGGCATTATGATGGGGTCATGTGCAGCTGCGCTTCTAATTGCTGATTACTTGGGTGCTGCCAGCTGTGGGCATGTGGGCAGGATTGACATAATCCCAACCCAAGGAAAACTGTTATGGAACCCTTCATTACCTGACACCATTTTTTCCGATTTCAAGTTTTCATAACAATCGGAAATCTGTATTTTTGGACGCCCATTTATTTTTTTATAAAAAATGTAAAAACATGTTGACCAATATTTAACTAGGTAAGTCAGTTAAGAACAACATTCTTATTTTCAATGACGGCCTAGGAACGGTGGGTTAACTGCCTTGTTCAGGGGCAGAACACAGATTTTTACCTTGTCAGCTCGGGGATTCAATCTTGCAACCTTACGGTTAACTAGTCCAACGCTCTA
The DNA here is from genome assembly GCF_901001165.1 of Salmo trutta. Taxonomy (NCBI): domain Eukaryota; kingdom Metazoa; phylum Chordata; class Actinopteri; order Salmoniformes; family Salmonidae; genus Salmo; species Salmo trutta. The sequence goes on along the minus strand of NC_042992.1, from coordinate 40,882,288 downwards.
ACCAACTGCTTTACATTGCACTCCACGAGGAGCCTGCCTGTTGCGCGAATGCAGTAAGAAGCCAAGGTAAGTTGCTAGCTAGCATTAAACTTATCTTATAAAATACAATCAATCATAATCACTAGTTAACGACACATGGTTGATGATATTACTAGTTTATCTAGCCTGTCCTGCGTTGCATATAATCGCTTAGGTACACGTTGCTCCAACCATAAACATCAATGCCTTTCCTAAAATCAATACACAAGTATATATTTTTAAACCTGCATATTTAGTTAATATTGCCTGCTAACATGAATTTCTTTTAACTAGGGAAAATGTGTCACTTCTCTTGCAAACAGAGTCAGGGTTTATGCAGCAGTTTGGGCCGCCTGGCTCGTTGCGAACTGTGAAGACTTTCTTCCTAACAAAGACAGCCGACTTCGCCAAACGGGGGATGATTTAACAAAAGCGCATTTGCAAAAAAAGCACAATCATTGAACGACTGTACCTAACCATAAACATCAATGCCTTTCTTAAAATCAATACACAGAAGTATATATTTTTAAACCTGCATATTTAGCTAAAAGAAATCCAGGTTAGCAGGCAATATTAACCAGGTGAAATTGTGTCATTTTGCGTTCATTGCACGCAGAGTCAGGGTATATGCAACAGTTTGGGCCGCCTGGCTCGTTGCGAACTAATTTGCCAGAATTTTACGTAATTATGACATTACATTGAAGGTTGTGCAATGTAACAGGAATATTTAGACATAGGGATGCCACCCGTTAGATAAAATACGGAACGGTTCCGTATTTCACTGACAGGAAAAACATTTTGTTTTCGAGATGATAGTTTCCGGATTCGACCATATTAATGACCTAAGGCTTGTATTTCTGTGTGTTATTATGTTATAATTAAGTCTATGATTTGATAGAGCAGTCTGACTGAGCGATGATAGGCAGCAGCAGGCTCGTAAGCGTTCATTCAAACAGCACTTTCTTGCGTTTGCCAGCAGCCCTTCGCAATGCATTGCGCTGTTTATGACTTCAAGCCTGTCAACTCCCAAAATTAGGCTGGTGTAACCGATGTGAAATGGCTAGTTAGTTAGCGGGGTGCGCGCTAATAGCGTTTCAAACATCACTCGCTCTGAGACTTGGAGTAGTTGTTTCCCTTGCTCTACATGGGTAACGCTGCTTCGAGGGTGGCTGTTGTCGATGTGTTCCTGGTTTTAGCCCAGGTAGGAGCGAGGAGAGAGACGGAAGCTATACTGTTACACTGGCAATACTAAAGTGCCTATAAGAACATCCAATAGTCAAAGGTATATGAAATACAAATCGTATAGAGAGAAATAGTCCTATAATTCCTATAATAACTACAACCTAAAACTTCTTACCTGGGAATATTGAAGAGTCATGTTAAAAGGAACCACCAGCTTTCATATGTTCTCATGTTCTGAGCAAGGAACTTAAATTTTAGCTTTTTTACATGGCACATATTGCACTTTTACTTTCTTCTCCAACACTTTGTTTTTGCATTATTTAAACCAAATTGAAAATGTTTCATTATTTATTTGAGGCTAAATTGACTTTATTGATGTATTATAATAAGTTAAAATAAGTGTTCATTCAGTATTGTTGTAATTGTCATTATTACAAATAAATAAAAGAATTGGCCGATGAATCGGTAGCAGCTTTTTTGGGTCCTCCAATAATCGGTATCGGCATTGAAAAATCATAATCGGTCGACCTCTAATATCAATGCAAAACAAGATGTAGCTTTTTAGGAGCAGTTGCTGTTTAATCTAAATCTTAATCGAGAAACATTACTGACCCATAATGATTACTACTAGTTTTACTGCAAACTAGTCATGGAGGTCTTAAAATGTCTTAAAATGATGATTATCATCATCATGGTAACAGTAGTGACAATGTCAGACAGTCTGACCTCAGTGTAGAGGTTCTTCTGGAACTCCAGCTCTTCTTTTACTGTCTGGATGCGGTTCTCTAAATCCACTCTCCGCAGCATCTCATCCTGCAGCTGCTTCTTAGCATCGCTCAGACTGGTCTCCAGCTGATCGAGTCATAAAGAGAAATAAGATGTTAGGGTATGGCATTCACACACATGTAGGCAAGCACACACAAACATGCACACAATGAGAAGAGATAACAGTGTCAACTAGATGGAGAGATTGAATCAGAATGAACTGGAGTGAAAAAAGTCAGTGACTCACAAAAGCAATAGTGTTGGACAATAGCTGTGTGAATGGGATTGATAGTGTCTTGGAGAACCAGACAAATTGTGAGTGAGTTCACCTTGGCTAGCTGGGCCTTTAGGTTCCTGACCTCTGCCTCAAGGTTGCGTTTCTCTCCCAGGGCAGTGGTCAGGGATGCATCCTTAGAGTTCAACAAAGCCTCCAGGTCCTTCAGCCGGAGTAGCGCCCCCGCCAGATCGGACTCCTTCTTTGTGTTCCTGAGGAGACATGCATTCACTGGAATCACTGGTTTGTATGAACATAATTATGATAAGCAGTCTCTTGGAGTGTTGAGTAGATTTTTATATAAATATAATTTTAAAAACTATAATTTTATCCTTACACTAACCTCGTCCCCAATCTCAATTGCTACAGAAAGAGAGAATGTCAGTGACAAGAGAATACCTACACTGACTTGATTACATACACTGATTATCCCTTCAACAAATAAATCATGTAGATGTAGAACTGTTTTTCCAACAGTTCCTTTTTTCATTCATACAGCTGTATCCTGTGGCTATTTTAGGGAGATGAAAGCCTGGAGGAGAAAGGTGGGAAAGCCTGGGAATGGGTGGGGGTGTTTCCAGCCCTGCGCTATGAGTCATAGTTATATCTATATCCATCCACTGTGACGCATCTGGTAGCCACAAGCCACAACCGTCTTTGTTTGGTTGAGAGGCTGCCATGGCAACCCGGCCTGCCTTTGCCAAACACAAGGCTGCCACCATCTCAATATTTATGAAAAAATAATGGAAGCGGGGAGTGGAACACTCCAAACATTGCCACGTATTGTACATTTAGGTTGTGTCCCAATTGGCACTCTATTCCCTTCACAATGCACTACTGTTGACCAGAGACATATGGGCCATGGTCAACAGTTGTGTACTTTGTAAGAAATAGGGTGCCATTTGGGACACAGACATGATGACTGGAAAGCACAAACGGGAAAGTGTTAGTCACTGGGCTTGGATGCTGTATAGTAGGATGGGATGGGAGCTGTTTGGCTGGATGATGGTTGTAGTCAAACTACAGTGAGGAAAATGAAGGCATTTGCAAAATAAAACTGGAATCATTCGACACATGCAGAAGGCGTAGGAAGTGAGTGTGTGTAGGGAAACTACAGTCACCGGACAGTTTCATCAGGTGCACCACCCCGTTCACGAAAATGGATTGCTCCTACAGTCATGTGGCCATAGCTAGTTGTGTAAAGAAGGCAGACAGGCATTGAGGGCATTCAGTTACTGTTCGATTGAACATTAGAATGGGAAAAACTAGTGACCTAAGCGACTTTGAGTGTGGTAGAATCATCAGTGCTAGGCACGCTGGATCCAGTATCTCAGAAACGGCCGCCCTATGCACAAAACAATACTGTAGTAATGAGGTTTGTGCAGTAGGCAATAGGCCCAAAATATTATCACCACCTATTGGCTTTGCTTTCAATTCCCGTGCCAATGCATTGTTGTTCTTCTCAGACAATTTTTTTGAGGTAGGCTATATGACCACACAAGTAATAGATCAGTTGTTGTATTTCTTGTGAGGCACAGCTGAGTGAGCATAAATTTGAATAATTAGCTTTTTATTTTAGTGGGCTGAAGGAGCCTGCATCTGATAGTCAGTCTGAGCTCAGCAGAGGGAGAGGGCAGCAGAGGGTCCACCTCTTAATGTCCCTCCACTCTCCCTTTCCTCTGCTGACAATTACCAAAATGGACACCATCATCCAGCTGATGGTGAAACTCGAGTCGCACCACATTTTTTCTGCCTTATGCACAAATGAATGTCCTAAACGTGTTAAATAGAAAGTGTTGACAGTGCTGAGTAAAAACTTTTACATGAACTCACTCATAAAAATAGCAGCTCTTTGCTGTATTCATTGACAGTCTGTCTCTAGTCATGGTTTTAAAAGTGCTGAAGCAACTGCGTGATGTCATCGCATCAGCATTGACCAACATCCCTGTGGAATGTTTCCGACACCTTGTAGAATGCCCCGAAGAAATCAGGCTGTTCTGGAGGCAAAGGGGGCTCTGACCCGGTCCTAGACTAGTACCTAATAAACTGTCCGGTGAGTATATATACTACTGATAAGCACAGAAACAGCGTAATTCTTCATTTCAAATCCTTTCATGCATGATAAGTGATATATTTTATGCTAATCCAAATGACCTTAAGGCCTGATTAAATTGTATTTGAGGTCAAAGACAAACAAGCTTTTAATCAGAATCAGAACAACGTCTTCAAAAGGCTTTCAAGCATCCCAGTTCCCACAAGAATGGAGATGCAATACAAAACATCTGGATCTGTTCAGATCTTAGGGAACTGTATATTTGCATACATTTTTAATCAGAGAGACAAAATTTCCGTTGAAACCTCAGACATAGTCGTTCACGTGGTCAATGCATGCTCTTGAGTTGGTTCCCCAGTGGGCAAAGGGTTGTTATATAACCACTGGAGACATGGCGGCAGTATAACATTTACATCTTAAACCTATTTGGGTGAGTCAGAGAACCCAAACTACTCCAGAATGGAAACAGTAGGCATGGAAAGTTTGAATCCGACGCTCAACCATCACACAATGCTCAACCACCACACACACTTTCATAGGTTCAACTGACTCTGTAAACCTGTGCAAAATGTGCCTAGCTTTTCTGGCTGTCACAGAACGATGTAATCAGACATTCTTACTCTAATTAATATTAATAGTCTAATAATACTAAACTCAGTTCAACTGAATGGCACATCAACGCTCCACCGCTCTCCCTGCACTCTAATGACACACAAACACACACACACACACCAGGACATTACAGTATGAATGTGTTGCGGTCTTTACAGGGAAGTGCGCAATAGCTATATGGCAGATTATCTTTCTTAATTGAGGGCTTTATCAATTGCATGGTGGGGTTTATAGGATAAAAACATGTTTTTTATATTAGAATATACACCGATGCTGTAGGTACCTGGCCTTGAGCTCCTTGTAGTCCTCCCGCACCTTGCCTAGTTCCAGCTGCAGGCGGGCACGCTCTTTGGCCACCGAGTCCAGAGTCTGCCTGGCGTCAGCAAGCTCGGCCTCATAAGCAGCCTTCATGCCCTTCATCTCCCGGCTAATCTCGGTCTCCGATTCAGTAATGCGCAGCCGCAGCCCCGCATTCTCAGATTCCAGGGAGCGCACCTTGTCGATGTAGACGGCCAGACGATCATTGAGGTTGCACAGGTCATCCTTCTCCTGCAGCCGCGTGATGCGGTTGGGGGAGAGCGGCGTGCTCACGCCGCGGGGGGTTCGATTCTGGTTAGGTGTCGTCATGGTAGGTGAAGGTAGCCTAGTCTGTACAGGGAGATAAAGATCTTTGTCAGAATATCAGAACAAGGCCTAGGCCTATATCAAAGTCAGTTAAATTGTAATTTGCATATGAATACCACAAACACTCAAATAATCATGAACTTCATATAATCATAAATCTCAGCACTGTTGCCATAGGTCTTTATAGACAGTAGATTCCAACCCTACCGTTATACTTCTTTACACTGAGCTGCGGTTGTGGCAACTGCTAGCTAGTGTGAGGACAAAAATGGCAGTTTTCGATGTATCAGTTTGGATATAGATAAAAGTTGGAGTACAGTGGAACATCCCATCCCTGCATTGAGTCACTTTTTCCGACCCATATCTCGTGCCGGCTCTGCAGTCTCTTAATCTAACCATGATTGTTCCGACCCCAGTGCAGCTCAGTATTAACAAGCATAATGGTAAGGTCTGAATCTGCTGGCTAGACATTAACATACAAAATTGGAAAAATGTTATCTTACATTCCAAAAGAAAGTCCTGCTGCTGGAATTAGAAAACAACAACTTTGGCCATAGAAAGGCTAATCATCATTTAATTTGTTATTTAAAAAAATATATATTTTGGCTAGTCTTTGATATGTAATTGGATAATCAACTCAACCAAAAACATAAGTTGTGTCTCTATTTTATAGGACAATTTTCCATGAGACTTACCTTGAAAGGTGTAGGAGGGGGAAAGTGTAAATCAGCGTTTGTCTGATGGTCAACTTGTCTTTCTGACTGTTAAAATAGCTCCAGTTGTCAGGGTATGTTCTGTAAATGAATTACCAGCCTAGGAACACTGTCTGAGAATCAGTCTGTTAGTGCCCATATATTTGACCACAGAGAGAGAGATTTCCTCAATGCTCCGCCTATCTTCCCCTCCCTTCATTCACTGGGTGTGTGTGACCTTTACCTCTACGGGCTAGGGGGCAGTATTGAGAATTTTGGAAAAAAATATGTGCGCATTTTTAACTGCCTCCTACACCAACTCAGAAGCTAGAATATGCATATTATTGTTTAGGTTTGGATAGAAAACACTCTGAATTTTCTAAAACAGTTTGAATGGTGTCTGTAAGTATAACAAAACTCATATTGCAGGCAAAAACCTGTGAAAAATAGATTTTAAAAAATGAGAATTTTGTGACTGTACTATTTAGTGTCATTGTTTTAAAGATACCACAGTGAGAAAGGATTCAGTTCGCAACTCCTACGGCTTCCACTAGATGTCAACGATCTTTAGAAAGTTGTTGGAAGCATCTGTCATGAATACAGACCGAATTAGAAAGCTTACAAGTTGACACGTCATCACTTCATTTTTTGCGCCTGCGCATGAATCTGAGAAGAGTGTCTTTGTCATTATCGTTTATTCTAGACACTTGATAGGTTGTGTGAAAATATTACCGATGTTTACTGATGTTTCACGTTAAAAATGGACCAAAAGATTAATGCTAAACAACGTTTGACATGTTTAAACAAACGTAAATAGATTATTTACTAGGTTTTCTTTAGCTTTTCGACGTGACTTTACACTGCCCACCTCATTTTGTGGGAGCCTACTGAACGCTAACTATTTGGACATAAATTATGAACTTTGTCAAAAGAAACCACATTTGTTCTGGACCTGGGATCTCTGGCAGCGCCTTCTGATGGAGATAATCAAAGGTAAGGGGATATTTAGAATGTTATTATCGATATTAGATGATGCTAATGCTAACGGTATAGCTTAGCTTAGCATATAGCTTATTGTTGTTAGCATAGTACCCAGTTTATGCAAAATGTGATTTCCCAGTAAAGTTATTTTGAGATCTGGCCATTCGGTAGCAATTACGAGATGATAATATATTATTCTTTGAATGACAATATTATAATTTACCAATGTTTTCGAATAGTAATTCCGTGATTTGTAATGCTGGATTCACTGGGTGCATTCGAGCCGAAAAAAATTCTGAATTTCACCGCGACTGTAAATGCTGTTTTTGGATATAAATATGAACTTGATGGAACTAAAAATGCATGTATTGTATAACATAATGTCCTATGAGTGTCATCTGATGCAGATTGTCAAAGGTAAGTGCATAATTCTAGCTAGTTTTCTGTCTGTTGATGCCCTTCTTTGAATTGGCTAAACATTACACGCAGCTATTGTCAATGTACTCTCCTCACATAACCTAACTTTATGCATTCTCCGTAATGCCTCTGAAAATCGGACAGCGTGGTTAGATTTAGGAGATATATCTTTCAAATGGAGGAAAATAGTTGATTATTTGATTATTTGAAATGATTACTCTTGCAGTTTTGAATTCCCCGCCATGGTCACATGACAATGAATCCCAATACCGGGATTAGATCCTGCCCCCTGGCCTCAACAGGTTTTAAGGATGAATGTTGAATTTCCCAAGTAAATTCATGATGCTACATTTAAATTGCAAAACCATTGCTCAACACTAAAAGTGCTAATGTAAACATGGTTTGTCAGTATTAAATTCCATGCTACTTTTATTTCATTTGTGTACAGCTTTTGCCCCTACATGAGTATATCAACTACGAGGTTATAGAAAACATTTAATATTTGATAGTAGGCTATGCAGTCAGAAGTCATCCCTATTCGTGGCAGCCGAACACTTCAATATAAACCCAAACAACCAAAACTGTGCTCCCTCACAAACAATGTGATAAAATTAAAAATAGGTAGCTACATTGATGATTATTTCAAGACAATATTTAGTTCCAGTAAAGCCATAATAACTAGGCAATGGAATTTTGCAGACTGTGGTGGAGAGCCACTGTAGCTATGACTCATAGACAAGAGGAAAAAAGTAGCCTAGTCCTGCCTAGTGCTACAAGCAAGGAAAGCAAAGCAATCACTTGGAAACCAATAAAAATGTTTTTTAATAAACTAGTGTATGTAATCAAATTGTGAGAAAGATTGCACACTGAATGTTTATTTTATTTAATTTCACCTTCATTTAACCAGGTAGGCCAGCTGAGAGCAAGTTCTCATTTACAACTGCGACCTGGCCAAGATAAAGCAAAGCAGTGCGACAAAAACAACAACACAGAGTTACACATAAACAAATGTACTGTCAATAACACAATACAAAAATCTATGTACAGTGTGTGCAAATGTAGAAGACTAGGAAGGTAAGGCAATAAATAGGCCATAGAGGCGAAATAATTACAATTTAGCAATAACACTGGGTGATTGATGTGCAAGTAGAGATACTGGGGTGCAAAAGAGCAAAAATATAAATAACAATATGGGGATGAGGTAGTTGGGTGTGCTATTTACAGATTGGCTGTGTACAGGTACAGTTATCGGTAAGCTTCTCTGACAGCTGATGCTTAAAGTTAGAGAGGGAGATATAAGTCTCCAGCTTCAGTGATTTTTGCAATTCGTTCCAGTCATTGGCAGCAGAGAACTGGAAGGAAAGGCAACCAAAGGAAGTGTTGGCTTTGGGGATGACCAGTGAAATATACCTGCTGGAGCGCATGCTATGGGTGGGTGTTGTTATGGTGTCCAGTGAGCTGAGATAAGGCGGGGCTTTACCTAGCAAAGACTTATAGATGACCTGGAGCCAGTGGGTTTGGCAACGAATATGTAGCGAGGTCCAGCCAACAAGAGCATACAGGTCACAGTGGTGGGTAATATATGTGGCTTTGGTGACAAAATGGATGGCACTGTGATAGACTACATCCAGTTTGCTGAGTAAAGTGTTGGAGGCTATTTTGTAAATGACATCGCCGAAGTCTAGGATCGGTAGGACAGTCAGTTTTACGAGGGTATGTTTGGCAGCATGAGTGAAGGAGGCTTTGTTGCAAAAAAGGAAGCTAATTCTTGATTTAATTTTGGATTGGAGATGCTTTATGTGAGTCTGGAAGGAGAGTTTACAGTCTAGCCAGACACCTAGGTATTTGTAGTTGTCCACAGACGGGAGCCGCAGCTGTTGACTGAGGTAAACAATGGAATTGTATATACAACTATTGCATATACTGTAGTCTTTCAAATTTGTGATTGACTAATGTACTTTCAGATCACTGTTGTTGAACCAGATCAGAACACCTTCGAGGACCACATTCAGGCACGGACTGAGAAGGATGTGGAGGTTTTTGACCAGGTAAAAATGATTGTCCGCTGTTAATTTATTTTCTGGCCCTCCAAGAGATATGTAAGAAATGTATTTTTAATATGGAATATAATTGCATATATTCCTGTTATCAATCAAGGTGAGACTGAATCGACAAGGCACAGGAGAAACAGAAGGAGAGCTACCGGAGGAGAATCAAGGAGATCAAGTGCTTCGACATCCGGGCAAATTACTTGCTTTGGAAGAAGGAAGAAAGGAAGGCAAGACCTGGGGACCAGCTTATGGTAAGCTATACCTTCCAAAACTGTTGAAAAGTGCATATCTCCCATTTACAACACTGCACTAATCCATCAAATTTTCTCACAGTAAAATGTAACCTGTGTGTTTGCTTGTTTACGTCTCTGTTTCCTACGCTGTTCCCTTTAACTCTGGACCGTTTTTTCTAGGAGCTAGGGGTTCTGCCCAACACCCAGATGTGGATCCACCTGATGTCCTCCATTACCAACCACCCTCCAACTTTTCATTACATCATCTACAGCTACTGTTATTGTCATGTTATTATCTGCCAAGAAAGTTTTCTTGCTCTATCATACTGGGCGCATAATATGTGAGATAACACTAGTACTACAAACACTCAGAACAAAGAGAGCAGCAGGCCCTGGACTTTTCAGTCTCCCTCTTCAAGTCCCCCTTCAGAGACTGGCTGCCTGTTGAAAACAAATGACAGGCATAACCTCCCACCCACACAGCAACCACCTCCTCTATATTCCACGCACCAGAATGTAGTATTTTAGTCTATGATTGCCATGTGAGTGTAAAGAAAATGACACAACTGTACCCAAAAAATATCAACGTTTATATATAAAAATCTTAAATACTGCCAGGTTGGTTTTCACAGCTGTTTCACAAGGTGTTCATTATTGTAAGTTGTAAGGTATCCGTTGATGGTATTTATTAGTTCCAGCAGCCTAGTGGTTAGAGTGTTGGACTAGTAACTGAAAGGTTGCAAGATTGAATCCCCAAGCTGACAAGGTAAAAATCTGTCATTCTGCCCCTGAACAAGGCAGTTAACCCACTGTTCCTATGCCATCATTGAAAATATGAATTTGTTCTTAACTGACTTGCCTAGTTAAATAAAGGTAATTTAAAAAAATATATATCATAGGACCTACAATAGATACATGGTGACTCCCATGTGGCTCAGTTGGTAGAGCGTGGTGTTAGCAATGCCAGGGTTGTGGGTTCGATTCCCATGGGTGACCAGTACGGAGAAAAAAATGTATGCATTCACTACTGTAAGTCGCTCTGGATAAGAGTGTCTGCTAAATGACTCAAATGTAAATGTAATACATATATATACATATATATATATATATATTCAACTACAAGGGTGTACTAATGAGCTATGCAAGAAATTATATTATTTCAGTGTAATAATAGGGCAGGTTAAAATACTGACTTTGTGATCTGTAAGGTAAGTAACATTAATGTGTCAAGCAGATGACACATTTTCTTTGCTATTTCCAAAATGTTGCAACGTTTAAGACATGGATGTCATGTTGTTGTAATGTTAACAAGATGCCCAAAAGTAGTTAGAAGTAATGTTTTAATTTTATTAGCTAAACACAACTCGTTTAAACAGCTAAATTGTTGCGGAAATCAGCCTTATTTGCATAGCAGGGAAGAAGAGAACATAATTTAGGCTGTAATGATCTCCAAAATTCAAATCATTAGGTCATCATACCATTGATACAGCAACGAAAGTGACCTCGGGACACTTTTTGGCTGGGGGCCATTATTTGGCATGTCAGGCCTACAACCTCCCGGGGACCCACAACCCCCCAAAACAATGTATGTTGGCCCTTACAAAAAAATATAGCAGTTTTATAACTGCAATAAAAGTGCAGTAACTGCAGTCGACTGTGGTATATTGGACGCAGTAATTGTGGAATAACTGCAGCGTTCTGTATTTATACTGCACTCTGACTGCAGTAAAAAAACGTATTTTAGAAGCAGTATTTCTTTGACAGAAAACCTTTTTGGTAATGGGGGCTGTGGAGCTCAGGGGCCCCAGGGCATGTGCACAACATGCTCATTAGGTAATCAAGTTAGGCTGCTGATTTCAATTGCACTAGACACTGTGCTTGACTATGGCAGGAGCTCACCTGAGCTGAGTACTGGCACCCCAAATGTTATACTCCTTGAGCTTCTGTTCCTCTTATGGAATATTAGCTCAAAAGTATTGTGGAGCTCCTGCACCAAAATACAAACAGTACATTGACCCAACATGAATACCGGCACCTATTTCAGTCAGTCCAGCACTGACTACACAAACTTTTGTTCAAGGCTGAGCAAGAATGATTCGGATACAATACTTTAATTAAACAAGTTCAGCGGAATCAAGAGTCCACCCGTGTTTAGAATAGACTCCACACCATACTTTATTCTCCACAACGACAAGGCAACTTAGACGCAGCCTTGCGGATGGATACATTTAACACCACTATGAGTGCAAATAGCCCAACCAGGGAACAATCAATAAAACATTTATAGAAAGGTACAAAATAAACCAGTTAATCACGGAAATATCTGCCCAATTCCCATCTATAAATCCGACGGTAAATTTCCTTAGAAGCTTTAACAGTAGCCAATTCTGACACCCGAATCTCGCATTTTCCAAGAAGAGGCAACGTGATAGAGTCAAAAGAACACACAGAACGAGAACGACAACACCTTCCAGCTCTGCAGCGGTCTCCATTTTAACTCTTTGCCCGGTCGGTACCTCACGTGTTCTGGACAGTCTTTCTCACATGACCCTTGTTTGTCCCCGTGATCAGTACTTCCAACTCCGTATTTCAGTGTCGCTGAATATCACATTTTAAACTGTAACCTTCATGGATATGCATGAACAGAGTTTGGACACCTCTACAGGGTAAGAAAACGCATTCTACGCTCACCGCTCGCAATAGCTTCACAGGCCTAGGCACCATCTTTGCAACACATTAGCGCTAGCTATATGAACAAATGTTTTATTTCCAGTAATATATTTCGTTTTGTAAATCCAATGCATAAGACCAATATCTTTTAACGTGCTTTTCATTGTTATTATTGCTATGGTTTATTTACTCGACTCAGTCAAACGAGACCAGCGACAGTCTTGTAGGTCAGCTATGTAGCTGTAACTGTCAAATTATTACAACCGTTTTAATGTCAGTGATGTGATTAGAAAGTGTATGATGTCGCTTTTTTTTGTTGAGAAATGCATCAAAATAAGATTCATAATAATGCACGATTTATATACACAACTGCTATACTTCTCAGTGGTACGTCAGTAAAAAAAGTACATTATCCTCCTGTGATTTGTTTGTTTGCAACCCATAATGATGAACAGCAATGATAATATCATTATTGGTTACATGAAACTGGCTACATTTGAATAATGCATTTGTTTCAATGATTCCATTATATAATTTAGCAATTTTCCACTATTGGCTTAATAATAATTTATCTTAATTTGTTAAGCGCGTTTTCTCACACCCAAGGCGCATACAATCCATGAATGCTTTTCTGAACAGCACGGTCTTGAGCTGTGCTTCAGACAGAGACTGCAGTCATAATAATGTTTTAGCCTCCGTTCGAAGGATGTGGACCAATTTGTCAACGTTTTCGAAGTGGAGGGAAAGTTGAAAGTCTAGTGTTGGCCTGCTGATGCATGCACATTGTATTCTGATTACAATACAAAAACGTGTTTTCGTTTGATGGCTAACATCAGCCAATATGCGTCAATTTTACTCATTCAATGTTAGCAGTCTAGTATGGTGACGAGGCCACTTTTCGAATGTCACCTTTTTTTCGCTAACACAACGCCAGGGGCACTCTTGCTACTGATATCAGTGTACAGTAACACGGAACCCAAACCGGCTGCGCGCGTGCGCCATCGTGCATAAATGTATTTTGTCCCCCTACACTCTGAACCAATGACATTCATTTGGGGACAGGTCGAAAAGCATTAAACATGTATGGCAATTTAGCTAGTTAGCTTGCTGTTGCTAGCTAATTTGTCCTGGGATATAAACATTTAGTTGTTATTTTACCTGAAATGCACAAGGTCCTCTACTCCGACAATTAATCCACACATAAAACGGTCAACCGAATTGTTTCTAGTCTTCTCTCCTCCTTCCAGGCTTTTTCATCTTTGAACTTATGTGGTGATTGGCATCTACACTTTCATAGTATTACCATGACAACCGGCAAAACAGTTTGTCTTTCAATCACCCACGTGGGAATAACCAATGAGGAGATGGCACCTGCTTCTATAAACCAATGAGGAGATGGGAGAGGCAGGACTTGCAGCGCGATCTGCGTCAGAAATAGGAGTTACTTCTATTTTAGCCCTTGGCAACACAGACGTTTGTTGGCGCGCGCGAGCAGTGTGGATGCAATAATTGAATAACATGTATTCCTAAATTTATTTTGCAACCCTTCGTGCACGCGACGCGAGTGGTGTAGTCAGGGTATAAGAAGTACACAGTAATGCGCGGATTGACTCCTAACCCGCAGTCTCCTGTTCTATCCGCAGGGCTGACTGTTTTAGGGTCATTAGGCTAAATATTGTGTGGATGAAGGGCAGGCGGGTTGAATAAAGAGAAAACAATACATAAAAAAGTTCATAAATGTATAATATTGTGCAATTTTTATCTATAGGCTACCTTGAGGTTTTTCTTTAATTATGTTTGGCTATCTGGCATTGGTGCGTAAGCCTAAACTTTAGGGCCTAACTACGCAGAACGCCAAATACCCAACACGCCAATCCCCAAATGCTTTTGGGAACGGGCAGAAAAAGTTAATGCTGTTTTTTGGAAGCAAAAAGCAGAACGTCGGAGTTTAATTCAATATTAGAAAAGCTGTGAAATGGAGAGTTGAAAATAAAGAGAAGGGAGGGCAAGAAAAGGAATGTTTGGTTAATATTTGTTGAAGTGGTAAGAGGATGATACCATTGCCGGTGTTGTGCCTGCCAGAATTCCCCCCCTCTTTGCGTGAACACGCACTCAAATCAAATCAAAGTTTATTTGTCACGTGCGCCGAATACAACAGGTGTTAATTCATTTTGGTTGCCTATCCTGACGTGAAGTTTGTTCTATAGAAAGTATTTGACTATGATGTGTGCAACTGAAAGTATTTGACTAGCCACACATTTAAGGAAATTAGAAAGCCCATTTTCTTGCCTGCCGAAATCCCCCCCTTCTAATTTCCTTAATTTTGTGGCTAGAATCAGATACTTTCTGTGGCACACATCAGAGTCAAATACTTTCTATAGAATAAAATTCATGAAGGCAACCAAAATAGGCAACCAAAATTAATAATGTACAGTTGACGTCGGAAGTTTACATACACTTAGGTTGAAGTCACTAAAACTTTTCAACCACTCCACAAATTTCTTGTTAACAAACTATAGTTTTGGCAAGTCGGTTAGGACATCTACTTTGTGCATGACACAAGTACTTTTTCCAACAATTGTTACAGACAGATTATTTCACTTATAATTCACTGTATCACAATTCCAGTGGGTCAGAAGTTTACATACACTAAGTTGACTGTGCCTTTAAACAGCTTGGAAAATTCCAGAAAATGATGTCATGGCTTTAGAAGCTTCTGATAGGCTAATTGACATAATTTGAGTCAATTGGAGGTGTACCTGTGGATGTATTTCAAGGCCTACCTTCAAACTCAGTGCCTCTTTGCTTGACATCATGGGAAAATCAAAAGAAATCAGCCAAGACCTCCAATTGTAGACCTCCACAAGTCTGGTTCATCCTTGGGAACAATTTCCAAACCCCTGAAGGTACCACGTTCATCTGTACAAACAATAGTACGCAAGTATAAACACCATGTGACAACGCAGCCGTCATACCGCTCCTAGAGATTAACGTACTTTAGTGTGAAAAGTGCAAATCAATCCCAGAACAACAGCAAAGGACCTTGTGAAGATGCTGGAGGAAACGGGTACAAAAGTATCTATATCCACAGTAAAACAAGTCCTATAGCGACATAACCTGAAAGGCTGCTCAGCAAGGAAGAAGCCACCTCTCCAAAACTGCCATAAAAAAGCCAGACTACGGTTTGCAACTGCACATGGGGACAAAGATCATAAATGTCCTCTGGTCTGATGAAACAAAAATAGAACTGTTTGTTTGGCCATAATGACCATTGTTATGTTTGAAGGAAAAAGGGGGAGGCTTGCAAGCCGAAGACCACCATCCCAACCGTGAAGCACGGGGGTGGCAGCATCATGTTGTGGGTGTGCTTTGCTGCAGGAGGGACTGGTGCACTTCACAAAATAGATGGCTTCATGAGGATGGAAAACTATGTGGGTATTATTGAAGCAACATCTCAACACATCAGTCAGAAAGCTAAAGCTTGGTCGCAAATGGGTCTTCCAAATGGACAATGTCCCAAGCATGCTGTCAAAGTTGTGGCAAAATGGCTTAAGGACAGCAAAGTCAAGGTATTGGAGTGGCCATCACAAAGCCCTGACCTCAATCCTATAGAACATTTGTGGGAAGAACTGAAAGAGCGTGTGCGAACAAGGAGGCCTACAAACCTGACTCAGTTACACCAGCTCGGTCAGGAGGAATGGGCCAAAATTCACCCAACTTATTGTGGGAAGCTTGTGGAAGGCTACCTGTAAAGTTTGACCCAAGTTAAACAATTTAAAGGCAATGATACCAAACACTAATTGAGTGTATGTAAACTTCTGACCCACTGGGAATGTGATGAAAGAAATAAAAACTGAAATAAATCATTCTCTCTACTATTATTCTGACATTTCACATTCTTAAAATGAAGTGGTGATCCTAACTGACCTAAGACAGGGAATTTTTACTAGGATTAAATGTCAGGCATTGTGAAAAACTGAGTTTAAATGTATTTGGCAAAGGTGTATGTAAACTTCCAACTTCAAGCGTATTTATTTTAGCATCTTAAGAGAATGTGAATGCACAGTTATACATCTGTAAAGGTGCCATGTTTATCAACATCATAAAAGCTGATAGTATTCCAACCACACAAAATAGGCCTATTCATCCAAGCCGAACAGAAATCTTATCAGAAACATTTTCACAGATTTCTCTTTCCTTACAACCGGTCAAACTGATGTCATATGGACATTTGGAAAGAAAATCTTTCTTGTTCTTTTGGGGGGGGAGTTGTTGCATTTTCATTAGGGCTGTGACGGTAATTGAATAACCGTGTAACTGACGGTTATGGATGAAGCCCGCCATGAATATAAAATAACCGTCAAAACCATTTAAATAGGCCTACATGCATTTGAGGATTTATTTTATGTTAACTTCATTTTCATGTAGATAAACATGACCTAATAGCGGGAGTGTTTACTAATGACAAAAGCAATTGTTTTGCTAACTTAGTCTGGCTATTAAACATACTATGTCTCCTCTTTCCAACTTTCCTTTGATGCTTGAGCAGCTCATCCCTAGATGCGCGGGGTGTAGAGCACTATAGGGAAAAAAAATGATGTGTGGACTTTGTTTTATTCAATGCACATTTTCATTGCTCACTGGTAAATAAATCGGCCTTAAAAAAAAAAGTTTGTCTGACTTCATTAGTTATTCAACAGCAGTCGACAAGGTTGTTCTGGCTATGTGGCCTATAATGCGCAAATTTTGTGTCAAGTGGACACGTGCCATCCTCTCCAACCTGGCATGGTATTATTTTATACAGAATCTTTTCTTAATTGATAGACTGGCCGATATACCACCCTAGGTGAGACAAAAAAAATTGCCGCCCTCCTATCCCCACAAAGTAGAATACCGTTAATCCCTGTCATTTGGTTACATACATTTCTGTTAATGCATGTATTAATTACAGTAATATACACATCTAATGAGAGTGGAACACACATCTAGTCAGAGTGGAAACGTTGTTTGCAGAGTTCACAACCTGCTACACTTGTGAGAAACAAGTTTTGGTTTATTTCATACCATAATTTACACGCTCCATGTGAGAGCAATGAGCATGTCTCTGGTTTCTCTCTCCTGTTAGTGTTGATGGCACGCAAGTGCCTGAGCACACATAAAAGTATCTGGCCTGCTTTTCGTCAATGTCAAATGTAGGAAAGTGCCCAATCAGTATCGCTGATAAATATGCTGTTGCGTGTATTTGTTTCTTTTAATGATTGTCAATGTCATCTTCATACTATAGCATAGCTGTCGCCTTCATACTTTCCTTATCAATTCCTTATCTTCTAGCTTACTTTTGAAAAGCCTAAGGTAGACCTAGGTTTTTTTAATACATTTTAAGGAAAGGCAAAATATTTGCTCTTGAGTCTGACATGGCTTTGATTGACGTGTGCTTTTACAGGGGTGTGTGATTTTGCTGATTCTCTATAGGCCTATAGAGAATGATTCTCTATGTCCATTTAGATGGTGTCCAGACAAGATACTTTAGGAAACTCTCTCTTTATTAAAAAGCAAACGCTCCTGTCATGATTTTAGATGGTGTCCAGACAAGATACTTTAGGAAACTCTCTCTTTATTAAAAAGCAAACGCTCCTGTCATGATTTAATATTGTTAAATACCAATTTTCAGTAGCTTAGGCTACATTATTTCTCTGATTACGGTGTCCTCTCTTTGAAGAACATATGCCAATGCCATCGAATGACAGCAGCAGGGTTTGTGACGTTATGTGAATATTTCGGGAAAAGTGGGAGAAAACCCATCAGACTTTGTTTGAATGGTTTTGTGTGTCGAAATAGGATCTGTATTTATTTGTTTATATGCAGAAAAGCCAACAGACAAAGACATGGTAGGCATATGTCTTTGTTTTGACTCTGTTAATGTTGTCAATATGGAAATGCGGCAGATTCTCTCCAACCTGGCATTTCTTAATTTGTTGATTTAGTAAGTAATAACCTGAATAATAATGAAACGCCATGATAATACAAATAGGTTAGGTTCAAATTTAATAAAAACCTATGTAAACAAGTGTACAAATATCATCTTTTTTTCTCTTCCCCCATCCCTGAACAGTTATGTCGGTGACTGTGTACATTGGCCTGGCCAATTATGTAACCACATATTCCAAAACCGTCATAGCTCAAATTTTCACCCCAGTCCCTAAGCATCTTTGCTCCACGAAAGAACCAGAAATGACGTAACTTTCCCGATGTCAACTAGATAGAATGAATGCTTCAATCATTAATGACATTCTGGTGAGGGTTTATTTAGTAATCTAGGGCAACATAATGTCAGAAAAGGGGCCTCCCGAGTGGCGCAGCGATCTAAGGCACTGCATCGCAGTGCTAGAGGTGTCACTACAGACCTGGGTTCGATCCCGGGCTGTATCACAACCGGCCGTGTTCGGGAGTCCCATAGGGCAGCGCACAATTGGCCCAGCGTCGTCCGGGTTAGGGGAGGGTTTGGCCAGGGGGGATCATTGTGCTCTAGCAAGTTCTTCTGGGTGACTGGAACCTGAACTCGGTTGTCAGTTGAAATGTGTTTCCTCTGACACATTGGTGCGGCTGGCTTCTGGGTTAAGCGGGCGGGTGTTAAGAAGCGCGGTTTGGCGGGTCATTTTTCGGAGGACGCATGACGAAACCTTTGCCTCCCGAGCCCGTTGGGGAGTTGCAGTGATAAGACAATATCTAAATTGGAGAGAAAAAGGGGTGTCAAAAAATTATATAATGACAGAAGAGAGGTTAATAAAACAAATAGCTTACTAAATTGGTTGAAATTATATGCAGAAACATATCACAATCAGTCACAACAAAATCCTGCACCCCTGTCAAAAAAATAGTTCTGCCGTCTCTGACTAGCCTACAATGCATTTTCTATATTAACGGGTTAGGGTTGGGTGCGGGCTGCCGATTTTCACTTTTTCACATTTAGTCTGATGGTTGCAGATGGCTTATTAGCAATTGCGGGCAGGTGAACAAATGGCTGACTCATGCACCGCTAGTACACACAGTCACTCATAGTGCAGCGAATAGGTGAAATAATTGTTCAATTTTATGATAAAAGTATCAGACTTGGTACATTAATACTACATACGTTAAGGAACATTTTAAAGATTGGAGGCAGTATGGGAAGCTTGTCAGTTAATCTGGATGTCCTGTTTGAAGAAAAATAGGGTAAAGTCATTCCAAAAATTACTTTGTAATGTTATCTACCCACTAAATAAACCGCTCAGATAATATACACAATAATTATCATCATAAAGTACTCTTAAGACCTTCATGGAGGTCACATCAAGGTCATTTTGACCATAGACCAGCGGTTATAGGGGATTTTTTTTTTTTTTACTTTGATAGAGCCACCAAATTTCACACACACCTAGGGCATGTCTAAATAAGTATTTTGGGCTATAGTGCCATCACAGATTTTGTCCTTTACTCCCCTGGCGGTCACTTCCAATGTGGCTGCTGAAAAATAGGCAAAGAAACCCAAGATGGGGGAACTTGTTGGATAGATTTCACCAGGGATACTCTGCTATAGTCAGAGAGCAAGCAGACACCAATGTTCCAATATGTATTAAGGACATGTGGTTGGACATGGTGAAGTTGGATTTGTTTGTGGTTCTATAACAATGGAGAGACATTAGAAGCAGGTTGCATAACATAATGTAAAGGTGATAAGGATGAATCTATTAAACCAAAGGCACCATGCCTTGACTTTTTCCACATTTTGTTACGTTACAGCCTTATTCTAAAATATATATATTTAATTCCGTCATCAATCTACACGCAATACCTCATAATGAAGACCAAATGCAATTGATTGGACATTATTTGGAAAGGCACACAGAGAGATCCTTGATGAAAACCTGCTCCAGAGCGCTCAGGACCTCCGACTGGAGTGAAGGTTCACCTTCCAACAAGACAATGCACTAAGCACACAGCCAAGACAACGTAGGAGTGGCTTTGGAACAAGTCTCTGAATGTCCTTGTGTCCCAGCCAGAGTCCGGACTTGAAACTGATCAAACATCTCTGGAGAGACCTGAAAATAGCTGTGCAGCGACGCTCCCCATCCAACCTGACAAAATCAAGAGGTCTGAATACCTTCCGAATGCACCATATCTCAAATAAGGAAATTACATGACATCATAATGTTATGACTTAGGCTCCTAACATTTTTTTGGGGGGGGTTATCAGGGCAGGCCTTATAATGTGACAAGTGTGTGGCATTGCGAGAGAGTCAACAGGTGAAATCAACTTAGTTGATCAAGTACATTTCAGTAGTATGCTGCTCCAATCTGAGGGCTTTTGTACAGGTGCCAACCAGCTGCATGGGGCCGTTGTGGACACGTTTTCACATGGCCATATCTCCTTAAATAATTGGTACATACAGCCCAATGATGTCTTAAAATGTTTGAGGGGGGTCTGGAAAACAAAATAAGATGCCATATATACATATCCTTAAAAGTTTTTGTAGAAAAGTGGTGAAAATGTGTGCAAAAAAAGGCTGGTTCTAGTAGTTCACATGTAAACACTTTAAAAAGTATGGGTGTTCGCTGAAGCCTTTTGATTGCAATGATACAGTTGAAGTCGGAAGTTTACATACACCTTAGCCAAATACATTTAAATTCCTGACATTTCATCCTAGTACAAATTCCCTGTCTTAGGTCATTTAGGATCACCACTTTATTTGAAGAATGTGAAATGTCAGAATAATAGTAGAGAGAATGATTTATTTCAGCTTTTATTTCTTGCATCACATTCCCAGTGGGTCAGAAGTTTACATATACTCAATTAGTGTTTGGTAGCATTGCCTTTAAATTGTTTCACTTGGGTCAAACGTTTCGGGTAGCCTCCAACAAGCTTCCCACAATAAGTTGGGTGAATTTTGGCCCATTCCTCCTGACCGAGCTGGTGTAACTGAGTCAGGTTTGTAGGCATCATTTTCTATGGGATTGAGGTCAGGGCTTTGTGATGGCCACTCCAATACTTTGACTTTGCAGTCCTTAAGCCATTTTGCCACAACTTTGACAGTATGCTTGGGGCATTGTCCATTTGGAAGACCCATTTGCGACCAAGCTTTAGCTTTCTGACTGATGTGTTGAGATGTTGCTTCATTATCCATATCATTTTCCGTCCTCATGATGCCATCTATTTTGTGAAATGCACCAGTCCCTCCTGCAGCAAAGCACCCCCACAACATGATGCTGTATCCCCTGTGCTTCACGGTTGGGATGGTGTTCTTCAGCTTGCAAGCATCCCCCTTTTTCTTCCAAATATAACATTTACATTTTAGTCATTTAGCAGGCGCAATTCATTTCATACATGTTTTTTTCTTTTCTGTACTGGCCCCCCATGGGAATCGAACCCACAACCCTTGCGTTGCAAACACCATGCTCTACTAACTGAGCCACAGGGAGGCCATGGTCATTATGGCCAAACAGTTCTATTTTGTTTCATCAGACGAGAGGACATTTCTCCAAAAAGTACGATCTTTGCCCCCATGTGCAGTTGCAAACCGTAATCTGGCTTTTTTATGGCAGTTTTGGAGCAATGGCTTTTTCCTTGCTGAGCGGCCTTTCAGGTTATGTCAATATAGGACTCGTCTTACTGTGGATATAGATAATTTTGTACCTCTTTCCTCCAGCATCTTCACAAGGTCCTTTGCTGTTGTTCTGGGATTGATTTGCACTTTTGGCACCAAAGTACGTTAATCTCTAGGAGACCGAACGCGTCTCCTTCCTGAGCGGTAGGACAGCTGCGTGGTCCCATGGTGTTGCGTACCATTGTTTCTACAGATGAACGTGGTACCTTCAGGCGTTTGGAAATTGTTCCCAAGGATGAACCAGACTTGTGGAGGTCTACAATTGGAGGTCTTGGCTGATTTCTTTTGTTTTTCCCATGATGTCAAGCAAAGAGGCACTGAGTTTGAAGGTAGGCCTTGAAATACATCCACAGGTACACCTCCAATTGACTCAAATTATGTCAATTAGCCTATCAGAAGCTTCTAAAGCCATGACATCATTTTCTGGAATTTTCCAAGCAGTTTAAAGGCACAGTCAACTTAGTGTATGTAAACTTCTGACCCACTGGAATTGTGATACAGTGAAATAATCTGTAAACAATTGTTGGGAAAATTACTTGTGTCATGCACTAAGTAGATGTCCTAACCGACTTGCCAAAACTATAGTTTGTTAACAAGAAATTTGTGGAGTGGTTGAAAAATTAGTTTTAATTACGTCAACCTAAGTGTATGTAAACTTCCGACTTAAACTGTGTGTATGTATGTGTGTGTATATATGTATGTATATATATATATATATATATATATATATATATATATATATATATATTAGTTCCTTTAAAATGTATTCCCACCCTTTGACATTTTGCTGTGTTACAGTCTGAATTTAAAATGGGTTACATTGAGATTTTTGTATGTTTAATAAAAAATGTGAAGCTGAAATGCCTTGAGTCAACAAGTATTCAACCCCTTTGTTATGGCAAGCCTAAATAAGTTCAGGAGTAAAAATTTGCCTAACAAGTCACATAAGATTAATTGATTCTGTGTGCAATAATAGTGTTATACATGATTTTTGAATGACTACTTCATTGCTGTAGTCCACACATACGATTATCTGCAAGGTCCCTCAGTCGAGCAGTTAATTTCAAACACAGATTCAACCTCAAAGAGCAGGGAGGTTTCCAATGCCTCGCAAAGAAGGGCACCTATTGGTAGATGGGTAAAAAAATAATAAAAGCATTGAATATCCTTTTGAGCATGGTGAAGTTATTAATTACACTTTGGATGGTGTATGAATACACCCAGTCTCTGCAAAGATACAGTGGTCCTTCCTAATTTAGTTGCCAGAGAGGAAGGAAACCACTCAGGGATTTCACCATGTGGCCAACAGTTACAGAGTTAATGGCTGTGATGGGAGAAAACAACTAAGGATGGATCAGTAACATTGTACACTACCGGTCATAAGTTTTTGAACAACTACTCATTCAAGGGTTTTTCTTTATTTTTACTGTTTTCAACATTGTAGGATAATAGTGAAGACATCAAACTATGAAATAACACATATGGAATCGTGTAGTAACCAAAGAAGTGTTAAACAAATCAATATATTTTATATTTGAGATTCTTCAAATAGCCACCCTTTTCCTTGATGACAGCTTTGCACACTTTTGGCATTCTCTCAACCAGCTTCATGAGGTAGTCACCTGGAATGCATTTCAATTAACAGGTGTGTTTTCTAAAGTTCATTTGTGGAATTTCTTTCCTTCTTTCCAACTGTGGGGAGGGGTATACAGAATATAGCCCTATTTGGTAAAAGACCAAGTCCATATTATGGCAAGAACAGCTCAAATAAGCAAAGAGAAACGACAGTCCATCCTTACTTTAAGACATGAAAGTCCGTGAAATACGGAAATTTTCAAGATCTTTGAAAGTTCCTTCAAGTGCAGTCACAAAAACATCAAGCGCTATGATGGAACTGGCTCTCATGACCGCAACAGGAATGGCTGCAGAGGATAAGTTAATTAGAGTTACCAGTCTCAGAAATTGCAGCCCAAATAAATGCTTCACAGAGTTCAAGTAACAGACACATTTCAACATCAACTGTTCAGAGGAGACTGTGTGAATCTGGCCTTCATTGTCAAATTGCTGCAAAGAAACAACTACTAAAGGACACCATTAAGAAGTAGAGACTTGCTTGGGCCAAGAAACAAGAGCTATGGACATTAGACCGGTGGAAATTTGTCCTTTGGTCTGGAGTCCAAATTGGAGATTTTTAGTTCCAACCGTCTTGTCTTTGTAAGACGCGGTGTGGGTGAACGGAGGATCTCCGCATGTGTATTTCCCACCGTAAAGCATGGAGGAGGAGGTGTTATGGTGTGGGGGTGCTTTGCTGGTGACACTGTCTGTGATTTATTTAGAATTCAAGGCACACTTAACCAGCATGACTACCACAGCGTTCTGCAGCGATACGCCATCCCATCTGGTTTGGGCTTAGTGGGACTATAATTTGTTTTTCAACAGGACAGTGACCTAACACACCTCCAGGCTGTGTAAGGGCTATTTGACCAAGAAGGAGAGTGATGGAGTGCTGCATCAGATGACCTGGCCTTCACAATCCCCCCAACCTCAACCAAATTGAGATGGTTTGGGATGAGTCGGACCGCAGAGTGAAGGAAATGCAGCCAACATGTGCTCAGCATATGTGGGAACTCCATTAAGACTGTTTGAAAAGCATTCCAGGTGAAGCTGGTTGAGAGAATGCAAAGCTGTGTGTGCAAAGCTGCCATAAAGGCAAAGGGTGGCTATTTTGAAGAATCTCAAATATAAAATACATTTTGATTTGTTTAACACTTTTTTATGGTTACTACATGATTCTATATGTGTTATTTCATAATTGTGATGTCTTCACTATTATTCTACAATGTAGAAAATAGTAAAAATAAAGAAAACCCTTGAATGAGTAGGTGTTCTAAAACTTTTGACCGGTAGTGTAGTTACTTCACAATACTAACCTAATTGACAGAGTGAAAAGAAGGAAGCCTGTACAGAATAAAATAAATATTCTAAAACATGCATCATGTTTGCAAAAAGGCACTAAAGTAATACTGTAAAAAATGTGGCAAAGCAATTCACTTTCTGTCCTCAATTCAAAGCGTTATGTTTGTCAAATCCAATACAACACATTAGTGACTACCACTCCATATTTTCAAACATAATTTGTATGCTTGGAATCATTAAGGACTGGGTAGTTTTTCAGGATAAAAAAAATAAACAGAATGGAGTTAAGCAACAATAAAATCTGTAATAAGTCAAGGGGTATGAATACTTTCTGAAGGCAGTGTAATATAATATTCTGTTTTGTGTACATTTTAAGAAACATTACAGCAAACCTTCCCTATACACGTCACTTTTTATGTAAAATCCCATGGGGATGTATTATGTCCTGGTGGCCTTTGGTCGACAGGGGGTAATGGACAAAATATATGATGGCTCTAGCCAGAAATACTTCTTTTAGACATGCCCCAGCTGTGTGTGAAATTTGGTGGCTGTATCACAAAGTCCACAATTTTTCCCGTAGACACTGGACTATGATCAAAATAACGTGAAGGTCTTAAAGCTATTTTATGATCAGAATTATTGTCTTTATTATCTGTGGGCAGATAAAAACATTTTGGAATGATTTTACCCTATTTTCTTTTAACAGGAAATCCGATTGGCAGCCATTTATTAAAATGGCCGCCCTGGTTGACTGACATGCTTCCCAGACTGCCTCCAATCTTTAAAATGTTCCTTAAGGTATTTAGTATTAGTGTATCAAGTTTGATACTTGTATCATAAAGTGGAACGATCTTGGTATATTACGTTCTTATCTGCTGGACTATTATTAATTAGCTTATAGCACACAGCTGATCAATTGAATATGAGTGTTTATAACAAAAAAATCCCTTCTCTTTCCATCAGTCACGAGAAACAGGAAACAGAGGAGATTCTCCAACTGGAAGGTAGGTATCGGGGTGTGTGGAAATTTACTCAGTTCAAACGGGTAATTATGGAATTTGTGTGTGTGACAGCGCTTAAGTGTGGGTTCTAACATGCGCGTGTGTTTTTCTCAAAAGGTGTGGGGACGGAGGAGCAGACTGCAGTTACCATAGAGAGTGTACAGCAGGCCGCAGCTTTTGCGGATCATAATGTTCAATATCAGTTCCGCACAGAGAACAGTGGAGGACAGGTGAGCTCAATCAATGACCTAGGCAATTTTGAACCCACACAGTTCTTACTACCACAGTAACACAAAATCCACCTTGTCTGGATGAACAAATAACAAGAAGAATCTATAGATTGTGTCAATTATTTTGTCTGTATATTCTGTTTATTGTTGTCAGCACCATTTCTCCAGGTCAAATTCCTGGTACATGTCAAATGTACTTGGCGAAGAATCAGAATAAACTTGATATCTGAAATGTTTGGCATACTCCTGTCCTGACCTCTCCCCTTGACTTTCTTCACTCCAGGTGACCTATCGTGTAGTCCAAGTGACAGATGACCAGCTAGAGGCAGCAGGCGACGGGACTGGGGCAGTCAGTGTGGTTTCCACTGCTGCATTTACTGGAGTACAGCAAGCAGTGGCACGTGTGTGTGTGCATGAGTGTGTTTGTGTGTGGGCATGGCATACCCTGTCATCTTAGGGGAGTAGTGCTGTCTAATTTGCCTTTTCTCTCTCTCTCTCTCTCTCTCGGCTGTCATTCAGAACCCCTTCAGTAATGGGGGTAGTCCAGCGGGGGAGACGGTGGGAGGGGAAACGCGTTTTGCCTATTTCCCTGCTGCCACAGTCAGTGTCAGTGATGGGGCAGCCACAGCAGTGTCGGTGCAGGCTGACCCAACACTCACACAGGCCGGAGGTGAGTAGCCACCAATCCTAGTATGAAACCCACATATAGTGTAACCATTCACTAGTGCAGCTCATACATAGCATTATGTTATTATATTGAACAAAGATATACTGTATACATATATATATTTTTTTACATTCATTTGTAACCCTCTCTTCTGAGTTACAATCAGTTTTAACCTAGTATCTTGGCATTGGAGTATGTGGTCTGTAGTCAGAATGTGAAGTTTAATGTGTGTATAACCGGAAATAATGTAGTGCAGTGCCTCCACCTAATAAGTAATGTACCCCTAAAGATATATATTTACAGGGAAAAAAGCCACAAATAGATATCCCCTTGAACTATGATAAAGAATGATCACAACAAACAAGATGTACAGTCATTCTTTATTATTAAAGTCAAGACATTTCAATCCAAAGCTTGAATCAAGTTATTAACCAAAAATTATCAACATCATTTCAATGACATCTATGTACACTTAATTAGTAAGGACCTGATACTCACAGCCCTAAATCCAGATCGTGACTGATGAGAAGCGAACGGGCCAGTGGCTGTCCCATTCAAACACGGTAGATAAAAAGTCCCTCTTCTGAAAAGGATAAAAACACAGTACTCCTCGAATAATCGAGACTGGTCCCAACGTAGCTAATTATATAGCTACAGTTCATCGCTTGTTTTATCACAACCAGTAGCTAACGTTACTAAAATCACCCAGAGCTCAGTCTCTCACAGCATCTGTCTGTCGAGCCTCTGAGCGGCGAGAAAAAGCAGAAATCATCCAATGATAGTTGAACCAAAAACAAATCCAATGCTATCCTCACGGTGGTCTGGGATGCGGGACTAGCTAAGAGTTCATCACTTTGGTTTACTCAGACCGCATTACAACAGCTTTTTAAAGCAATAGCTAAAACAATGAAATATCCATTTTGCTAGCTCACGAAGTTCACAGGGTGGTTCTCCCTTCACTCTCTCACGTGTCTGTTGCCTTGCAATGGTCCAGCTCCAAAATATGTCCCACATGCAACACAGTAAATAATTGTCTGTAAAAATACATATATTTGACTGAATATAGTTTTGACTATTGCCTTTATCTCAATAGGGCCAGAGATGTTAAGTCACAATAGTCTTTCTTGGGAATCCTATAAATCCCTGATTTGTACTACCTCTGACACTAGGTCAGTTCTATGTGATGATGAGCCCACCTGATGTGTTGCAAGCTGGCACGCCAAGGACCATTGCCCCTCGCACACACACC
Organism: Salmo trutta; assembly: GCF_901001165.1. Taxonomy (NCBI): domain Eukaryota; kingdom Metazoa; phylum Chordata; class Actinopteri; order Salmoniformes; family Salmonidae; genus Salmo; species Salmo trutta. The sequence goes on along the minus strand of NC_042992.1, from coordinate 40,854,012 downwards.
TACACCACGTGAGTACGGCTTCACCTGCCACACAGTTTAGTGTTCCATACACATTCTTCACACCCCACTGCTCCCCCATCTATGTGGTTCATCTCACTTCTCCCTCCCAACTCCACATTGGAATGGACTTTCCCTAGCTAAACCTTCAGGAAATGATCACCTCTTTGTATTTACCCGCCAATTTTGGCATGATTGGTTTGTGATTGTGTTTATCATGATAAAACATTCAAAAGAAATCAAAACGTGAGAAAACAAAAACTGTCCCACTTACCTGCCATCCTCAGAGACCACGGTGAAAATGAGATACTACAGCATGGCAGTTCAAACTGGTGAGGACTACTTTCGCTCACATCCTCTAAAACTAACCCCCTCTCCTCCCATCCTTGGCAGATGTGTGGTGAATCCACTAGTCGTGATGAATCGTATGTCTTAGCGTACCTGTCAGGGGAATGTGATGTATAGTGTGCGTGTATATAGCTTTGGGTTATAGGTTCACCGAAGGAGTCCTCTTCAGTGGGGCGAGGAAACGTCTAGGGAATACTTTATTTGGATAGTCCATCCATAGATACTCTACAGTCAGTAACATTTCAGCTAACAATCTACTAACACTAGCCCTATCCCTTATCCTAACCCTAAACTTAAGCCTTACTTTAACCATAGCCCTAACATTAGCAAGCAGTTGCTTATCAATAGATACTTTGTTGATAGTATGATGGATTCATGCAGGTCCCATGTGACACAGTTGCTAGAGCCTGGCACTTGCAATGCCAGAGTTGTTGGTTCAATTCCCATGGGGGGCCAGTACAAAAAAAGTATGAAAATGTATGTACTCACTATTTACTGTAAGTCGCTCTGGATAAGAGCGTCTGCTAAATGACTGACTAAAATATTACATTTGCGTAATGTATATGAATACACAGTCAATTTGTTTGTTTTTATGAGTGTGGATTTTACAGTGCTTAACGGTGACAAAATGTTATCATTTATTTGTCTTTGTCTCTCTTTGCAGGAAGATGGATGGTCCACGGGCACCTAGGGATGAGAGAAGGAGAGCACAACACAATGAAGGTAAACTGATTAAAAAAGTATTTATCTGGCAAATGGAAACTTGAAAGTAAAAGTTCAGATTTACCATGGGCATAGAGAGAAAAAGGAGGAGCCTTAAGAAATGTTTTTTGTATAATAAAAAAATTACACTGAACAAAATTATAAATGCAACATGTAAAGTTTTGGTCCCATGTTTCATGAGCTGAAATAAAAGGCCCTAGAAATGTTCCATGCGCACAAAAAGCGTATTTCTCTAAAATGTGCACAAATTAGTTTACATCCCTGTGTGGCTAATCAAGAAACTGATTAAACAGCATGATCATTACACAGGTGCGCTTTGTGCTGGGTACAATAAAAGGCCACTCTAAAATATGCAGCTTTCTCACAAAAAAATGCCACAGTTGGCTCAAGTTTTGAGGGCGCTTGCAATTGGCATGCTGACTGCAGGAATGTCCACCAGAGCTGTTGCTAGATAATTGAGTGTTAATTTCTACCATAAGCCGCCTCCGACATCGTTTAAGAGAATTTATCAGTACATTCAATCGACCTCACAACCGCAGACCACGTGTAACCACGCCAGCCCAGGACCTCTACATCCAGCTTCTTAACCTGCAGGATTGTCTGAGACCAGCCACCTGGACAGCTGGTGAAACTGTGGGTTTCTGTAGAATTTATGCACAAACTGTCAGAAACCGCATCGGGAAAGTTCATCTGCATGCTCGTCATCCTCACCAGGGTCTTGATCTGACTGCAGTTCAGTGTCATAACAGACTTCAGTGGGCAAATGCTCTCCTTCGATGGCCACCGGCAAGCTAGAGAAGCTCTTCACGGATGTATCCCGAGTTTCAACTGTACTGGGCAGATGGCAGACGTGGCGTCGTGTGGGCGAGCAGTTTTCTGATATCAACGTTGTGAACAGAGTGCCCCATGGTTGCTGTGCGGTTATGGTATGGGCAGGCATAAGCTACGGACAAAAAACACAATTGCATTTTATCGATTGCAATTTTAATGCACAGAGAGATACCATGACGAGATCCTGAGGACAATTGTTGTGCCATTCATATGCCGCCATCACCTCATGTTTCAGCGTTATAATGCACCGTGTCACAAGGATCTGTACACAATTCGTGGAATCTGAAAATGTCCCAGTTGTTTCATGGCCTGCATAATCACCAGACACGTCACCCATTGAGCATGTTTGGGATGCTCTGGATTGATGTGTACAATGGCGTGTTCCAGTTCCGGCTAATATCCAGCAACTTCGCACAGCCATTGAAAAGGAGTGGAGCAACATTTTACAGGCCACTATCAACACGCTGATCAACTCTATATGAAGAAGATGTCACGCTGAATGAGGCAAATGGTGGTCACACCAGATACTTACTGGTTTTCTGATCCATGCCCCTCCTCCTTTTTTAAATATATTTTTTTTTTGAATTTTTTTTTTAAAAATCTGTTACCAACAGATGCATATCTGTATTCCCAGTCATGTGAAATCCATAGATTAGGGCCTAATGAATATATTTCAATTGACTGATTTCCTTATATGAACTGTAACTCAGTAAAATCTTTGAAATTGTTGCATGTTGCGTTTTTATATTTTTGTTCAGTTGAGTATATTGTGTAAATGGTGTTGACCCGAGGCTTAATCCCTCTGTTAGTTATGTAATCTTGTATTGAAACCTTAGCTCCTTCAAATTATTAAGATATGGCATTATTAGAGTGCTATCTGAAAGCCACTAATAACATATCATTCACATACTGTCAACACTCATTACATTTAGCATCAACTGATAAACCATGAGTACCATTAAATCTTTCCATTTTATCACTGTCTTTGTTAGTTTCGGTAGTCTCCATATCTATTTCCTTCAACTAGGATCCTTATACTCTTCCCAATAGGAAAACCCTCTCAATCACTACTGATAATGCACACGGATCACTCTCAAACAATGTTTTGCTTTTACCCCTATTGTATAAGGTTTAATGGATGGGGGACCATTGTCCCCTTTTACATTTTAGTCTACCTTAGCAATGTTACTCTATATATTTATTACTAATTTCCGTTGGATATTCACTTTCTGCCTCACACTCATTAAATGTTTAAATGTCTATTATTATGAAATTTAATATGACCCAAATTATAAAATACATCGGCCAATTCAGAAAGGGAGAGACATTTTTTAAGGTAGCTCTTGAGACTTGAATTTCTTTCTGGGATCAACATTTATTATAACTGGGCTAGCACTGCCTAACAGTCCACTGTCAAAGAAGTGCTCTGTCCATAAGGTTTCTGGTACCTGAGACAGAATCAACTGAGAGACAGAGCCAGTTTCCCACTCCGTCTTGTGGAGTGGTTAAATTTAGCCTACTCACGAATTGGTTTAAAACTTAATTGTTGGGGATATCAACGAAAACTCCATCAGGACTACAATAAATTGTAGCCATAAGTTAACAAGTCTACCTATCAAGTTAAAAGGTTGCGTGGGTGAATACAGAAAATCATGTTCAATATTCAATGGTCCTATTGAACAGGGCATGGGTTTTGTTTCAGAATGTATTACCAGGGTGGTATTTCTTTAATTCTTTACGAAGGCTCTGATTAACATGGCAATGATATTTTTCATTGGAAGCTGTTTAAAAAACATAGAACATGTGCCAACCTTTGTCTAAGACTTTATTTCCCAGACCCTTTAGACTGTCATACAGTGCTTTAACCTTATCATGATCAAATTATCCGTAAAGGGGCCACTGACCATTTCTCCGAATACTTTTTACACCACCTACGTACGTCTAGGTGTGGGTGCGCAAGTGTACATTGTTGTATTGTTTTCTCTTTTTGTTTTGTTTTTTACTTTTATAAAATCTCTAGTAACCCATTATACACACAATTTCATCTCTCTTTATCCAACTACGTCTCCCAACCGACACAATTCTACCAACTTCATTAACCGTACCTTCAATGCAGTCCAACCGATTCCTGCTGTAAAGTAGTCTAAACTATTTATATTCAATGTAGGCTATCCGATTCCTACTAATACATACAGTATCACAACTAAAGTTTCCCTTATTACCAATCAAACAATTTTGTTAACTTCCTGTAATTACCTTCAACCTTCTCACTTACAGTGCATTCGGGAACTATTCAGACCCATTGACTTTTTCCAAATTTTGTTATGTTACAGACATATTCTTAAATGGATTACATTGTTTTTTTCCCCTCATCAATCTTCGATACAAAAATGGAAATATCACATTTTACATAAGTTTTCAGACCCTTTACTCCAGTACTTTCTTGAAGCACCTTTGGACAGCGATTACAGCCTCGAGTCTTCTTGGGTACAAGCTTGGCACACCTGTATTTGGGGAGTTTCTCACATTCTTCTCTGCAAATCCTCATCAAGCTCTGTCAGGTTGGATGGGGAGTGTCGCTGCACAGCTATTTTCAGATCTCTCCAGAAATATTGTATCGTGTTCAGGCTCTGGCTGGGCCACTCAAGGACATTCAGAGACTTGTCCCGAAGCCACTCCTGCGTTGTCTTGGCTGTGTGCTTTGGGGTCATTGTCCTGTTGGAAGGTGAACCTTCGCCCCAGTCTGAGGTTCCTGAGTGCTCTGGAGCAGGTCCATCTAGTCTTCTAGCCGCTGCAAACGTTCCCACAGCATGATGCTGCCACCACCATGCTTCACCGTAGGGATGGTGCCATTTTTCCTCCAGACGTGACGCTTGGCATTCAGGCCAAATAATTAAATCTGGGTTTCATCAAACCAGAGAATATTGTTTCTCATGGTCTGAGAGTCCTTTAGGTGCCCTTTGTCAAACTCCGAGCAGGCTGTCATGTGCCTTTTACTGAGGAGTGGCTTCCATCTGTCCACTCTACCATAAAGGCCTGAATGGTGGAGTGCTGCAGAGATGGTTGTCCTTCCAGAAGGTTCTCCCATCTCCACAGAGGAACTCTGGAGCTCTGTCAGAATGACCATCGGGTTCTTGGTCACCTCCCTGACCAAGGCCATTCTCCCCCGATTGCTCAGTTTGGCCGGGCGGCCAGCTCTAGGAAGAGTCTCTAGAATAAGCCTGTAACATGACAAAATATGGAAAAAGTCAGGGGGTCTGAATACTTCCGAATGCACTGTATCCCTTGAAGTTACAACAGCTCACCCCAGATTCTACCACCACAGGAGTATGGCTCATGCTTTAGCTTTGACAACTAAAATATGGGATTATTGTGTTTGCAGTGGAAAGACGGAGAAGAGACAAGATCAACAACTGGATTGTCACCCTCTCAAAGATCATCCCAGACTGCAACATAGACAGTACTAAGACTGGAGCAGTGAGTGTGATCAATTTGCCTATAGAGATTAAGTCCCATAGAACCAACTTTATCAGGACACAGATTAAGCCTAGTCCTGGACTAGAAAACATGCTCAATGGAAACTCTCCATTGAAATAGGTTTTTAGTCCAAAACTAGGCTTAATCTGTGTCTGCAAATCTGACCCGCAATTGCAGATTGTTCGAAATCACGATTTCTTATAATAGAAGTAATGTGCAACCTCTTCTCTCCAGAGTAAAGGAGGGATCCTGTCGAAAGCGTGTGACTACATCCGGGAGCTGAGACAGAATAACCAACGATTGCAGGACAGCTTCAAAGAGGTGTTGAGAGTTCAGGCAGACAACGAACTACTCAAACAACAGGTACACACTTATATGTGTAACTCGCACCTTCCACTATGCTGTCTGTGTCAACATCAAGTCGAATGTATTCATTGGTTCACATTGTAACAAAACATTTTACAACAGAAAAATGTTGCTACGAAAAAGATAATTGCTTATTGGACAAGTTTTTTAGTCCCTCCCTGTTTGCATTTGTTTGGTAATTTTTTTATGCCTATGTATGAAGGTCTTATAAAAGGCCTACATAGAAGCGTCTTCTCACATTTGGTAGTGTTGGCATTTGGTTGTTAAGATTGTTTAATTGCAACGCTCTGTCATGTTATAGATTGAGGAGATGAAGAATGACAATGCACTGCTTCGAGCTCAGCTACAACAGCACGGCATAGAGATCAATGGAGATACAACACCACAGTGATCGACTGGACACACACACACTCTCTCACTTACTCACTGGTAAAATACAAATACTTATAGAATACATGAAAGTACACATGCTCACGTGCATGCATCATCAGAAATTGCCACGCATACACACAGAACAGAGGGCTTGAGAGGAAGAAGTGGACTGCTGACTGATCAAACCTCTTCCAACCCCCCCCCCCCCCACACACACACACACACACACTCTCTTCCCAGGCTGAAAGCTGAAATTCATGACTCTGTAACTAAATGAGTTCCCCACCTCTGCTCAAAGAATAGCCAACTCTTCAAATGTCATGCATTCACCTGACTCTGTTTTTATTATGGACAATGACAATTCACATTTACTCTGTTTTAACCTTCTGTTTTCCATAGCTTTTTTGGGGCTTTTGTTGTGAGTTATACTACTGTGTCTGACATGAATGAATCTTTTTGTTTGTCATTTAATGTATTAGTTTACAATGAATGTGTATACAGAATTAAAAGACAGTGGCAGTAGGGATCATAGTGCAAATATAGGGCTGAACTTTGCTGTTCCATTTTCCCTTAGAGATTACAAACCATGGTAGACAAATCAGGTACCTTCATCCTTTGATGCTCACCATTTCAAAGGGTTGTTTCATTGTTAAGTGGAGGCAGATGAGAGAATACTGATTAAGCTGTTTTAAAGGGCTGCGATGTAAAGGTATGGTTGTTGTATTGACACTAGGCCTGACATTGCAGACTATCGGGCAGTAGGTGATAGCATAGCTCAGGTCATTAGGACAATATATAATATTGGTTCCCAAATTCATTTCAGTCCCATCTTCCTTGCTTAATTTCTCGTATCTCTTGTGTTGTCCCATCTGGTGCACAGTAAATCATTTAACCTGAATATCAGTTTCACTATATGGTAATGATGCATATTGGGCATTAAATCATTGTATGTATCTGCTTGTGATAGGTCACTTACCGGTATTCAATACATTAATTGGAGCATGTGTCAGCGTTGCCATGTATAAGATGATAAATGTCCCTGAGTCTATGACGGGATGTTCATTTACAGGCATTAAATTCAAATTTGGGACACTGGGTAACTCAACTCAATATTGAGGATCTGAGGGAGAGTTATATATTATGGATTTTCACCATGTCCTCCAGTAATTTAAAAGTTTGGGAACCAGTGCTATGAAGGATAATTTTAGTATATCCCAGGTCAGCAACTGCTTCAAGGAATTGTTTGTGAGTGAAGGTTGTCAGCATCCTTGTTTTATCTCCACTGAAAGCAATCACAGCATGGCATTCTAACCACTGGCAAGATGTATTCCAATTGTACAATAACATTTCAATGTTTATACCATAGCATTGACACAATCATTGGATTGGTTCTGTAGTAAGGTGGAGGTGCATTTTCAAGAGCTATATGCCCAATTCCAAGTCGATCCCTAGGCCCTACACTTGGATTGGATAGGTAAGCAATGTGGTGTTTGCTCCACCTTGCATTCTGATTGGTTAGGTGACATTTTCCGTATTGCTTACATCATATCCTTTTAGGTCTACACTAGTGCCTTGGGGATAGAGGCAAGAGGTGGTTTTGGAATTGAGCTGCAGTCTTAAAGGATTGGTTCAGAATTTCTTTACCAAATCTGTTTTGATGTAAAGGGCAAATTGTAGCGGGGTCCAGACATGCTAGCGATTTCACTTGGTTTTGAGAAACTTGGACCACCCGCAATAGACTTCCTCATTGCTCGTTCTGCAGTATGCTGCTTCTCCATGTAGCCCGCTCAGCACAGCTGGTAGGGGAAATGGCTTGAGTCTAATAAAATGGAATATATTGTTGCAGATAAAGTTGAAATTGTGTTATTGCGAAGTGTACAACATCTAAAGACCTGCATCACTATACTGAGAGTGTGGCCATTTCTGAAAGGATGCATTTTTCCGTAGCTCCTATACTGCAGAACGAGCAATGAGAAAGTCTATCACGGGTGGTCTAAGTTTCTCAAAACCAAGTGAAATCGTTAAAAAAGTGGACACTTTTATATAACATACTATTTACATTAAAAAAAGATTTGTTCAGAAATGGTGGAGCAATCCTTTACCCCCTTATAAAAAAAAATGTGGGGGCAAAAAAATGTGGGGGCATCTTAGGTTATCCAGGGGAGTGGCTAACCTAATGTTTACTACTCGCTATAATTATCCCTATCTGGCTCAAAGGACCATGAAAAGAGTGGTCCTTTGAGACGGATAGGGACAACAATATACTATATAACTGAAACAAATATGGACAACAGACTTTAGTTTCATTAGCATGAGCTAGCAGGGAGAATATAGTTGCCATGTAATTTTGAACTTGTAGGTCAATTTGTCTTGTATTGCCAATAGGGCTGTCCCCGACTGAAAAAAACTCTTGGTCCACCAAGAATCAGTTTTTCTTTCGACCAGTTGATTGGTCAAACATTTTTAAACATGTATTTTTCCATATATAGACACACCCAATCTGTTTTAATAAAATCGACTATATGCACTGAGCTTGTCTGATGCTTTAAGACACAAATGACTCAAGAGGGAGCCAGAGATAAAGATAAGGAAAAAAACTGTTCTGATTCTCCTCCTCCCGCTGCTGCTGGCCTTTGCAGATTCTGCCTTTGCGCTCCTGAAGTTGCCGGTAATACGCTACACAATAGGCCTTGTTGTAACTATATTTGAGAAGGCCAAGTTAAACACGGGAGAAAGCTCTCACTGAAGATTCAGTTAAGCACCTTGGGGAGAGCCACTGCAGCAGCTGCAGTCAAGCATGTAAACCTGTCAATGTTTTAGAATGCAACTACGGAGTAGACTACTTACAGTTTTCAAGTGGTATGTCATATTCGTTGTTGAAATATGAGCAAACCGCTGTTTGCACAGTTTGCATTCTACTTTTTGTTTGTCTTAAGTAGGCTTAATTAGAGTATCAAGTAGCCACTGTATGTACCGGTAGGTAAATCTTAGGCTATGATTAGGCTCATTTGCGTGTGCCCTCTGGAAAGAATCTGCCGGATACACAGTTGAATGAAAGGGGATGTTTGGCATATATGTTATTATTAATACACCATACAAGTCAGGAAAACACATTTGTTATAAAAATATTTTTATTAGTGTTACACCATTGTTCTTACATAATTTAACCATATACAATTTCAGTAGCACAATTAGTGCCTTCAGAAAGTATTCATAACCCTTGACTTATTACACATTTTGTTGTGTTAAAGACTGATTTCAAAATATATTACTTTTTTTTCGCTAATCTACACTACCCCATAATGAAAAAGTGAAATTATGATTTTAGAAATGTTTGCAAATGTATTAAATTAAATACAGAAATATCTAATTGACATAAGTATTCACACCCCTAAGTCAATACTTTGTAGAAGCACCTATGGCTGAGATTACAGCTGTGTGTCTTTCTGGGTAAGTCTCTAAGCGCTTTCCACACCTGGATTGTGCAACATTTTCCCATATATTATTTTCAAATGTCTTCATACTTTGTCAAATTGGTTCTTGATCATTGCCATTTTCAGGATTTGCCATAGATTTTCAAGTAGATTTAAGTCAACTGTAACTGGAGAGCAATGCTACATCACTCCAACTCTCGCTCTCTTTCCGAACGAACCCCACCACATGGGAAATGTTGTAGGGCCCAAAGCAGAGGGCAAACACCAACAGCTCGATGTTGGGCAGTGGAGACAGAATGCAGATGAAGTTGACATAGCAGAAGAGGCAGACCAGGAAAGGAACCAGGAATAGCTCCCAGATGCACTGGGAGAAGGATGCTGAGCTGGTCTTAGGTGAAGTTCAGGTAGCACGTTGTCTGGGGATCATCCATTACGGTCCCATTATTGTATATCCACTGGGAGCATAGCACAATGTCCATGATGCTGAGGTTCAGTGAAGACACCACCCAACATACGATGCGTATCTGATAGGGAAGGCCACATCAAGCTAGCGCTCCACACTCACCGCGGTCTGGAGGAGGGTGCTGTTGTAGATGCTGTTGGGTGCTGTTGTAGAGACACAACACAGCTGGTAAGAGAAAAGGGTGTGTTGGAATGTGTAATATCTCTTTTGGGACTGTTGCAGCAATGTGTTACCAAAAAGATGTCCCATAACAATATCCCATGTGATGTCCCATGAGATACTAATTTTCAGACATTATCTGTCAGCATTTCAGTAGGAAACACTTCTCGTCAGCCATATTTTAGTCTGATTTTGTGTTTGATTGTTCACCTGTATAAAAATATAAGCCTCAACTTGACTTTTTATAAAACTTTAGTTAATGTAAATGTATTACCTGTGTTCTGAATAAGTAAAATCATTAGTAGAGATTGAATTGATGCATAAATTCAAAATTAACTCAATGTTAACAATATACAAAATAAAATAAATAAACTGAGTGTACAAAACATTATGAACACCTTCCTAATATTGAGTTGAACAGCCTTCATTCGTCGGGGCATGGACTCTACAAGGTGTCAAGAGTATTCCACAGGGATGCTGGCCCATGTTGACTCCAATGCTTCCCACTGTTATGTCAAGTTGGCTGGATGTTCTTTGGGTGGTGGACCATTCTTGAGACACACAGGAAACTGTTGAGCATGAAAAACCCAGCAACGTTGCAGTTCTTGAGAAAATAAAACCGGTCTGCCTGGCACCTACTACCATAACCCATTCAAAGGCACTTGCATCTTTTGTCTTACCCACACAATCCATGTCTCAATTGTCTCAAGGCTTAAAAATCCTTATTTCTCCTCCCCTTCATCTACAGTGATTGAAGTGGATTTAACAAGTGACATCAATAAGAGATCATAGCTTTCATCTGGATTCACCTGGTCAGTCCATGTCATGGAAAGAGCAGTGTTTTGTCTGTGGTGAAGTTTTATGAATAACCCCACTTTTTTACTGATACAAAGCAAAAACAGGTTTTTAGAAATACCTTATTAACATAAGTATTCAGACCCTTTGCTATGACCGTCGAAATTGAGCTTAGGTGCATCCGGTTTCCATTGATCATCCTTGAGATGTTTCTGCAACTTGATTGGAGTCCACCTGTGGTAAATTCAATTGATTGGACATGATTTGGAAAGGCACACACCAGTCTATACAAGGTCCCACAGTTGGCAGTGCATGTCAGAGCAAAAACCAGGCCATGAGGTTGAAATAATTACCCGTAGAGCTCTGAGACAGGATTGTGTCGAGGCACAGATCTGGGGAAGGATACCAAAAAAGGTCTGCACCATTGAAGGTCCCCAAGAACATAGTGGCCTCCATCATTCTTAAATGAAAAAAGTTTGGAACCACCAAGACTCTTCCTAGAGCTGTCGGCCAAACTGAGCAAGGCCTTTGTCAGGGAGGTGACCAACAACACAATGGTCACTCTGATAGAGCTCCAGAGTTCCTCTGTGGAGATGGGAGAACCTTCCAGAAGGACAACCATCTCTTCAGCACTCCCCCAATCAGGCCTTTATTGTAGAGAGGCCGAACGGAAGTCAGTCCTCAGTAAAAGGCACAAGACAACCATCTTGGAGTTTCCAAAAGGCACCTAAAGACTCTCAGACCATGAGAAACATGATTCTCTGGTCTGATGAAACCAAGATTAAACTCTTTGGCCTGAATGCCAACAGCCACGTCTGGATGAAACCTGGCACCATCCCTACGGTTAAGCATGGTGGTGGCAGAATCATGCTGTTTTTCAGTGGCAGGGACTGGGAGACTAGTCAGGAATGGGGGAAAGATGAACAGAGCAAAGTAAAGAGATCGTTGATGAAAACCTGCTCCAGAGCGCTCAGGACCTCCGACTGGGGCGAGAATTCACCTTCCAACAGGATAACGACCCTAAGTACACAGGAGGACGCAGGAGTGGCTTCGGGACAAGTCTCTGAATGTACTTGAGTGGCCCAGCCAGAGCTCAGACTTAAACCCGATCGAACATCTCTGGAGAGACCTGAAAATAGCTATGTAGCGGCACTCCCATTCCAACCTGACAGAACTTGAGAGGATCTGCAGAGAAGAATGGGAGAACTCCCCAAATACAGGTGTGCCTATGTAACAGTCTATCTTCCGTCCCTCTCCTCGCCTCAACCTGGGCTTGAACCAGGGACCCACTGCTCACATCAACAACTGATACCCACGAAGCATCGTTACCCATCGCGCCACAAAAGCCACAGCCCTTGCAGAGCAAGGGGAACAACTACTTCAGGTCTCAGAGCGAGTGACGTCACCCAATTGAAACGCTATTAGCGCACACCACCGCTAACTAACTAGCCATTTCACATCGGTTACACTCATCCCCCTTTTAACCTCCTCCTTTTCCGCAGCAACCAGTGATCCGAGTCAACAGCATCAATGTAACAGTATATCTTCCGTCCCTCTCCCCGCCCCAACCCGGGCTTGAACCAGGGACCCTCTGCATACATCAACAACTGACCCCCGCAAAGCATCGTTACCCATCGTGCCACAAAAGTCACGGCCCTTGCAGAGCAAGTGGAACAACTACTTCAGGTCTTCAGACGTCACCCGATTGAAACGCTATTAGCGTAACTAACTAGCCATTTCACATCGGTTACATCTAGCTTGTAGCATCATACCCAAGAAGACTCGGGGCTGTAATCACTGCCAAATGTGCATCAACAAAGTACTAAGTAAAGGTTCTGAATACTTATGTAAATGTAATATTTCATTTTTTGTATTTTTAATACATTTGCAAACATTTCTAAAATCATGTTTTTGCTTTGTTATTATGGGGTATTGTGTGTAGATTGATGAGGGAAAAGCAACTGTTTAATCCATTTTAGAATAAGGCTGTAACGTCACAAAATGTAAAAAAAAGTCAAGGGGTTTGAATACTTTCCAAATGCACTGTAATTAAAAGTGTGGACACCCCTTCAAATTTGGCTATATCAGTCACACCCATTGCTAACAGGTGTATAAAATCGAGCACTCAGTCATGCAATCTCCATAGACAAACATTGGCAATGGCTATACTGAAGAGCTCAGTGACTTTCAACATGGCTCTGTCATATGATGCCACCTTTTCAATGATGCCACCTCAAATTTCTGCACCGCTAGAGATGTCCCGGTCAACTTTAAGTGCTGTCATTGTGAAGTGGATACCTCTATGAGCAACAATTGCTCAGCCTCGAAGTGGTAGGACACACAAGCTCACAGAACACGAGCGCCGAGTGCTAAAGCATGTAGCGCTTAAAAATCATCTTTCCTAGGTTGCAAAAAAAGTCCCGGCAGCAATATTCATCATCAGTGTATTTGTATTTATTATGGATCCCCATTAGCTGCTGACAAGGCCCCTACTCTACTACCACATCAAATCAAATTTTATTCGTCACATGCGCCGAATAAAACAGGTGTAGACCTTACAGTGAAATCCTTAGTTACGAGCCCCTAACAGTGCAGTTTAAAAAAATACGGATAAGAATAAGCGATAAAGGTAACAAGTAATTAAAGAGGAGCAGTAAACAATAACAATATATACAGGGGGGTGCCGGTACAGAGTCAATGTGCGGGGGCACCGGTTAGTTGAGGTAGTATGTACATGTAGGTAGAGTTAATTAAAGTGAGTATGCGTAGATGACAACAGAGAGTGGCAGTGGTGTGGAGAGGGGAGGGGGGGGGCAATGTCAATAGTCTGGGTAGACATTTGACTAGATGTTCAGGGGTCTTATGGCTTGGGGGTAGAAGCTGTTTAGAAGCCTCTTGAACCGAGACTTGGCGCTCCGGTACCACTTGCCGTGTGGTAGCAGAGAGAATAGTCTATGACTAGGGTGGCTGGAGTCTTTGACAATTTTCCGGGCCTTCCTCTGACACCGCCTGGTATAGAGGTCCTGGACGGCAGGAAGCTTGGCCCCAGTGATGTACTGGGCCGTTTGCACTTCCCTCTGTAGAGTCTTGCGGTCGGAGGCCGAGCAGTTGCCATACCAGGCAGTGATGCAACCAGTCAGGATGCTCTCAATGGTGCAGCTGTAAAACCTTTTGAGGATCTAAGGACTCATGCCAAATCTTTTCAGTCTCCTGAGGGGGAATAGGTTTTGTCGTGCCCGCTTCACAACTGTCATGGTGTGCTTGGACCATGTTAGTTTGTTGGTGCTGTGGACACCAAGGAACTTGAAGCTCTCAACCTGCTCCACTGCAGCCCCGTCGATGAGAATGGGGTCGTGGTCGGTCCTCTTTTTCCTGTAGTCCACAATCATCTCCTTTGTCTTGATCACGTTGAGGGAGAGGATGTTGTCCTGGCACCACACAGCCAGATCTTTGTCCTCCTCCCTATAGGCTGTCTCGTTGTTGTCGGTGATCAGGCCTACCACTGTTGTGTCATCGGCAAATTTAATGATGGTGTTGGAGTTGTGCCTGGCCATGCAGTCATGAGTGAACAGGGAGTACAGGAGGGGGCTGAGCACGCACCCCTGAGGGGCCCCTGTGTTGAGGATCAGCGTGGCGGATGTGTTGTTACCTACCCTTACCACCTGGGATCGGCCCGTCAGGAAGTCCAGGATCCAGTTGCAGAGGGAGGTGTTTAGTCCCAGGGTCCTTAGCTTATTTATAGACACTACAGAGGGCTTGCTTCTGAAGCTAAGCAGGGTTGGTCCTGGTCAGTCCCTGGATGGGAGACCAGATGCTGCTGGAAGTAGTGTTGGAGGGCCAGTAGGAGGCACTCTTTCCTCTGGTCTAAAAAATATCCCAAATGCCCCAGGGCTGTGATTGGGGACACTGCCCTGTGTAGTGTGCTGTCTTTCGGATGGGATGTTAAATGGGTGTCCTGACTCTCTTAGGTCATTAAAGATCCCATTGCACTTATCGTAAGAGTAGGGGTGTTAACCCCGGTGTCCTGGCTAAATTCCCAATCTGGCCCTCATACCATCACGGCCACCTAATCATCCCCAGCTTACAATTGGCTCATTCATCCACCTCCTATCCCCTGAAACTATACCCCAGGTCGTTGCTGTAAATGAGAATGTATTCTCAGTCAACTTACCTGGTAAAATACCAGTAAAAACAAAAAAAATGTTTGAGCGTTGAGGGGCACTATGGTGTTGAACGCTGAGGTGTAGTCAATGAATAGCATTCTCACATACAGTTTAAGTCGGAAGTTAACATACACTGAGGTTGGAGTCATTAAAACTCATTTTTCAACGACTCCACAAATTTCTTGTTAACAAACTATAGTTTTGGCAAGTCGGTTAGGACATCTACTTTGTGCATGACACAAGTTATTTTTCCAACAATTGTTTACAGACAGATTATTTCACATATAACTCACTGTATCACAATTCCAGTGGGTCAAATGTTTACATACACTAAGTTGACTGTGCCTTTAAACAGCTTGGAAAATTCCAGAAAATGATGTAATTTTAAATGTATTTGGCTAAGGTGTATGTAAACTTCCAACTTCAACTGAAGGTGTTCCTTTTGTCCAGGTGGGAAAGGACATTGTGGAGTGCAATAGAGACTGCGTCATCTGTGGATCTGTTGGGGCGGTATGCAAATTGGAGTGGGTCTAGGGTTTCTGGGATGATGGTGTTGATGTGAGCCATGACCAGCCTTTCAAAGAACTTCATGGCTACAGACTTGAGTGCTACAGGTCGGTAGTCATTTAGGCAGGTTACCTTAGTGTTCTTGTGCACAGGCACTATGGTGGTCTTCTTAAAACATGTTGGTACTACAGACTCGGTCAGGGAGAGGTTGAAAATGTCAGTAAAGACACTTGCTAGTTGGTCAGCGCATGCTCGTAGTACACGTCCTGGTAATCCGTCTGGACTGCGGCCTTGTGAATGTTGACCTGTCTAAAGGTCTTACTCACATCGGCTGTGGAGAGCTTAATCACACAGTCTTCCGGTACAGCTGTGCTCTCATGCATGTTTCAGTGTTATTTGCCTCGAAGCGAGCATAGAAGTAGTTTAGCTCGTCCGGTAGGCTCGTGTCACTGGGCAGCTCTCGGCTGTGCTTCCCTTTGTAGTCTGTAATGGTTTTCAGGCCCTGCCACATCCGACGAGCGTCATAGCTGGTGTAATACGACTCAAACTTAGTCCTGTATTGACGCTTTGCCTGTTTGATGGTTCGTCGGAAGGCATAGTGGGATTTCTTATAAGCTTCCGGGTTAGTGTCCCGCTCCTTGAAAACGGCAGCTCTTGCCTTTACCTCAGTGCGGATTCTGCCTGTAATCCATGGTTTCTGGTTGGGGTATGTATGTAAGGTCACTGTGGGGACGATGTCATCGATGCACTTATTGATGAACCCAATGACAGATGTGGTGTACTCCTCAATGCCATTGGAGGAATCCCGGAACATATTCCAGTCTGTGCTAGCAAAACAGTCCTGTAGCTTAGCATCTGCTTCATCTGACCACTTTTTTTTTATCTAGTCACTGGTGCTTCCTGCTTTAATTTTTGCTCGTAAGCAGGAATCAAGAGGATAGAAGTATGGTCAGATTTGCCAAATGGAGGGTGAGGGAGAGCTTTGTATGCATCTCTGTGTGTGAAGTATAGGTGGTCCAGAGTTATTTTCCCTCTGTTTGCACATTCAACATGTTGATAGAAATGAGGTAAAACTGATTTAAGTTTCCCTGCATTAAAGTCCCCAGCCACTAGGCCTCTGTGTGAGCGTTTTCTTGTTTGCTTATGGTGGAATACAGCTCATTCAATGCTATCTTGGTGCCATCCTCTGACTGTGGTGGTATGTAAACAACTACAAATAATATAGATGAGATCTCTCTCGGTAGGTAATGTGGTCTGCAGCTTATCATGAGAAACTCTACCTCAGGCGAGCAATGGCTCGAGACTTCCTTAGATATCGTGCACCAGCTGTTGTTGACAAAATACATAGACCGCCACCCCTTGTCTTACCAGACACCGCTGTTCTATCCTGCCGGTACATCGTATAACCAGCCAGCTGTATGTTGATATTGTTGTCATTCAGCCACGACTCAATGAAGCATAAGATGTTACAGTTTTTAATGTACCGCTGGTAGTTTAATCTTCCCAATAACTCGTCCATTTTATTGTCCAAAGATTGCATGTTTGCGAGCAGAATTGAGGGGTGTGGGGGTTTACTCGATCGCCTCCTACTCCTCAGAAGGCAGCCTGTTCCCGAGGGAGCCGTATATCCTCCGCCTCAGGCTGGTCAGAGTCATGAAAGAAGAAAAAGGATTCTGCTAGTCCGTGGTGAGTAATCGGAGTCCTGATGTCTAGAAGTTATTTTCGGTCATAAGAGATGGTAGCAGCAACATTATGTATAAAAATAAGTTACAAACAAAAAAACGAATTCGGTTGGGGGCACGTAAAACGTCTGCCTTCTGCTCCGGCACCATTTTCTGCTCCGGTGCCATTTTACATACAGTGCCTTGCAAAGTATACATCCCCCTTGGTGTTTTTCCTATTTTGTTGCATTACAACCTGTAATTTAAATCTTTTTTATTTGGATATCATGTAATGGACATGCACAAAATAGTCCAAATTGGTGAAGTGAAATGAAAATCATATCTTGTTTCAAAAAAGTCAAAAAAATGTCAAATGGAAAAGTGGTGCATGCATATGTATGCACCCACTTTGCTGTGATGCCCCTAAATAATATCTGGTGCAACCAATTACCTTCAGAAGTCACATAATTAGTTAAATAAAGTCCACCTGTGTGCAATCTGTGTCACATGATCTGTCGCATGATCTCAGTATATCTACACCTGTTCTGAAAGGCCCCAGAGTCTGCAACACCACGAAGCAAGGGGCACCATCAAGCAAGCGGCACTATGAAGACCAAGGAGCTCTCCAAACAGGTCAGAGACAAAGTTGTGGAGAAGTACAGATCAAGGTTGGGTTATAAAAAAATATCCGAAACTTTGAACATCCCACTGATAGAATAATTTGTATATGTAAGATAATGACTAAAGTGTTCCACCCTGAAACAATATCATTGTATGAAATGTGTTAAGAGTCATAATTCAATAATGTGTGTGACTAGGCCATTGTGTTACTATTTCGTAATATGAGCTGGGTATAGTTGAGACACTCAAGGCCAACTGAACTGTCAACTTGTGAGAACTCTGAAACCATTAACAGGAAAGAGGTCTCCCCAACCTGGTCTTCCCTGTGGCTCAGTTGGTAGAGCATGGTGTTTGCAACGCCAGCATGGTGTGTGCAACGCCAGGGTTGTGGGTTTGATTCCCACGGGGGGGCAGTATAAAAAAATGCATGAAATGAAATGTATGCATTCACTACTGTAAGTTGCTCTGGATAAGAGCTTCTGCTAAATGACTAAAAATGTAAAAAAAAAAAATGTAGGTAGGGGAGTAACTGTTAGAAATGGCTAGGCTTGCAGAAGATAATGAGAAACTGTGTGTTAGTATTGTGGAAAAATACAGCCCACCTAAAGAGAGGTGGAGTTTCTACTGGTGTGTGTGTGTGTGTGTGTGTGTGTGTGTGTGTGTGTGTGTGTGTTATAAAAGGATTGTGTTCTCATTTTGAAGTCAGAGTGCTCTCTGAATAAAGTATTGATCTATTGCAGAATCTGAGACTTTGTCTAATTCTTTATTAAACCGGAGATTTACGACCTCTGTGGGGAAATAGACAAAGCTTGAGTGATAGTTGAGTTCAACCATTGGGATAAAAATGCTCGTGACACACACAGAGCACCATTAAATCCATTATTAAAAAATGGAAAGAATATAGCACCACAACAAACCTGCCAAGAGAGGGCCGCCTACCAAAACTCATGGACCAGGTAAGGAGGGCATTAATCAGAGAGGCAACAAAGAGACCAAAGATAACCCTGAAGGAGCTGCAAAGCTCCACAGCGGAGATTGGAGTATCTGTCAATAGGACCACTTTAAGCCGTACACTCCACAGAGCTGGGCTTAACGGAAGAGTGGCCGAAAAAAAAAACGCTTAAAGACAAAAATAAGCAAACACGTTTGGTGTTAGCCAAAAGACATGTGGGAGACTCCCCAAACGTATAGAAGAAGGTACTCTGGTCAGATGAGACTAAAACTGAGCTTTTTGGCCATCAAGGAAAATGCTATGTCTGGCGCAAATCCAACACCTTTCATCCCCCCGAGAACGCCATCCCCACACTGAAGTATGGTGGTGGCAGCATCATGCTGTGGTGATGTTTTTCATTGGCCGGGACTGGGAAACTGGTCAGAACTGAAGGAATGATGGATGGTACTAAATACAGGGAAATTCTTGAGGGAAACCTGTTTCAGTCTTCCAGAGATTTGAGACTGGCACGGAGGTTCACCTTCCAGCAGGACAATGACCCTACGCATACTGCTAAAGCAACACTAGTAGTTTAAGGGGAAACATTTAAATGTCTTTGAATGGCCTAGTCAAAGGCCAGATCTGAGAATCTGTGGTATGATTTAAAGATTGCTGTACACCAATGGAACCCATACAACTTGAAGGAGCTGGAGCGGTTTTGCCTTGAAGAATGGGCAAAAATCCCAGTGGCTAGATGTGCCACGCTTATATAGACAAACCCCAAGAGACATGCAGCTGTAATTGCTGCAAAAGGTGGCTCTACAAAGTATTGACATTAGGGGGGTGAATAATTATGCACGCTCAAGTTCTGTTTTTTTGGTCTTATTTCTTGTTTGTTTCATAAGAAAATATATTTTGCTTCTTCAAAGTGAAATGCGTGTAATTGTGTAATTCAAATGATACAAACCCCCCCAAAATCTATTTTAATTCCAGGTTAGGCAACAAACTAGGAAAAATGCCAACGGCGGTGAATACTTTCACAAGCCACTGTATCTACAACACAAAATACATGTTTACGTGTGTGTGTATAGTGAATATGTTATCGCGTGTTTGTATGCATGTGTCTGTGCCTATGTTTGTGTTGCTTCACAGTCCCTGTTGTTCCATAAGGTAAATTTGTATCTGTTTTTTTAAATACAATTTTACTGCTTGCATGAGTTACTTGATGTGGAATAGAGTTCCATGTAGTCACGCTCTCCCCATAGTCTATTCTGGACTTGGGGACTGTGAAGAGACCTCTGGTGGCATGTCTTGTGGGGCATGCATGGGTGTCCGAGCTGTGTGCCAGTAGTTCAAACAGACATCTAGATGCATTCAGCATGTCAATACCTCTCACAAATACAATTAGTGATGAAGTCAATCTCTCGTCCATTTTGAGCCAGGAGAGATTGACACGCACATTATTAATGTTAGCTCTCTGTGTACAACTGTGCTGCACTGTTCTGAGCCAATTGCAATTTTCCTAAGTCTCTCTTTGTGGCACCTGACCACACTGTGCCCGACCTCACTAATGCTCTTGTTGCTGAATGGAAGCAAATTCCCGTTGCAATGTTCCAACATCTATTGGAAAGCCTTCCCAGGAGAGTGGATGCTGTTATAGCAGCAAAGGGGGGACCAACACCATTAATTAACTACAGGATCGGTGTCCCCACCACGGGATTGTTAAGCTAACGTAGGCTAATGTGATTAGCATGAGGTTGTAAGTAACATGAACATTTCCCAGGACATAGACATATATGATATGGGCAGAAAGTTTAAATTCTTGTTAATCTAACTGCACTGTCCAATTTACTGTAGCTATTACAGTGAAAGAATACAATGCTATTGTTTGAAGAGTGCACAGTTATGAACTTGAAAATCTATTAATAAACCAATTAGGCACATTTGGGCAGTCTTGATACAACATTTTGAACAGATATGCAATGGTTCATTTGATCAGTCTAACACTTTGCACATACACTGCTCTGCTGGTCAAAATCTAAATTGCGCCGGGGCTGGAATAATACATCATAGCCTTTCTCTTGCATTTCAAAGATGATGGTAAAAAAAAAATATATATACAAAAAACGCACGCATGTTTTTTTCTTTGTATTATCTTTTACCAGATCTAATGTGTTATATTCTCCTATATTAATTTCACATTTACACAAACTTCAAAGCGTTTCCTTTCAAATGGTATCACGAATATGCATATCCTTGCTTCAGGTCCTGTTAGATTTGGGTATTTTATTTTAGTCCATTTTTAAAAAAACGTTTTTAAAGGGGCGGATCCTTAAGATCAGTATAAAAAAGACATGGCGATATACAGTTGGTCAGCCATTAAATCATTGTGCTTTGATTGTGAAAATATTAGCTATAGAAATCATTTGGGAATCATCAGTTTCTGCCCACCAGATGGCAGTCAATCGTTAAAGAGTTGCACCAATGTTAGGGACTCATTTGATCATGTGGTATGCTTAAAAGAAAACATAAGACACAATTTTGTTACATTTTGTGAAGACAAATGTCTCTCATTCACACTACAATTTTTGTTTTAACTCCGATGAATAAATGTTATTAAAGAATCAAGTCTCGCATGCTCTAGTCCTGATGATATTCTAAGTGACTGACTGGCTATTAATAAGAAAGGGTTGGTAATGGGGGGGTCAATGACATTTACACTGCATTCACTATACAGGCTCATAAATGACTGGAACCACCATTTTCAACTAATGGTAATAGAGAAAAGCAATGACATTACATAATGATATTTATAAGTCTTAATAAGCATTTCGCAGCATACCACATCACAGGCACTTGTCAGTCTGACTATCAGCATCACTTTGTGTTACCTGTACTTTTGAGGATCATTCGGATGACTTTGTGGTCTTTGTGGCTATAGATTTTCAAGATCCATGGAGGTGAGTTTGTCATTAGAATACTCAAACGTAACATTCTGAATATACTAACCTAAGGTATCAATAATTAGACAGGATACAGTCCCTTTCGCAATTTTCTTCAAAGTCACCTATTCAGTATCCCAGGGCCACTAAGACATTATGGTAACCTGACAATCAGATCAAATGAAACAGTAATCTGTTTTACCCTGGTCTAGGGAGTTGGAAGTTGTTTTGTTCAAAGAGTTGGAAAGTGAGAGCAAATTAGTCACGAAATGCAAAGTATCAAAATCCAAACCAAAAAGGAACTCTTTCCCTCTCCACTAGCTCTCTTTGGGCCTAGTTATAGGACCTTAAAACTCCTGCCAATCATAACTCACCCTTCTACCTTATTCTATTGGCTGTCTACTATTTGTTAGAGGGTAAGTTGAGACAGTTTTTACATTCAGCATCACTCCGTAATAGGAAGTATAGTATTCTTTCTAACAAAGATATATCTACATATACTGTATTTCAGGATGTTGTGTATGCATGGAAATAAACTGTGAACATTACACGTTTTGAAAACATACCTGTGGCCTCTTGGCACAATTTACCCTGGGTATGGGGTAAGTTAAGCCACGGGACAGGGTTAGTTAAGCCGCCTACACATTTCTGTACTGATTGAAATACTACCACTACCTTTTTTAAACCTTCTAGCTTTATTCCAAAACACAATTCAACACAATCATAATCACTTTTTGCCTTTTAATAATTTTAAGCATCTTTTAACACAGGTGTTAAGCCTATCTATATGTACATATCTACCTCAATGACCTCGTACCACTGCACATCAACTCGGTGCTGCTACCGTACCAAGTTATTGTACCAAGTTATTGTTACTCATTGTGTATTTATTCCTCAAGTTAATATCTTTCTGTTATTTTTAAAAAACATCTCTGCATTGTTGGAAAGAGCCCATAAGTAAGCATTTTCCTGTTGTTTTACGAAGCATGTGACAAATAAAATGAAATGTTTTAGTTGATTTGATTTTAACAAACACTGTACTTTTTTTTTCATGTTTCACATAGGCCAGGCCCTGTTTTTACCTCATATTCCAGCGATAATGCCTTGCAAAGAAAACACTTCCGTTTTCTCAACTTGCCATTGGCTCAACCATTTCCTCAACTTATCCCAAGGCAAACATTTTGACTATATTAGCCCACACAGCTACAAAGGATGCACTTTCATGCCAGGCTTAGGATCTCATGTTTAAGATTATAGAGACTCAAACTGATGTACAGAACAATCTTAAAAGTATCTACTTTGGTTTAGATACAAGCATTATGAAACTTCTAACACAATAAATTAATTTGACTTGGTGAAAATCTTGTTTTTGGACCTAACTTTACCATTTTTCCATGTTTATTCCTTCACAGACTCCATGAAACGTCTTCCTAAATTATTGGTAAAATTATCATTTTGTGTATGGTTTACTAGAAACAAGGGTGGCTCAATTTACCCCACTCTCCCTTACATACATGTTTGGTTTCAATGTCACATTTAACTCGTACACAAACACCAATACATACAAGTGTGTTTTGGTATTGTTCTTTGCTGACTTGAAACTTAGGCCCCCAAGTCATTAAGAGGTCTGGAAATAAAATTGTATTTAATTTAGGTTATGTGAACAGCATACAGCAGGTGTAAACAGTACAGTGAAATGCTACTTGCAAGCTCTTTCTCAACAAGGTGGTATTCAATATTAAAAACGGAAATAAGTAAAAAGATCACCCTTGAGGGTCATGTAAAAGCTACACTGATAAGCAGTGTATTTGGTTCTGACATTAATGACTTGATGAGAAATCCAAAAGATAGCTGGCAAGAAAAGCAATAACATTAGGTAAGGATAATGATAAGTCTTAATAAGGAGTTTATTGGCAATAGTAACCGATCATGAAAAAATGACAGTAAACTACATGTGTGATATCGCATAGACAACATACTGCAAATTCAAGTGCATTGACCACAATATGACTTTTCTGACACTGAAATTATTTTAAAAAATGTAAGTAATAATTTGGCAAACAATTGCATATTGATATTCTGGCATTTACAGTCTCAAAAAGCATGGCATTAGATTACCCACAAAGACAAATTGGAAGTAGCTTTATTCCCTGTAATAAAAAAGAAAAAATGTGAAAGATGTGTCAGCATCGAGTAATTGTCTCTGGCCCCCTCCCAGTTAGGGGGAGTGATGAGCTCTACAGCAGTCTCACAACTCAATTGCTGGTGGAAAACTGTTTTCTGCCCCTCCCAAAAGATAATTTGTAGATAATTGGCCCTCTTTCTGGGACTCACCCACAAACAGGACCAAGCCTGGCCTGTTGAGGAGTGACGGACTCCATCCTAGCTGGAGGGGTACTCTCATCTTATCTACGAACATAGACAGGGCTCTAACTCCCCTAGCTCCACAATGAGATGGGGTACAGGCCAGGCTGTTAGCCAGCCTGCCAGCTTAGTGGAGTCTGCCACTAGCACAGTCAGTGTAGTCAACTCAGCTATCCCCATTGAGACCATGTCACTGATCATAATCTTGATGTGATTGGCCTGACTGAAACATGGCTTAAGCCTTATGAATTTACAGTGTTAAATGAGGCCTCACCTCCTGGTTACACTAGTGACCATATCCCCTGCGCATCCCGCAAAGGCGGAGGTGTTGCTAACATTTATGATAGCAAACTTCAATTTACAAAAACCAAAAACCACGTTTTTGTCTTTTGAGCTTCTAGTCATGAAATCTATGCAGCCTACGCAATCACTTTTTATAGCTACTGTTTACAGGCCTCTTGGGCCATATACAGCGTTCCTCACTGAGTTCCCGGAATTCCTATCGGACCTTGTAGTCATGGCAGATAATATTTACATTTTTGGTGACTTTAATATTCACATGGAAAAGTCCACAGACCCACTCCAAAAGGCTTTCGGAGCCATCATCAACTCAGTGGATTTTGTCCAACATGTCTCCGGACCTACTCACTGCCACAGTCATACTCTGGACCTAGTTTTGTCCCGTGGAATGAATGTTGTGGATCTTATTAATGTTTTTCCTCATAATCCTGGACTATTGGACCACCATTTTATTACGTTTGCAATCACAACAAATGATATGCTCAGACCCCAACCAAGGATCATCAAAAGTTGTGCTATAAATTCTCGGACAACCCAAAGATTCCTAGATGCCCTTCCAGACTCCCTCCACTTACCCAAGGATGTCAGAGTACAAAAATCTGTTAACCTCCTAACTGAGGAACTCAATTTAACCTTGTGCAATACCCTAGATGCAGTCGCACCCCTAAAAACCAAAAACATTTGTCATAAGAAACTAGCTCCCTGGTATACAGAAAATACCCGAGCTCTGAAGCAAGCTTCCAGAAAATTGGAACAGAAATGGCGCCACACCAAACTGGAAGTCTTCCGACTAGCTTGCAGTATCGAAGAGCCCTCACTGCTGCTCGATCATCCTATTTTTCCAACTTGAGGAAAATAAGAACAATCCAAAATATATTTTTGATACTGTCGCAAAGCTAACTAAAAAGCAGCAGTCCCCAAGAGAGGATGGCTTTCACTTCAGCAATGATAAATTCATGAACTTCTTTGAGTAAAAGATCATGATCATTAGAAAGCAAATTACGGACTCCTCTTTAAATCTGTGTATTCCTCCAAAGCTCATTTGTCCTGAGACTGCACAACTCTGTCAGGACCTAGGATCAAGGGATACACTCAAGTGTTTTAGTACTATATGTCTTGACACAATGATGAAAATAATCATGGCCTCTAAACCTTCAAGCTGCATACGGGACCCTATTCCAACTAAACTACTGAAAGAGCTGCTTCCTGTGCTTGTTGAACATAATAAACGGCTCTCTATCCACCGGATGTGTACCAAACTCACTAAAAGTGGCAGTAATAAAGCCTCTCTTCGAAAAGCCAAGCCCTGACCCAGAAAATATAAAAAACTATCGGCCTATATTGAATCTCCCATCCCTATCAAAGTGTTTCGAAAAAGCTGTCGCGCAGCAACTCACTCCCTTCCTGAAGATAAACAATGTATACGAAACGCTTCAGTCTGGTTTTAGACCCCATCAAAGCACTGAGACTGCACTTGTGAAGGTAGTAAATTATCTTTTAATGGCGTCAGACCGAGGCTCTGCATCTGTCCTCGTGCTCCTAGACCTTAGTGCTGCTTTTGATACCATCGATCACCACATTCTTTTGGAGAGATTGGAAACCCAAATTGGTCTACATGGACAAGTTCTGGCCTGGTTTAGATCTTATCTGTCGGAAAGATATCAGTTCGTCTCTGTGGATGGTTTGTCCTTTGACAAATCAGCTGTAAATTTCGGTGTTCCTCAAGGTTCCGTTTTAGGACCACTTGTTTTCACTATATATTTTACCTCTTGGTGATGTCATTCGGAAACATAATGTAACTTTCACTGCTATGCAGATGACACACAGCTGTACATTTCGATGAAACATGGTGAAGCCCCAAAATTGCCCTCGCTGGAAGCCTGTGTTTCAGACATAAGGAAGTGGATGGCTGCAAATGTTCTACTTTTAAACTCGGACAAAACAGAGATGCTTGTTCTAGGTCCCAAGAAACAAAGAGATCTTATGTTGAATCTGAAAATTCATCTTGATGGTTGTACAGTCGTCTCAAATAAAACCGAAGGACCTCGGCGTTACTCTGGAACCTGATCTCTCTTTTGACGAACATGTCAAGACTGTTTAAAGGACAGCTTTTTTCCATCTACGTAACATTGCAAAAATCTGAAACTTTCTGTCCAAAAATGATGCAGAAAAATTAACCCATGCTTTTGTCACTTCTAGGTTAGACTACTGCAATGCTCTACTTTCTGGCTACCCAGATAAAGCACAAAATAAACTTCAGTTAGTGCTAAACACAGCTGCTAGAATCTTGACTAGAACCAAAAAATGTGATCATATTACTCCAGTGCTAGCCTCTCTACACAAATCTTTCCGATTTGGTCCTGCCGTACATACCTACACGTACGCTACGGTCACAAGACGCAGGCCTCCTATCTGTCCCTAGAATTTCTAAGCAAACAGCTGGAGGCAGGGCCTACCCATGTGAGAGACGCAGACTCAGTCTAAAACTTTAAGTCTTTATTGAAGACTCATCTCTTCAGTAGGTCCTATGATTGAGTGTAGTCTGGCTCAGGAGTGTGAAGGTGAACGGAAAGGCACTGGAGCAACGAACCGCCCTTGCTGTCTCTGCCTGGCCGGTTCCCCTCTCTCCACTGGGATTCACTGCCTCTAACCCTATTACAGGGGCTGAGTCACTGGCTTACTGGTGCTCTTCCATGCCGTCCCTAGGAGGGGTGCGTCACTTGAGTGGGTTGAGTCACTGACGTGATCTTCCTGTCTGGGTTGGTGCCCCCCCTTGGATTGCGCCGTGGCGGAGATCTTTGTGGGCTATACTCGGCCTTGTCTCATGGTAAGTTGGTGGTTGAAAATATCCCTCTAGTGGTGTGGGGGCTGTGCTTTGGCAGAGTGGGTGGGGTTATATCCTGCCTGTTTGGCCCTGTCTTGGGGTATTGTTGGACGGGGCCACAGTGTCTCCCGACCCCTCCTGTCTCAGCCTCCAGTATTTATGCTGCAGTAGTTTATGTGTCGGGGGGCTAAGGTCAGTCTGTTATATCTGGAGTACTTCTCCTGTCTTATCCGGTGTCCTGTGTGAATTTAAGTATTCTCTCTCTCTCTCTCTCTCTCTCTCTCTCTCTCTCTCTCTCTCTCTCTCTCTCTCTCTCTCTCTCTCTCTCTCTCTCTCTCTCTCTCTCTCTCTCTCTCTCTCTCTCTCTCTCTCTCTCTCAGGACCTGAGCCTTAGGACCATGCCTCAGGACTACCTGGCCTGATGACTCCTTGCTGTCCCCAGTCCACCTGGCCATGCTGCTGCTCCAGTTTCAACTGTTCTACCTGCGGCTATGGAACCATGACCTGTTCACCGGACGTGCTACCTGTCCCAGACCTGCTGTTTTCAACTCTCTAGAGACAGCAGGAGCGGTAGAAATACTCTGAATGATCGGCTATGAAAAGCCAACTGACATTTACTCCTGAGGTGCTGACCTGTTGCACCATTGACAACCAGTGTGATTATTATTATTTGACACTGCTGGTCATCTATGAACATTTGAACATCTTGGCCATGTTCTGCTATAATCTCCACCCGGCACAGCCAGAAGAGGACTGGCCACCCCTCATAGCCTGGTTCCTCTCTAGGTTTCTTCCTAGATTCCAGCCTTTCCAGGGAGTTTTTGCTAGCCACCGTGCTTCTACAGCTGCATTGCTTGCTGTTTGGGGTTTTAGGCTGGGTTTCTGTACAGCACTATGAAATATCAGCTGATGTAAGAAGGGCTTTATAAATACATTTGATATGAATAATGATATCAGAATTCTATATCACATTGTGAAAATACACATGTCAATGCTTCATGTTTACATTGTACAGATGGATTTACTGTACAATGATTTACTGTGAGGTGTCATTTGTCCCCTTTGCAGCGGCAGCGCCAAACCTCTGGCTGGACGAGTGGGTGGAGTTCATAGGGTCTGGTGTATTACCAGCATGGACGGCTGTGGCCTTCATTTACATTTTTACATTTACGTCATTTAGCAGACACTCTTATCCAGAGCGACTTACAAATTGGTGCATTCACCTTATGATATCCAGTGGAACAACCACTTTACAATAGTACATCTATATCTTTTTTTGGGGGGGGGGGTTAGAAGGATTACTTTATCCTATCCCAGGTATTCCTTAAAGAGGTGGGGTTTCAGGTGTCTACGGAAGGTGGTGATTGACTCCGCTGTCCTGACGTCGTGAGGGAGCTTGTTCCAACATTGGGGTGCCAGACTGTGCTTCCGCAGAGGTAGGGGGGCCAGCAGGCCAGAGGTGGATGAGCGCAGTGCCCTTGTTTGGGTGTAGGGCCTGATCAGAGCCTGAAGGTACGGAGGTGCCGTTCCCCTCACAGCTCGGTAGGCAAGCACCATGGTCTTGTAGCAGATGCGAGCTTCAACTGGAAGCCAGTGGAGTGTGTGGAGGAGCAGGGTGATGTGATACAACTTGGGAAGGTTGAACACCAGACGGGCTGCGGCGTTCTTGATGAGTTGTAGGGGTTTAATGGCACAGGCAGGGAGCCCCGCCAACAGGGAGTTGCAGTAATCCAGACGGGAGATGACAAGTGCTTGGATTAGGACCTGCGCCGCTTCCTGTGTAAGGCAGGGTCGTACTCTACGAATGTTGTATAGCATGAACCTACAGGATCGGGTCACCGCCTTGATGTTAGCGGAGAACGACAGGGTGTTGTCCAGGGTCACGCCGAGGCTCTTAGCACTCTGGGAGGAGGACACAATGGAGTTGTCCACCGTGATGGCGAGATCATGGAAAGGGCAGTCCTTCCCCGGGAGGAAGAGCAGCTCCGTCTTGCCGAGGTTCAGCTTGAGGTGGTGATCCATCATCCACACTGAAATGTCTGCCAGACATGCAGAGATGCGATTCGCCACCTGGTTATCAGAAGGGGGAAAGGAGAAGATTAATTGTGTGTCGTCTGCGTAGCAATGATAGGAGAGAGGTGTATAGCGAGAATAGGAGAGGGCCTAGAACTGAGCCCTGGGGGACACCAGTGGTGAGAGCACGTGGTGCGGAGACGGATTCTCGCCACGCCACCTGGTAGGAGCGACCTGTCAGGTAGGACGCAATCCAAGAGTGAGCCTCGCCGGAGATACCCAACTCGGAGAGGGTGGAGAGGAGGATCTGATGGTTCACAGTATCAAAGGCAGCAGATAGGTCTAGAAGGATGAAAGCAGAGGAGAGAGAGTTAGCTTTAGCAGTGCGGAGAGCCTCCGTGACACAGAGAAGAGCAGTCTCAGTTGAATGACCAGCCTTGAAACCTGACTGATTTGGATCAAGAAGGTCATTCTGAGAGAGATAGCAGGAGAGCTGGCCAAGGACGGCACTTTCAAGAGTTTGAGAGAAAAGAAAGAAGGGATACTGGTCTGTAGTTGTTGACATCGGAGGGATCGAGTGTAGGTTTTTTGAGAAGGGGTGCAACTCTCGCTCTCTTGAAGACGGAAGGGACGTAGCCAGTGGTCAAGGATGAGTTGATGAGCGAGGTGAGGTAAGGGAGAAGGTCTCCGGAAATGGTCTGGAGAAGAGAGGAGGGGATAGGGTCAAGCGGGCAGGTTGGTGGGCGGCCGGCCGTCACAAGACGCAAGATTTCATCTGGAGAGAGAGGGGAGAAAGAGGTCAAAGCATAGGGTAGGGCAATGTGAGCAGGACCAGCGGTGTTGTTTGACTTAACAAACGAGGATCGGATGTCGTCGACCTTCTTTTCAAAGTGGTTGACGAAGTAATCCGCAGAGAGGGGGGGGGGGAGGATTCAGGAGGGAGGAGAAGGTGGCAAAGAGCTTCTTAGGGTTAGAGGCAGATGCTTGGAAGTTAGTGTGGTAGAAAGTGGCTTTAGCAGCAGAAACAGGGGTGGAAAATGTAGAGAGGAGGGAGTGAAAAGATGCCAGGTCCGCAGGGAGGCTAGTTTTCCTCCATTTCCGCTCGGCTGCCCGGAGCCCTGTTCTGTGAGCTCGCAATGAGTCGTCAAGCCACGGAGCAGGAGGGGAGGACCGAGCCGGTCGGGAGGATAGGGGACATAGAGAGTCAAAGGATGCAGAAAGGGAGGAGAGGAGGGTTGAGGAGGCAGAATCAGGAGATTGGTTGGAGAAGGATTGAGCAGAGGGAAGAGATGATAGGATGGAAGAGGAGAGAGTAGCAGGAGGGAGAGAGAGCGAAGGTTGCGACGGCGCAATACCATCTGAGTAGGGGCAGAGTCAGTAGTGTTGGAGGAGAGCGAGAGGGAAAAGGATACAAGGTAGTGATCGGAGACTTGGAGGGGAGTTGCAGTGAGATTAGTAGAAGAACAGCATCTAGTGAAGATGCGGTCAAGCGTATTGCCTGCCTTGTGAGTAGGGGGGGACGGTGAGAGGGTGAGGTCAAAAGAGGAAAGGAGTGGAAAGAAGGAGGCAGAGAGAAATGAGTCAAAGGTAGACGTAGGGAGGTTAAAGTCACCCAGAACTGTGAGGGGTGAGCCATCCTCAGGAAAGGAACTTATCAAGGATTCAAGCTCATTGATGAACTCTCCAAGGGAACCTGGAGGGCGATACATGGTAAGGTTGTTAAGCTTGAATGGGCTAGTGATTGTGACAGCATGGAATTCAAAGGCGGAGATAGACAGATGGGTCAGGGGAGAAAGAGAGAAGGTACACTTGGGAGAGATGAGGATTCCAGTGCCACCACCCCGCTGACCAGATGCTCTCGGGGTGTACAAGAACACGTGGTCAGACGAGGAGAGAGCAGTAGGAGTAGCAGTGTTTTCTGTGGTAATCCATGTTTCCGTCAGCGCCAAGAAGTCGAGGGACTGGAGGGTAGCATAGGCTGAGATGAACTCTGCCTTGTTGGCCGCAGACCGGCAGTTCCAGAGGCTGCCGGAGACCTGGAACTCCACGTGGGTCGTGCGCGCTGGGACTACCAGGTTAGAGTGGCAGCGGCCACGCGATGTGAAGCGTTTGTAAGGCCTGTGCAGAGAGGAGAGAACAGGGATAGACCGACACATAGTTGATAGGCTACAGGAGAGGCTACGCTAATGCAAAGGAGATTGGCATGAAAATTAACTAAACAACTGGGGAAGCGAGAGAGCAGGGCCTCCCTCACTAACAATTCACTGAAACACTAAAACGCTAAAATATAACTTTTCTAGCTACCACTAGAAATACAATTTATGTAAACTACAGTGGTTCAATGTTTCCAGGAATAGGCTCAAACCTAGTTTATTAGATAACTTGGTACAATATTCTTCCGTGAAAACCCACGTAGTGCACCGTGTCCTATGACGCTGTAGCTAACTAGCATGCTAGCATCCTATAACACACGGTTAGCACCAATACTTGGTAACAACAAGCTACCAATGGATCATTCGTGTCCGTGTCTAGTTCATAACGCAGGAGTAATTAAACGTTGGCTAGCTAAAACAAAGTCAGTCCTGCTAGCTACACAAGTGGACTACACATCTCGAATGTTCAGAAAGTTAAGCTTATGTTGTAAAAATCTTATTGACTAAAAATGATACAGCTAGCTGGTAGGGTTAGCTAGCTAGCAGTGGGCGCGTTGTTGACTATGTTAGAAAATGTAGCTGGCTAGCTAACCTTGATAGTTACTCTGTACTACGCCTTTATCTTGATACAAAGACAACTATGTAGCTAGCTAACATTACACTAGTCAAATCGTTCCGTTGTAATGTATATAGTTTCTACAGTACTGCTAATTGGTAAAGTTGGCTAGCTAGCTGTGGTGTTATGGTGTTGACGCCGTTTCGAAAACGGCGCGAACGAACGTTTTTGTTAGTTCCTCAGAGCTACACCTTTTTCCTTGATACAAAGACAGCAGCGACAACTATGTAGCTAGCTAACAATACACTAATCAAATCGTTCCAATGTAATGTAATGAAATGTAATATTACCCGCGGAGCGAGGTGCAGCCCGACTACTCACTCCAGCATCCGGATTGAGCTTAGCCTTGATTCTCTTCAGGTAGAGGCTGCTCCTAACAGCTGAGGAGTAGAAAACGATGGGGTCCAGACAGGCATTGAAGGTGGTGAGCAGGATGGCCTTGTTGTGCCAAATAGGGACTTTTTTCTGCATGATCTCCACTACATGGGGCATGTTGTATGGCCCAAAGAAGAAGGCAAAAACCATCAGAGTCCTCAACGCCAGCCCGATGGCACACAGGCGCCGGTTTCTGGCCGATGTTGGGCAACCGAGACAGGATATGGATGAAGTTGACGTAGCAGAAGGTGCTGATCAGGAAGGGGACACAGAAGAGCTCCCGAGTGGCGCAGCGGTCTAAGGCACTGCATCTCAGTGCTAGAGGCGTCACTACAGACCCTGGTTTGATTCCAGGTTGTATCACAACCAACGTGATTGGGAGTCCCATAGGATGGCTCGCAATTGGCACAGCGTCGTCCGGATTAGGGTTTGGCCAGGGTAGGCTGTCATTGTAAATAAAAATGTGTTCTTATCTGACTTGCCTAGTTAAATAAAGGTTAAATAAATAAAAAAGAGAACCAGGGATGTTTCTAAATGTACCGGCAGATAGGTAATAAGCTGGACATCTGTGAAATTCCCATAGCAGGTTGTGTTGTGTTGTTGGCGTCTGCAGTGGACAAGGGAAAGGATCCAGAACACTACACAGGCCCGCTGTGTGGACAACCCTACCTGGTGCTGTAAATCTTATGGGATACGCCACACTGAGGAAGTGCTCCACACTTGCCGGGGTCAGGAGGAGAGTGCTGTTATAGATAGTGGAGAAGAACAGGTAGCCAGTGACTGGACACAGGAAGTAAGGGAGGGTCCAGTTCAAATAATCAACAGCCTCCTTCATCTTGAAGGGCAGGAAGGCGAGGAAGATGAGATGGTCAGGTTGGGTAGCAGAGTGTCGATGGGTTTTGGCAGGTACCTCGATCTGGAAGGTGGTGATGTAGACGAACAGTGCAAAGCCGCATGGAATGTGATCTGCTGTCATTATATTGGCAGATACTGTTAGCGCTGCAGTCATTACAAGAGAGAGGAGAGCATAATGATATCCTGACGTTTGAAAGCCAAACTATTGGGAGACAGTTATCTAAATGGAATTATTCAACTAACATCTCAGCTGATATTGCTGTCTCATTCACTTCCTGTCATGACCCCATACTAAGATATTATATGGTAGATTTATAATTACACAGTTCTGCTACTTTTTTTTATTTTTATTGAAGTGTTTGAAGAATATTTTCAGGAACACCTGTACAAAGGAAATGGATAATGGCTACGGATAAGGACTGTGAACCATGTTGCATTTGCTAAAACATCCCTCATTGATGGTACTCTTTCAAATAACAGTCATCAATTATTAAAGTAAATTTACTCACCAAAAATGTTGTTTTCTTCACTTCTTACCATACATGCACTTCAACTGGCCTCAACTTTTTTATACTCACATTAGGATGTACCTATGATGAGAAAGTTACTAAAAGGAAAATTATGAAATTATATCAACAGTTTGAGGGACTTTCACTGAAAGCTTATAATATTTTATCAGCTATTCAGTGTCTTATCTCTTTAAGTATTCTCAATTAGGCCTACTAATATAATAGTATAGATACTTTAATGGAACTGAAGCACTAAACACTATCACTTTGAATTAATCAACTTATTTATAGTTCAGAATCTTTTAAAATTGGAATGTATCCTTCAAAAGCAACCCCCAGGCACTTTGGATTCAGAAAACATATACACAACACAATATTTTTTTATTCAGACATTTTTCTTGCACAAGGAATGTAGTGATTTAAATGTAAATATTACAAAGTCAAATCCTCAATTAGAAGCAGGTTCCAGAAAACAAGTCATGTTCAGTTGAATCACATTTAGAGATTAGAGAAACATTCATATAGTCATAACAGTTTCAGGTTAGAGTATAAAGTTGATTCTGAGACTGTCAGATGCACAATGAGGACATATTTCTGATTAAGTTTATGTTCACTAGAGTTTCAGATCAGAATTAAATAGTGCATTTCACAGTCATCTTTGTAAAATCCTTAAATCTCCCAGTGTAAGCTGGTCAGTAACGTTTGATGCTGTAAATATCAGTCAATAAATGATGGTTCTATTTACATTGATCTGTTCAATACCACTTGCCCTTTGATCAATTATCTCCAGTATGTTTGGACAGAGAATTGACAGGGCATCTCTATCAAAAACTATCACCATACTTTATTGAGATACAGAAAGATACCCAGTTTCTTACAGTAAATAGAAAAATATACCGGAATACATTCAAACTATTTTTATGAATCTGGCTTTTTAAACAACGTCTCCATTGTAATTAGTCACTCAGCTGATATAGTCTTCCTGCCCTCACTCTTGGTGGCACAATCCAGACCAGACCATCACATTAGAGGGCTCGTCACTGGCTCATCTCACATAACTTTTGGTAAATGTCCTTTCCACCTGTAAAAATCTTTCCGCCTCTCAGTTCATAAGCAACAAAGGTTCTTCATATGATCACTGTGGTTTGTTATCAAGAGCTTTCTAAAGATTTCATAGCATTGAAAGCAAAGAGTATAATTTTGTCCTAAACTATTTCCCTTTGGAGTTCCACTCCCACATCTTGCATGTCTTGTTTGTGCAGATTATTCCTGATTTAACTTGGAAATGTTCCCTCACATTTGCCAGAGGGTCCCATGTGATGGTGTTGCTACCATGGCGATGGCACCCTTCTGTCTGGGTGTATCTGCTGGGCCTTCCACAGAGCCTTCCCATGAGGTCGTGGGGCGTTGCCGGGGACCGCATCAGCATGACCACAGGCTCCAGGAAGACGTTACAGGCGCTGGACAGCATGGCCTCAGTCCTCTAGTGGACTTTCTCCTGCAGCACAAAGCCCACGATGTGTGAGGTGTTGTAGGGTGTGTAGCACACCACAAACACAGCCAGCATGGAGATGGCTGTGGCCAGGTTGCGACTCTTTCCTATGGTGGGCAAGCAGGACCGCCACACCAGAGCCACACTGCGTAGCATGCAGGTGGTCACGACCAGTGGCAGCCGGAAGAGGAGGAGTGCCATCTCCAAGCGCAGCAGCAGCAGCAGGTCTTGCTGGTCCTGGATAAAGTTCTCAAAGCAGACTGATGCGTTACGGCTGGAGGTGGACACAAAGCCGCCCCGCCTTCTGCCACCAGGCCCAGACTCAGGTGCAACTCAGGTGATGAAGTAGGAGATGCAGCCCTGCCGGTACAGCTTGTAGCTGATTGGAAACTCTAAATGAACTTGAGGGTCAGGCACACCCTGATCAGTTTCACTTGTCCTCGTGATCGTCTCCACCCCCTCCAGGTGTCGCTTGTTTTCTCCAGTGTATTTATCCCTGTATTTCCTGTCTCTCTGTGCCAGTTTGTCTTGTATGTTTTCAAGTCAACCAGTGGTTTTTCCCGTTCTCCTGCTTTTTGTATTCTCCTTTTCTAGTCCTCCCGGTTTTGACCCTTGCCTGTTTTTGGCATTGTACCCACCTGCCTGACCATTCTGCCTACCTTGACCACGAGCCTGTCTGCCACTCTGTACCTCCTGGACTCTGATCTGGTTTTGACCTTTTTGCCTGTCCACGACCATTCTCTTGCTTACCCCTTTGGATTAATAAACAGTGTACGACTCCAACCATCTGCCTCCTGTGTCTGCATTTGGGTTTTGCCTTGTGCCTTGATAGTGTAAGTGATGTAAATTATTCTTAATGAGAAAGAAGATTAGAGAGAGGTTGGATGGTTGTGTGTGCAACAAAATGTAATATCTTCGATGAGAAGAGGATGACTTGTCCGGGGGTATCATCGGATGGGGCCACAGTGTCTTCTGATCCCTCCTGTCTCAGCCTCCAGTATTTATGCTGCAGTAGTTTATGTGTCGGGGGGCTAGGGTCAGTCTGTTACATCTGGAGTATTCTCTTGTCTTATCCGGTGTCCTGTGTGAATGTAAATATGCTCTCTCTAATTCTCTCTTTCTCTCTTTCTTTCTTTCTCTCGGAGGACCTGAGCCCTAGGACCATGCCTGAGGACTACCTGGCATGATGACTCCTTGCTGTCCCCAGTCCACCTGGCCATGCTGCTGCTCCAGTTTCAACTGTTCTGCCTGCGGCTACGGAACCCTGACCTGTTCACCGGACGTGCTTGTTGCACCCTCGACAATTACTATGATTATTATTATTTGACCATGCTGGTCATTTACGAACATTTTAACATCTTGACCATGTTCTGTTATAATATCCACCCGGCACAGCCAGAAGAGGACTGGCCACCCCTCATAGCCTGGTTCCTCTCTAGGTTTCTTCCTAGGTTTTTGGCCTTTCTCAGGAGTTTTTCCTAGGGAGTTTTTCCCAGCCACCGTGCTTCTTTCACATGCATTGCTTGCTGTTTGGGGTTTTAGGCTGGGTTTCTGTACAGCACTTTGAGATTTCAGCTGATGTACGAAGGGCTATATAAATAAATTTGATTTGATTTGATTTGATATGTGAGTGATATGTGAGAAAATAGAGGATGACTTGTGAGTTCTATCATTACAAAAACAATACCCCCCCTCAGTCTGCAGCTTTGTTCAAAGAGAGAAACCTGAAAAAACAGCTACCCTTATCTACAAGTATTACATTTATTCCTCCATGTGTAAGATCACCATGGGACAGTTTCCCAGACACAGATTAAAGCCTAGTTCTGGACTAGAAAGCAGGGTCAATGGAGAATCTCCATTTAAATATATTTTTAGTCCAGGACTAAGCTTAATATATGTCTGCCTTTTAAGTTTTACTTGTCAATTTGAGGTAGCTTTAATCTCTGAATTGGTATTTAGATTAGCCTTTATTTCCTTTATTCAATGAAATGCAAAGAAGAATATATAATTGCTGTAGGTTTGGTTTCTACATCACTGACACATTGACACACACACAGGTGTGATAGAAAGCAGAGGAAGTCCATTTTACTTAAAAAAACTAAACCATATCTATGCAGGGTGCAGTATGATATGTGCAGTGTGATGTGTGCAATGTGATCTGTTAATTGTATGTGTTGATGTATGTGTACAGATATAGTATCTTAATTTGATCACTCTGTTGTTGTTGACAAATTCAAATGAGCCTCGTGATTTACAGTACCAGTCAAAGGTTTGTACACCTACTATTTCAAGGGTTTTTCTTTATTTGTACTATTTTCTACATTGTAGAATAATAGTGAAGACAACAAAACCATGAAATAACACATATGTAATCATGTAGTAACCAAAAAAATTATTAAATCAAATTATATTTAATATTTGAGATTCTTCAAATAGCCACACTTTGCCTTGATGAAAGCACAGGATGAGTTAATTAGAGTTAACAGCCTCAGAAATTGTAGCCCAAATAAATGGTTCATAGAGTTCAAGTAACAGACACATCTTAACAACAACTGTTCAGAGGAGACTGTGTGAATCAGGACTTCATAGTCGAATTGCTGCAAAGAAACCACTACTAAAGGACACCAATAAGAAGAAGAGACTTGCTTGGGCCAAGAAACACGAGCAGTGGAAATTTGTCCTTTGGTCTGGAGTTCAAATTTGAGATTTTTGGTTCCAATCGCTTTGTCTTTATGAGACGTAATGTGGGGGAACGGATGATCTCCGCATGTGTATTTCCCACCGTGAAGCATGGAGGAGGAGGTGTTATGGTGTGGGGGTGCTTTGCTGGTGACACTGTCTGTAATTTATTTGGAATTCAAAGCACACTTAACCAGCATGGCTCCACAGCATTCTGCAGCGATACACCATCCCATCTGGTTTGGGCTTAGTGGGACTATAATTTGTTTTTCAACAGGACAATGACCCAACTCACCTCCAGGCTGTGTAAGTGCTATTTTACCAAGAAGGAGAGTGACGGAATCAGATGACCTGGCCTCTACAATCCCCTGACCTCAACCAAATTCAGATTGTTTGGGATGAGTCGGACCGCAGAGTGAAGGAAAAGCAGCCAACAAGTGCTCAGCATATGTGGGAACTCTTTCAAGACTGTTGAAAAAGTTCTGCCCACAAATTTTCTATAGGATTGAGGTCAGGATTTTTTGATGGCCACTCCAATACCTTGACTTTGTTGTCCTTAAGCCATTTTGCCACAACTTTGGAAGTATGCTTGGGGCATTGTCCATTTGGAAGACTCATTTGCGACCAAGCTTTAACTTCCTGACTGATGTCTTGAGATGTTGCTTCAATATATCCACATAATTTTCCATCCTCATGATGCCATCTATTTTGTGAAGGGCACCAATCCCTCCTGCAGCAAAGCACCCCCACAACATGATGCTTCCACCCCCGCGCTTCACTGTTGGGATGGTGTTCTTTGGCTTGCAAGCCTCCCCTTCTTCCTTCCACATAACGATGGTCATTATGGCCAAACAGTTCTATTTTTGTTTCATCAGACTAGAGAACATTTTTCCAAAAAGTACTATCTTTATCCCCATGTGCAGTTACAAACCGTAGTCTGGCTTTTTTATGGCGGTTTTGGAGCAGTGGCTTCTTCCTTGCTGAGCGGCTGTTCAGGTTATGTCGATATAGGACTCGTTTTACTGTGGATATAGATACTTTTGTACGTGTTTCCTCCAGCATCTTCACAAGGTCCTTTGCTGTTGTTCTGGGATTGATTTGCACTTTTCGCACCAAAGTATGTTCATCTCTAGGAGACAGAACGCGTCTCCTTCCTGAGCGGTATGATGGCTGCGTGGTCCCATGGTGTTTATACTTGCGTACTATTGTTTGTACAGATGAACGTGGTACCTTCAGGCATTTGGGAAAAAAAATTCTGAGGTCTTGGCTGATTTCTTTTGATTTTCCCATGATGTCAAGCAAAGAGGCACTGAGTTTGAAGGTAGGCCTTGAAATACATCCACAGGTACACCTCCAATTGACTCAAATTATGTCAATTAGCCTATCAGAAGCTTCTAAAGCCATGCCATATTTTTCTGGAATTTTCCAAGCTGTTTAAAAGCACAGTCAACTTAGTGTATGTAAACTTCTGACCCACTGGAATTGTGATACAGTGAACTATAATTGAAATAATCTGTCTGTAAACAGTTGTTGGAAAAATCGAAGTAGATGTCCTAACCAACTTGCCAAAGCTATAGTTTGTTAACAAGAAAATCGTGGAGTGGTTTAAAAACTAGTTTTGATGACTCCACCCTAAGTATATGTAAACTTCCGACTTCAACTGTATGAAAAAACTAATATTATGAAAAAAAGATTCTTAGAAATATCTGTCTCCTTCCTCCTCTTGAAAACATACTATCTGACATAAGCACATTTGGAAAAATTACGACAGGTAGTTTGCGAGGATTATTATTAATGATTCTCTTTCCTGTGCGTAATTACCTTGTTTTTATCAAGCTACCTCCTAGTATGAGACAAAGGTCACGGCCTAATAACCACCAAGCCCAGGACTCTGTATCAAAACAACCTATTTTGGGCTACATCACAAATGGCACCCTATGCCCTATATACCTACAGTGCATTCGGAAAGTATTCAGACCACTTCACTTTTTCAACATTTTGTTACCTTAGTCTTATTTTAAAATTAAATAATTTATTTCCCACATCCATCTACACACAATACCCCATAATGACAAAGCAATAACAGGTTTTTAGACAATTATGCTAATTTATCAAAAATAAAACACTAAGACATACATTTACATATGTATTCAGACCCTTTACTCAGTACTTTGTTGAAACACCTTTGACAGCGATTACAGCCTCAAGTCTTCATGGATACGATTCTACAAGCTTGGCACAACTGTGTTTGGAGAGTTTCTCCCATTCTTCTCGACAGATCCTCTCAAGTTCTGTCAGGTTGGATGGGGAGCGTCGCTGCACAGCTATTTTCAGGTCTCTCCAGAGATGTTCGATCAGGTTCAAGTCTGGGCTCTGGCTGGGCCACTCAAAGACATTCAGAGACTTGTCCTGAAGCCACTCCCGCGTTTTGTTGGCTGTGTGCTTAGTGTCGTTGTCCTGTCTGAGGTCCTGAATGCTATGGAGCAGGTTTTCATTAAGGATCTCTCTGTACTTTGCTCCGTTCATATTTCCTTCAGTCTTGAGTAGTCTCCCAGTCCCTGCCTCTGAAAAACATCCCCACAGCATGATGCTGCCACCGCCATGCTTCACTGTAGGGATTGTGCCAGGTTTCCTCCAGATGTGATGCTTGGCATTCAGGTTAAAGTGTCAAATCTTGGTTTCGTCAGACCAGAGAATCTTGTTTCTCATGGTCTGAGTCCTTTAGGTGCCTTTAGACAAAATCCAAGTGGGCTGTCATGTACCTTTTACAGAGGAGTGGCTTCCATCTGGCCACTCTACCATAAAGGCCTGATTGATGGAGTGCTGCATAGATGGTTGTCCTTCTGGAAGGTTCTCCCATCTCCACAGAGGAACTCTGGCTCTGCCAGAGTGACCATCAGGTTATTGGTCACCTACCTGACC
Organism: Salmo trutta; assembly: GCF_901001165.1. NCBI lineage: Eukaryota > Metazoa > Chordata > Actinopteri > Salmoniformes > Salmonidae > Salmo > Salmo trutta. The sequence continues at coordinate 40,813,120 of NC_042992.1, read as the reverse complement.
ATGGCCCTTCTCCCCAATTGCTCAGTTGGCCAGGTGGACAGCTCTAGGAAAAGCTGGTTCCAAACTTCTTCCATTTAAGAATTATGGGGGCCACTGTGTTCTTGGGGACCTTCAATGCTGCAGAATTGTTTTGCTACCCTTCCCCAGATCTGTGCCTCGACACAATCCTGTCTCGGAGCTCTACGTACAATTCCTTCGACCTCATGGCCTGGTTTTTACTCTGACATGCACTGTCAACTGTGGGACCTTATATAGACAGGTGTGTGCCTTTCCAAATCATGTCCAATCAAATGAATTTACCACAGGTGGACTCCAATCAAGTTGTATAAACATCTCAAGGATGATCAATGGAAACAGGATGCACCTGAGCTCAATTTCAAGTCTCATAGCAAAGGGTCTGAATACTTATGGAAATAAGATGTTTTTTTTGTTTTAAACATTAAAAACCTGTTTTCGCTTTGTTCTTATGGGGTATTGTGTGTAGATTGATGAGGAAAAAAATACAATTTAATACATTTTGAATAAGGCTGTAATGTAACAAAATGTGGAAAAAGAGAATGGGTCTTTATACTTTCCAAATGTACTCTTCCCAAATCTTGACCAGAGCCCATTATCTGATCACAAGTACTGCACTATATAGGATGCCATTTGGGATCAAGTCTTGGCCAAACAATGTGTGGATAGATGGAGGATAAACAGGGCCATTAATGCTAATGCTCAATTAACATAGATTACCTTAAACATGTGTTATGGAATAGGTTAGGTAGTTTAGTTCTTAGGAGCACAATTAGACCCTACTCTACCACTTCCACACTCCATCACCAGGTGGCAGCGTACTCTGCCAGGAAGTCTTGATTGTGCACAGATGTGGGAATTAGAGGGTGTGGCTGCTTGCAGAGCCTTGAGCCTGCTGGAGTTTGATGGCCATTTCGTTTACTTTTTGCATATATTTATTTTAGTCACCATAAACTGAACACACAATAATGCTTTTGGGCTGGCTGACCAAGAGTCAAGACAGAGCTGGCTCTGGATCCTGGTAAGGTTGCCATCTCTTGGGGCACATGCATACAACACAGTCTGCATACTCTGACATCTCACATTAATGCACACAATAAATCAGGTAACAGACTATTTAGCTAGGCCTAGGACTCCTAGAATTAGCAAGTGAAGCAGTGTCAGTAGGCAAGCTAGCTGATTTCTTACATGTGCAAATTAGTCATGTTTCTTGAATGAAATCACCTTCAGAGATAACCTGCCTCCCCGAGAAACTAGATAGGCCAACCTTTCAATCAGGAAAAAAATTCTCAGATTATTCAGAAAAATTATCATGTAATTTACGTCAATAGCATCCCATTCTATTGATATCAATATCTTTACAAATGTTGATGATACAGTTGAACAGAATGAACTCTTAGGAGAATTACTTACATTGAAAAGGTTACTTAAAGATGCACTGTGCAGAAATTGCTCCACCATTTCCTGGTTGCTAAACTTCTAATAGTTCGCCTAATTTCAGTTAATGTGACAAAACAAGCAAGTATAGTGTAGAGAATCATTGTTCCATCTAAACCACTTTAATATATTTTCAATAACCAATAATATTATATTTTCAGCTGTTTTGAAACAAAACCGAAAAGACACAAAAACAAAACTTTAGAACGGGAAGCATAAAAATAAGGCACATAGAACAGACCAAGTAACCTTTTCTTAGACTTGCTTTGAAAGAAAATGACATAACTCATATTTCTATGTGAAACTGGTCAGGTCGCCCAAAAAGTTACATATTGCAGTTTTAATATGATGCCTATCTTTTTTGATACACAATGTTCAATTGATAACACATAATGGAACTTACAGAAGATAGGTGTAAGACTATGACCACTGTAAAACGCACAGAAAACACAAGGGCCTAAAAGATAAACATAGACACAAAGACACAATTGAGATGCGAATGTGGATATTTATGGTATGGTTAATAAATTGAGGGAAATAAGGTTACGGTCAGAGAACCCTAAGGTTGTGTGTGAGATGATGTGGTGAGCCTAGGCCAGCTCCAGGTTGTGTCTCCCGCTGGAGTTGGTGAGGGGGACCACGGCGCCAGAGGACACGTCAGTGAAGGCAGCAGAGGCGAGGCGGCCGCGTGTCTCAAGGCTGCGCTGCTCTAGAAAGAGGGCGTCCTTCTTACGGGACAGATCCTCCTCCATATGGGCCTGGTGCAGCTGGAGGGCCTGGAGGGCGTACCTGGGGGAGGAGGAGAAAGGAGGAAGATAGACATGGGACATGTTATTGGCATGGGATGGTTCATTCTCATTTTGTTCATAAGAATCAATAGTTGTCTACATTAGATGTAATTCAGAAAGACATTACTCACTGAGCCTGGGCCAGTTTCTGTTTCAGTGCCAGAATGGTGGCCTCCAGCTGATTAGCTTCATCCACAAGCCCATACTGAACCTGGTTCAAACGCAACAAGCTGATAAAGTCCAGTTTTAATCTGTTGACCTCTCCAATACAACATTCCTGTTCATTCTTACAATTGTTTTACAGTACAGTTGGAAAAAAACATTTTCACGACCACAAAACCTATTGAAAATTACAGTAAATGAGCTTGTGCCCGTACGGGTGTAGCCTACCTCGTCCCTACAGAGATCCACTCCAGGCCTCTTGGTCCTGTTCTCCAGCCGTGTGTGGACCAGCTTTAGTGGCGCCATCTTAGCCTGGAGATCGTCCTCTAGACTACGGATGTCCCTCTCCATATCTGAGATCTCATCCTGGGACTAACAAACAAACAGACATCCATATGATCCCGGCTAGGGTTGTGGCAGTCATGAAATTTTGTCAGCATGTGATTGTCAAGCAAATAACTGCTGGTCTCACATCATTGACCGTTAATAAACACATTTAGCATCTCCTGGCTTCCACAGATAGCCTACACGCCACTGATGCAGACCTTTGGAACATCTACATTTTAAAATCCATGTAATATAGCCTACACCATCCCTATAAATCCATTATTTATTTTAGACAGGTCTAAAGAAACATGATATGAAGGAAATGTAGTCTATTTCAGAATAACAGAATAGCATACTCTGAGTTGTCCTTATGTTAGGCCCTGATCTGGCTAAGCCATATGGCTGTGGGCTACACAGGTTCATGTAGCGGACAAGATTTGCTTAGAATTCAGTGGCATTATTTTATATTTTATAGTATGAAGAATACAATTGAACATAGCTGAATAAAATAGAAAGGATATTTTCTCCAAACCATTTGAGGGAGTGCGTACATGCTTTGGCAAAGTGGGTGGGGTTGTATCCTGCCTGGTTGGCCCTGTCCGGGGGTATCGTCGGACGGGGCCACAGTGTCTATGAACGTTTGAACATCTTGGCCATGTACTGTTATAATCTCCACCCGGCACAGCCAGAAGAGGACGGGCCACCCCTCAGAGCCTGGTTTCTTCCTAGTTTCCAACCTTTCTAGGGAGTTTTACCTAGCCAGTGTGCTTCTACATTTGCATTGCTTGATGTTTGGGGTTTTAGGCTGGGTTTCTGTATAGCACTTTGTGACATCGGCTGATGTAAAAAGGGCTTTATAAATAAATTTCATTGATTGATTTTGTGTTGAGCGGTTAACAAAGAAACAGGTTCTCCTATATGCTTAATTTAGAGCTATTTATGTAACTTTAGTTGTGATACAAAGGCTATTTCTTTTGATTTTGAATACATTCTAAGGCTGCATGATGCGACTCTAATGATGACTTGAATCCCCTTTCAGTGGCCATTGTGCCCTTGGGAATTATAATTATTATATTCAGCGCTTCTCCCAGCTGCGTGCTCCGAAGCATCACTAACTCACATGACTCTGTCATGTGATCGGGTCTTTCTCACAGTGTACAAGTGAAGACAGAAACATCGGGGGCGCAACTGCGCTCATCCTTATCCAATTCCGAGGCGCATATTGAAGATATTGAAAGAACAGACAAAAAGATGAGTAGGCCTAACGAAAAGCAAAAGCACTAGCCTATGTCAATCTACTATCCCACATAGTACAAAAGTTGACCTATTCTGTGTGAGAAATAAATATTCCAAACATAGTCTGGGAAAGTTGTTGGATGCGATAGATCCCAAATGAATACAACCACTAGCATTGAGAAAAAAGTTTTTAAGCAATGAGGTCGATGGAACAGATCAGAACGTTTAGCTTAATATGACCCCACTGTCCGCTACAAGTCCATGCTGCTTGCCTACGGAGCTGTGAGGGGAACGGCACCTCCGTACCTTCAGGCTCTGATCAGTCCCTACACCCAAACAAGGGCACTGCGTTCATCCACCTCTGGCCTGCTCGCCTCCCTACCTCTGAGGAAGCACAGCTCCCGCTCAGCCCAGTCAAAACTGTTCGCTGCTCTGGCACCCCAATGGTGGAACAAGCTCCCTCACGACGCCAGGACAGCGGAGTCAATCACCACCTTCCGGAGACACCTGAAACCCCACCTCTTTAAGGAATACCTGGGATAGGATAAAGTAATCCTTCTACCCCCCCCCCCCTCCGAAAGATTTAGATGCACTATTGTAAAGTGGTTGTTCCACTGGATATCTTAAGGTGAATGCACCAATTTGTAAGTCGCTCTGGATAAGAGCGTCTGCTAAATATCTTAAATGTAAATATGTTGATAAACTATTAGATTAATTCTTCACATTATAGCGCAAATGTTCCTATGAGCAGGAAAACACCATTCTCAAAAGTGACCACAAATACGATTATGTATGTAATGCTTTTATTTTAAAGGTGCATTTTTATGGTAAATTATCCTCCCCAAACTTGAAACTCACGCGCTGCGTACGTATGCCAGTTAGGCTCTACACCTGTTGTAAAGCGTATTAATGTGCTTAATTTTAAGAAGTTATTTGGTTCACTTTTGTTGCGATACAAACCTTATCAAAACATATAGGCTTATGGGCTAGGCTACATGAGTTGTGCGACTATGATTTAAAAGCCGCAACAACAAAAAAAGGCATGCGCTGTTTATAAATCAGACTATTATTGATTTAATCTTGTCTTTACATATAGTAAATAATATATGTGTGAAATATGTTTTGATTTAGAATGGACCATTATCATGTCTCGAAACAGGGGCAGGGGAAAATGGAGGACGATTTTCCCGTGGTTCATTTCCATGCCAGCCTGATGTAAAGAGAAGCAATGTGTATAATATTAGGACAGTTGAGAAATAAATATAGTAGGCCTAGCCTATAGAAAGCTGATGGGATCTTCTTTTTAATAGAGGCCATCACTCTGTTTGAGCTCTCATGATGTGTTTGATTAGATTTTTGATAACATTTGCATTGATGTCAGAGTGTTTAGAGTGACAATAGAGTGCTGAGTACCAGGCAGTTAGAAAGTTTGGTAGGCTACTAATGACCATCAGCAGCATCCGAGCTTGGAGAAGCCTAGTTACCGTGACTAAATAGTCACATGGAATTTAACTGACATTATGACTCGTGACCGCCGGTGTGGCGGTAATACGGTCACCGTAACAGCCCTAATCCTGGTCACTCTTCTAAACATTTGACCCCACTGTAGAAGACAGGTTAGGCCAAGCCACAGTTAATTTTGACCTGCAGCCTAAAGCTTTGTGCCTAATTCTGCAAGTTAACGCCTTGCATGTCTTCAACATTTATAAAATCAGTTTGGCACTGAGGAGGAAGAAGAGGTGGAGAAAGGTTGACAACTCACGCTCTTCATCTGCCACTGCGTCTCATCGCAGGCCTGCTCCAGGTGGTGAGTGCGTTTACGGATGGCAAACACTGTGGCGATTCGCTGAGCATCCAGCTCATTCTGCAACTGAGGGATGACAACCCAGATATAACACACATCTTCACCTAACTCTCACTAGTCTTACAGGGACATATTCTAGCAATATCTATGAAGCAGACCCAACCAGATACCACACACAACAACAGAGAGCTCTGTGAAAGCAGTGAGAGTGTGCATCCCAAATGGCACCCTATTCCCTATGTAGTGCACTACTTTTGACCCTTTGAGCCCTGAATCAAAAGTAAGGCAATAGGGTGACTTTTGGGACGGACCCAGAGAAAGTGCTGTTTTATAGGAGCCAATACAGAAAAGTGCTATTGTTATAGGGCTGGCCATATGATAACGCTACACTCCTCTCTTCCTACCCCAGGCCCCATTTCACACCTGTACCCTGGTGACACGCATGTCCTCCCTCAGCTGCAGTGACGCCTGCATCTCCTCCTGAGCTCGGGCCACGTTGTACTGGCTGAACTGCTCCCACTGCTGGGGGGTGGTGGAACTGCAACAGCACATTTTACACATTCAGGTACAGGTATTTTACAGCAGTGGCTAAGATGAGGGAGGATGATTCTTTTTTTTTTTATGAGCATGGCCTTATTTCTATTACAGCATATTGGATGACTGTCATTTATATTCCATTAACCAAGCTCAATTTAACATTGATAGGTTTAGGCTACCGTATGAGACTCACATTTTCCCTGTACCCATCACAAGGTTGCTACAAACGATGAATGAAAGTTTACAACGTGCACAGGGTGAGAATTTTCAGTAATCAAGGTGACAGACATTGATACGTTCAATACCGCCTTGCACACTATTGCCTGCATCTAGCCAATCTATGCTGTAATCAGTCAAACAATTGCAAATGTGAGTTTTTACAGGTGTTTATCCTTGTTTTGTTTACTTCAGTTTAAGATTTTTTTTCAACAGAAACAGTGGGATGAATACATCTCTGATCACACGCAAACACAGTTCACTTTCATAGCAGCCACAAAAACAGCACGATCACTTTGCTCATTGTGTGTGTATGTATGTATGTATGTATGTATGTATGTATGTATGTATGTATGTATGTATGTATGTATGTATGTATGTATGCATGTATGCATGTATGCATGTATGTATGTATGTATATACAGTTGAAGTCGGAAGTTTACATACACTGAGGTTGGAGTCATTAAAACTAGTTTTCCAACCACTCCACAAGTTTCTTGTTAACAAACTATAGTTTTGGCAAGTCGGTCAGGACATCTACTTTGTGCATGACACAAGTAATTTTTCCAACAACTGTTTACAGACAGATTATTTCACTTATAATTCACTGTATCACAATTCCAGTGGGTCAGAAGTTTACATACACTAAAATGACTGTGCTTTTAAACAACTTCGAAATTCCATAAAATTATGTCATGGCTTTAGAAGCTTCTGATAGACTAACTGACAATTTGAGTCAATTGGAGGTGTACCCGTGGATGTATTTCAAGGCCTACCTTCAAACTCTTTGCTTGACATCATGGGAAAATCAAAAGAAATCAGCCAAGACATCAGAAAAGAATTGTAGACCTCCATAAGTCTGTTTCATCCTTGGGAGCAATTTCCAAATGCCTGAAGGCACCACGTTCATCTGTACAAACAATAGTACGCAAGTATAAACACCATGGGACCACGCATCCGTCATGCCCCTCAGGAAGGAAATGTGTTCGGTCTGCTAGAGATGAACATACTTTGGTGCCAAAAGTGCAAATCAATCCCAGAACAACAGCAAAGGACCTTGTGATAGTGCTGGAGGAAACAGGTACAAACACCATTCCAACCGTGAAGCATGGGGGTGGCAGCATCATGTTGTGGGGGTGCTTTGCTGCAGGAGGGACTGGTGCACTTCACAAAATAGATGGCATCATGAGGACGGAAAATTTTGTGGATATATTGAAGCAACATCTCAAGACATCAGTCAGGAAGTTAAAGCTTGGTCGCAAATGGGTCTTCCAAATGGACAATGACCCCAAGCATACTTCCAAAGTTGTGGCAAAATGCCTTAAGGACAACAAAGTCAAGGTATTGGAGTGGCCATGACCTCAATCCGCGAACATTTGTGGGCAGAACTGAAAAAGCGTGTGCGAGCAACGAGGCCTACAAACCTGACTGAGTTACACCAGCCCTGTCAGGAGGAATGGGCCAAAATTCACCCAACTTAAGCTTGTGGAAAGCTTCCCGAAACGTTTGACCCAAGGTAAACAATTTCAAGGCAATGCTACCAAATACTAATTGAGTGTATGTAAACTTCTGACCCACTGGGAATGTGATGAAAGAAATAAAAGCTGAAATAAATCTTTTCTTACCACTATTATTCTGACACTTCACATTCTTAAAAAAAAGTGGTGATCCTAACTGACCTAAGACAGGGAATTTTTACTAGGATTAGTAAAAATTGTGAAAAACTGATCAGGAATTGTGAAAAACTGAGTTTAAATGTATTTGGCTTAGCTGTATGTAAACTTCCAACATCAACTGTATCAGTTTGTCTCTGTGGATGGTTTGTCCTCTGACAAATCAATGGTAAGTTTTGGTGTTCCTGAAGGTTCCGTTTTACCACACTGGTACACGTGTGTGTGTGTGTGTATCCATGCATGCACGCACGCACGCACACACGCACACACACCAGTTACGTTTGGACACACCTACTCATTCAAGGGTTTTTCTTGATTTTTACTATTTTCTACATTGTAGAATAATATCGAAGACAAAAAAACTATGAAATAACACATGTAGTAACCAAAAGAAGTGTTAAACAAATCAAAATATATTTGAGGTTCTTCAAATAGCCACCCTTTGCCTTGATGACAGCTTTGCACACTCTTGGCATTCTCTCAACCAGCTTCATGAGGTAGTCACCTGCAGTGCATTTCAATTAACAGGTGTGTCTTGTTAATTTGTGGAATTTCTTTCCTTCTTAATGCGTTTGAGCCAATCAGTTGTGTTGTGACAAGGTAGGGATGGTATACAGAAGATAGCCCTATTTAGTAAAAGACCAAGTCCATATTATGTCAAGAACAGCTCAAATAAGCAAAGAGAAATGACAGTCCATCATTAGTCAACACGGAAAGTTAAGATCTTTGAAAGTCTCTTCAAGTGCAGTCGCAATAAACATCAAGCACTATGATGAAACTGGCTCTCATGAGAACCGCCACAGCAAAGGAAGACCCAGAGTTACCTCTGCTGCAGAGAATAAGTACATTAGATTTAACTGCACCTCAGATTGCAGCCCAAATAAATGCTTCAGAGTTCAAGTAATAGACACTTCTCAAAATCAACTGTTGAGAGGAGACTGTGTGAATCAGGCCTTCATGGTCGAATTGCTGCAAAGAAACCACTGCTAAAGGACACCAATAAGAAGAAGAGACTTGCTTGGGCCAAGAAGCATGAGCAATGGACATTAGACCGGTGGAAATCTGTTGTTTGGTCTGATAAGTCCAAATTTGAGATTTTTGGTTCCAACCATGGTGTCTTTGAGTAGGTGAACGAATAATCTCTGCATGTGTGGTTCCTGTTGGAAAAGCATTCCTCATGAAGCTGGTTGAGAGAATGCCAAGAGTGTGCAAAGCTGTCATCAAGACTAAGGGTGGCTACTTTTGTGGAGAAATTACAAGATTGTTAATAATACTGTTATTGCACCAAATGGTTGTTTCATGCAACAAAATAGGGTTCTTAGAACTCTATTGTGTCTATGTGAACTGAGAGGAGCTTCAGAGATTTAACTCTAGCAACTGATTTATGATGGTCTTGTCCTCTCTCGGAGCCCACATTCCATAGAATGAGTTGGTGTTTGTGTGCCGGGAGGTACCAGGGTGGAGATGGCTCCTGTATGGATAATGATGAGAGGAACTTTACCCTTTGCATGTGGACTTCAGCGCACAACACATCAGCTGTCTTTGACCAGGTGAAAAAAAACCTATCCAAGCCAAACCTTCATATCATGACTGCTATACACAGCCTACATCGTTGTCACGCCATATTCAACATAGCTACTAGAACTAACGCTCTAGTAGACCAGCTACAATCATGTAGTACGGTGTACAGCCAGAAAGCAGTTACACCGGCGAGCCCCAGTGGCAATAAATTAAAACCAAAAGCCATAACCAGCCAGCGAACATAGCATCCCTCTCTGTTTGTTGGTTTGGCAATGCCACTGTCAGCCAGAAAAATATGCTGAGAAGGATTATCACCACAGCAAGCAAGGTACTTGGAATCAAACAGACAGGCTTGGATGAGATCTTTAAGGTCAGGGCCCTCAGCAAGAGTCACAAAAGTATTTTAGACCCAAGTAACCCCCTGTACCCGGACTTTTAACTATTCCCTTCTGGGTGTGGTTATAGGGCACCCCCCGGCAGGAAAAACAGAACTAGACAATTTGTGCCAGGTGTGATATCCCTCCTAAACAGCTCAGGCTAATGTTCCTATCGACCCAGTAAGGCCACCAGGCTAGTCTCTTTTTATTGGTATATAACTTATGAATGTTGTATTGTCAATTCATTTGTTCTACTGTATTTAAACACCACTTTAAACGTGTACATGATACTGCAAAAATAATCCCCATAGGGACAATAAAGTCTGTAGGTGAGTATGTTTGAGCTGGGTGTTTGAGTAGGCTAAACTAGCTTGCTGCATTCACTAGCTAAGTGAAAGTGAAAGAAAAAAATTACAACCAAATATAGCCAGGTCTCTCTTCCTCTTGCTTCTCCTTAATTTTAGGAAATTAATTTGTTCAAAACTGTTCAACTATTGTCTTTCTCTCTCTTGGAGTAAAAAACTCTACATGTACATTCAATTCATTTGAAAGGCAAGTGGTGGCATTGCAGAAAATCATTGGATGAATTGAGTTCCTTGGTAAATTAATATTGTAGCTAGTTAGACACGCATTTGCACTTAAGAATTGCAATTGTATGAGGTGCTCATTGACGACACAAGATAAGAAGGTTTGATCTAGACATCCTGCTCCGAATTTCAGAAGGCCTAGTATTTCTTTGTATTATACTGTACACCCTCATTCCAGCTCACCCTATGGGTATGCGCAGGGGGTTGGGCTTCAGGGAGATCTTAGGTGATGTCACAGTGATAGACAAGCAGGAGAGGTCAATGTCCTGGGCCTCAATCTTGTTCTGAAGGTCATGGGTCAGCTGCTGCCGGGACACCTGAAGAAGACTGGAGAGAACAGCCATTGACAAGTACTGAGACCGCAAAATATGTGATAGAGCGGCACCAGAGTTGAAATAGAAACATGTCTTACCTTTTTGTAGTTAATAAATTCAATGTGAAACATATCTATAGTATGATTAACATGGTGACGCAACGTACTTACGCGTCGTCTCCGTGCTGCTGTGCAGTTTGTCGCTACTTGGCTACCTACCAAACTCACTTTTTACTCTTAATAACCATTTAATCAAACTCTGTATTTAACAAGTTTACAAACGTCTTAGTTTTGTCCTCACATAACACTTTTAATTCAACTTTTTCACCCCGGACGCTTTATCTGCACATGGATCTGCAGGACCTCCTCCGGCCAAAAAAGCAAAATAACATTATGCCTTCTCATTGCAGTCGCTGTAGTCATAATATGTCACCTTATATAGTGAGAATAGGCGAGTTGCAAGCTCGGCTTCAGACGCAATCGTTAGGCATGGGCAATTTAAGTGTAGAAAAGAATGATACAGCATCGATGCCACCAGTAAATACAGGTAAACCCAGCAAAAAAAAGAAACGGCCCTTTTTCAGGACCCTGTCTTTCAAAGATGATTAGAAAAAATCCAAATAACTTCACAGATCTTCATTGTAAAGGGTTTAAACACTGTTTCCCATGCTTGTTCAATGAACCATAAACAATTAATGAACATGCACCTGTGGAACCGTCGTTAAGACACTAACAGCTTACAGATAGTAGGCAATTAAGGTCACAGTTATGAAAACTTAGGCCTTTCTACTGACTCTGAAAAACACCAAAAGAAAGATGCCCAGGGTCCCTGCTCATCTGCGTGAACGTGCCTTAGGCATGCTGCAAGGAGTCATGAGGACTGCAGATGTGGCCAGGACAATAAATTGCAATGTTCGTACTGTGAGACAGTGCTACAGGGAGACAGGACGGACAGCTGATCGTCCTCGCAGTGGCATACCACGTGTAACACCACCTGCGCAGGATCGGTACACCCGAACATCACACCTGTGGGACAGGTACAGGATGGCATCAACAACTGCCCGAGTTACACCAGGAACGCACAATCCCTCCATCAGTGCTCAGACTGTCTGCAATAGGTTGAAGAGGCTGGACTGAGGGCTTGTAGGCCTGTTGTAAGGCAGGTCCTCACCACAAATCACCGGCAACAACGTTGCCTATGGGCACAAACCCACCATCGCTGGACCAGACAGAACTGGCAAAAAGAGCTCTTTATTGACGAGTCACGGTTTTGTCTCACCGGGGTGATGGTCAGATTCGTGTTTATTGTCGAAGGAATGAGCGTTACTCTGTACTCTGGAGCGGGATTGATTTGGAGGTGGAGGATCCGTCATGGTCTGGGGCGGTGTGTCACAGCATCATCGGACTGAGCTTGTTGTCATTGCAGGCAATCTCAACGCTGTGTGTTACAGGGAAGACATCTTCCTCCCTCATGTGGTACCCTTCCTGCAGGCTCATCCTGACATGATCCTCCAGCATGGCAATGCCACTAGCCATACTGCTCGTTCTGTAGTGATTTCCTGCAAGACAGTGTTCTGCCATGGCCAGCGAAGAGCCCGGATCTCAATCCCATTGAGCACGTCTGGGACCTGTTGGATCGGAGGGTGAGGGCAAGGGCCATTCCCCCCCAGAAATGTCCGGGAACCTACAGGTGCCTTGGTGGAAGAGTGGGGTAACATCTCACAGCAAGAACTGGCAAATCTGGGGCAGTCCGTGAGGAGGAGATGCACTGCAGTACATAATGCAGCTGGTGGCCACACCAGATACTGACTCTTACTTTTGATTTTGACCCCCCCTTTGTTCAGGGACACATTATTCCATTTATGTTAGTCACAAGTCTGTGGAACTTGTTCAGTTTATGTCTCAGTTGTTGAATCTTGTTATGTTCATACAAATATTTATACATGTTAAGTTTGCTGAAAATAAACAGTTGACAGTGAGAGGACATTTCTTTTTTTGCTGAGTTCAGTAGTGTTAATCCCCCTCTACAGTCCCTGCAGCCGGACAATTTTCTCATGGGTTCTGGAAAGGAATGCTGTCAGTATGCCCAACTGGTGTCGCTCATTCAGCCGATAGAAACTGTCAAACAGTTTTCCCCACTAAGCAACAAGTCTGAGTCAGAGCCTTCACAAGTCCAACCACCCGTTACAGGGTCGGAGCTGCCGAAGCCGACCCCATTACCCGCAATATTACACTTAAAAATAATCATCCAGACATCATACATTGTTACCAGGGGGCAGGACTACCGACGTAAAGGTTAATCTGAAGATGGTGCTGGCTGAGGCTAAAACTGGTGAGTGTTGATGATTGAGGGATATTGTTATCCAGGATGACACGAACGATGTTAGGATTAAACAGTCAGAGGGTCACCAAGTGGAACATAACTTCAGCTTGTAACTTAGCTAGAAAGATGTAATTTTATCTGGTACCCTCCCAGTTAGGGGGAGTGATGAACTCTACAGCAGACAGGCACAAATCAACTGCTGGTTGAAAACTGTTCTCTCCCCCTCCCAAAATATATAATTTGTAGATAAATGGCCCTCTTTCTGGGACTCCCGCACAAACACGACCAAGCCTGGCCTGCTGAGGAGTGACGGACTCCATCCTAGCTGGAGGGGTGCTCTCATCTTTTCAATCAACAAAGACAGAGTTCTAACTCCATAATGAAATAGGGTGCAAGCCAGGCAGCAGGCTGTTAGCCACCCTGTCAGCTTAGTGGTGTCTGTCCCTAGCACAGTCAGTGTAGTCCGCTCAGTTTTCCCCATCAAGACAGTGTCTGTGCCTCAATCTAGGTCTCGGCAAAAATAAACATGGCGGTGTTCACTAACAATCTCACTGGAATAAAGACCTCCTCCATTCATTATTGAAAGAGATTGTGATAATACCGCACATCTCAAAATAGGAGTACATAATGTTAGATCCCTCACTTCCAAGGCAGTCAGAGTCAATGAAATAATCACTGACCATAAACTTTGTTATTGGCCTGATTGAAACATGTCTCAAGCCCGATTAATTTACTGTGTTAAATGAGGCCTCTCGTCCTACACTAGTGACCATATCCCCCACGCTTCCCGCAAAGGCAGAGGTGTTCCTAACATTTACGACAGCTAATTTCAATGTACGAAGAAAGAAAATGACTGCGTTTTCTTCTTTTGAGCTTCTAGTCATGAAATCTATGCAGCCTACTCAATCACTTTTTATAGCTACTGTTTACAGGCCTCCTGTGCCGTATACTGAATTCCTATTGGACCTTGTAGTCATGGCAGATAATAATCACATTTTTGGTGAATTGAATAATCACATGGAAAAGTCCACAAACCTACTCTAAAAGGCTTTTGGAGCCATCATCAACTCAGTGGGTTTTGTCCAACATGTCTAGGGACCTACACACTGCCACAATCATCTAGTTTTGTCCCATGGATTAAATATTGTGGATCTACATTTTTCCCCCCCTCATAATCCTGGACTATCGGACCACCAGTTTATTAAGTTTGCAATTGCGATAAATAATCTGCTCAGACCCCCAAACAAAGATTTTCAATTCTCAGACAACCCAAAGATTCCTAGATGCCCTTCCAGACTCCCTCTACCTACCCAAGGAAGTTGGAGTACAAAAATCAGGATCAGGATCTAAAGTTAACCTTGCGTAAAACCCTTGATGCAGTCACACCTCTAAAAACAAAAACCATGTCAAAAGAAACTAGCTCCCTGGTATACAGAAAATACCAGAGCACTGAAGCAAGCTTCCAGAAAATTGGTACGGAAATGGCAATCCATCAAATTTGAAGTCTTCCGACTAGCTTGAAAGAGAAGTACCGTACAATATCAAAAAGCCCTCACCGCTGCTCAATCAGCCTACTTTTCCAACCTGATTGAGGAGAATAAAAACAATCCAAAATGTATTTTTTAATCTCTGGCAAAACTAACTAAAAAGCAGCAATCCACAAGTGAGGATGGCCTTCACTTTGACAAAAAAATAATGCTAATTACGGACTACTCTTTGAATATGCATATTTCTTCAAAACTCAGATGTCCTGAGTCTGCACAGAACTGCCAGGACCACAAGTTTTTTTAATCCTGTATCTCGTGACACGTTCACGAAAATAGTCATAGGCTCTAAACCTTCCAGCTGCCTACTGGACCCTATTCCAACTAAACTACTGAAAGTGCTACTTCCTGTGCTTGGCCCTCCTATGTTGAACAATATAAATGGCTCCCTACCCTCCAGATGTGTGCCAAACTCACTAAAAGTGGCAGTAATAAAGTCTCTCCTGAAAAAGCCAAACCTTGATTCAAATGTTTTTGTACAACTATCGGCCTATATCGAATGTCCCATTCCTCTCAAACATTTTTGAAAAAGCTATTGCGCAGCAAATCACTGCCTTCCTGAAGGCAAATAATGTATACGAAATGCTCTAGTCTGGTTTTAGACGCCATCATAGTACTGAGACCGCACGTGAAGGTGCTAAATGACCTTTTAATGGCGTCAGACCAAGGCTCTGTACCTGTCCTTGTGCTCCTAGACCTTACTGCCACTTTTGACACCATCAATCACCACATTCGTTTGGAGACATTGGAAACCCTAATTGGTCTACAGGGACAAGTTCTTGCCTGGTTTAGATCGTATCTGTTGGAAAGATACAGTTAATCAGACGTTTACATACACTTAGGTTTGTGTCATTAAAACTCGTTTTTTCAACCACTCCACAAATTTCTTGTTAACAAACTATAGTTTTGGCAAGTCGGTTAGGACAAATCAAATCAAAGTTTATTTGTCACGTGCGCCGAATACAACAGGTGTAGACCTTACAGTGAAATGCTTACTTACAGGCTCTAACCAATACTGCTAGAAAAAAAAGGTGTGTGTGTGTGTAGGTAAGTAAAGAAATAAAACAGTAAAAAGACATTTGAAAATAAGAGTAGCGAGGCTATATACAGACACCGGTTAGGCAGGCTTATTGAGGTAGTACGTACATGTGGGTATGGTTAAAGTGACTATGCATATATGATGAACAGAGAGTAGCAGTAGTGTAAAAAGAGGGGTTTGCGGGTGGTGGGACACAATGCAGATAGCCCGGTTAGCCAATGTGCGGAAGCACTGGTTGGTCGGGCCAATTGAGGTAGTATGTACATTAATGTATAGTAAAAGTGACTATGCATATAAGATAAACAGAGAGTAGCAGCAGCGTACAAGAGGGCGGGGGGGGGGGGGGGGGGGCACACAATGCAAATAGTCCGGGTAACCATTTGGTTACCTGTTCAGGAGTCTTATGGCTTGGGGTAAAAACTGTTGAGAAGCCTTTTTGTCCTAGACTTGGCACTCTGGTAACGCTTGCCATGCGGTAGTAGAGAGAACAGTCTATGACTGGGGTGGCTGGGGTCTTTGACCATTTTCAGGGCCTTCCTCTGACACCGCCTGGTGTAGAGGTTCTGGATGGCAGGCAGCTTTGCCCCAGTGATGTACTGGGCAGTACCCACTACCCTCTGAAGTGCCTTGCGGTCGGAGGCCGAGCAATTGCCGTACCAGGCAGTGATGCAACCGGTCAGGATGCTCTCGATGTTGCAGCTGTAGAACCTTTTGAGGATTTTAGGACCCATGCAAAATCTTTTTAGTTTCCTGAGGGGGAATAGGCTTTGTCGTGCCCTCTTCACGACTGTCTTGGTGTGTTTGGACCATTCTAATTTGTTTTTGATGTGGACACCAAGGAATTTGAAGCTCTCAACCTGCTCCACTACAGCCCCGTCGATGAGAATGGGGACGTGCTCGGTGCTCCTTTTCCTGTAGTCCACAATCATCTCCTTAGTCTTGGTTACGTTGAGGGATAGGTTGTTATTCTGGCACCACCCGGCCAGGTCTCTGACCTCCTCCCTATAGGCTGTCTCGTCGTTGTCGGTGATCACTGTTCTGTCGTCAGCAAACTTAATGATGGTGTTGGGGTCGTGCCTGGCCATGCAGTCGTGGGTGAACAGGGAGTACAGGAGGGGACTGAGCATGCACCCCTGGGGAGCTCCAGTGTTGAGGATCAGCGTGGCAGATGTTTTGCTACCTACCCTCACCACCTGGGGGCGGCCCGTCAGGAAGTCCAGGATCCAGTTGCAGAGGGAGGTGTTTAGTCCCAGGCTCCTTAGCTTAGTGATGAGCTTTGAGGGTACTATGGTGTTGAATGCTGAGCTGTAGTCAATGAATAGTGTTCTCACGTAACTGTTCCTTTTGTCCAGGTGGGAAAGGGCAGTGTGGAGTGCAATAGAGATTGCATCATCTGTGGATCTGTTTAGGCGGTATGCAAATTGGAGTGGGTCTAGGGTTTCTGGGATAATGGTGTTGATGTGCGCCATTGCCAGCCTTTCAAAGCACTTCATGGCTACGGACGTGAGTGCTACGGGTCTGTAGTCATTTAGGCAGGTTGCCTTTGTGTTCTTGGGCACAGGGACTATGGTGGTCTGCTTGAAGCATGTTGGTATTACAGACTCAATCAGGGACATGTTGACAATGTCAGTGAAGACACCTGAAAGTTGGTCAGCACATGCCTGGAGCACACGTCCTGGTAATCCATCTGGTCCCGCAGCCTTGTGAATGTTGACCTGTATAAAGGTCTTACTCACGTCGGCTACGGAGAGCATGATCACACAGTCGTCCGGAACAGCTGATGCTCTCATGCATGCCTCAGTGTTGCTTGCCTCGAAGCGAGCATAGAAGCGATTTAGCTCGTCTGGTAGCCTCGTGTCACTGGGCAGCTCGCGGCTGTGCTTCCCTTTGTAGTCTGTAATAGTTTGCAAGCCCTGCCACATCCGACGAGCGTCGGAGCCGGTATAGTATGATTTAATCTTAGCCCTGTATTGATGCTTTGCTTGTTTGATGGTTCGTCATAGGGCATAGCAGGATTTCTTGTAAGCTTCCGGGTTAGAGTCCCGCACCTTGAAAGCGGCAGCTCTACCCTTTAGCTCAGTGCAAATGTTGCCTGTAATCCATGGCTTCTGGTTGGGGTATGTACGTACAGTCACTGAGGACAACGTCCTCAATGCACTTATTGATAAAGCCAGTGACTGATGTGGTGTTTTCCTCAATGTCATCGGAAGAATCCCGGAACATGTTCCAGTCTGTGATAGCAAAACAGTCCTGTAGTTTATAGACCGAGTCACTGGTGCTTCCTGCTTTAATTTTTGCTTGTAAGCAGGAATCAGGAGGATAGAGTTGTGGTCGGATTCACCAAATGGAGGGCAAGGGAGAGCTTTATATGCGTCTCTGTGTGGAGTACAGGTGATCTAGAATTTTTTTCCCTCTGGTTGCACATTTAACATGTTGATAGAAATTTGGTAGAACTGATTTAAGTTTCCCTGCATTAAAGTCTCCGGCCACTAGGAGCGCTGCCTCTGGGTGAGTGGTTTCCTGTTTGCTTATTTCCTTATACAGCTGGCTGAGTGCGGTCTTAGTGCCGGCATCTGTCTGTGGTGGGAAATAAACAGCCACAAAGTATAGCTGAGAACTCTTTAGGCATTCTCTGGCCTGCAATTTATCACAATATACTCTACTTCAGGCGAACAAAAGCTAGAGACTTCCTTAGACTCCGTGCACCAGCCGTTGTTTACAAATATGCACAGACCGCCGCCGCCCCCCCCCTGTTTTACCGGAGTGTGCTGTTCTATCCTGCCGGTGCAGCGTGTATCCCACTAGCTGAATATCCATGTCGTCATTCAGCCACGATTCCGTGAAACATAGGATATTACAGTTTTTGATGTCCCGTTGGTAGGATATTTGTGATCGTACCTTGTCTAGTTTATTGTCCAATGATTGCATGTTGGCGAGTAATATTGACGGTAATGGCAGCTTTCCGAGTTGCCTTCTGCGGGTCCGGACGAGGCATCCGGCTCTTCTTCCTTTGCGTCGCTTCCTTTTGCGAATAATTGGGATGTCTGCCCTGTGGGGTGTTTGGAGAATATCGTGTGAGTCCTGCTTGCTGCTGTTGTTGTTGTTGAAAAAATCTTCATTTAATCCGAGTGCAGAAACATTATGTACAATTTACAAATATCGCGAAAAAACACACAATAGCACAATTGGTAAGGAGACCGTAAAACGGCGGCCATCTCCTCCTGCGCCGTTTTCAATCTACTTTGTGCATGACACAAGTAATTTTTCCAACAATTATTTAGACAGATTATTTCACTTTATCACAATTCCAGTGGGTCAGAAGTTTACATACACTAAGTTGACTGTGCCTTTTAACAGCTTGGAAAATTCCAGAAAATGAGGTCATGCTTTAGAAGCTTCTGAAAGGCTAATTGACATCATTTGAGTCAATTGGAGGTGTACCTGTGGATGTATTTCAACGCCTACCTTCAAACTCAGTGCCTCTTTGCTTGACATCATGGGAAAATTAAAAGAAATCAGCCAAGACTAGATGTCGACCGATTAATCGAAATGGCCGATTAATTAGGGCCGATTTCAAGTTTTCATAACAATCGGTATTTTTGGCCACCGATTTGCCGATTTAAAAAAAAAATAAAAAAAAATAATGTAACACCTTTATTTAACTAGACAAGTCAGATTAAGAACACATTCTTATTTTCAATGACGGCCTAGGAACGGGGGTTAACTGCCCTGTTCAGGGGCAGAACAACAGATTTTTACCTTGTCACCTCGGGGATTCATTTTTGCAACCTTCTTGTTACTAGTCCAACGCTCTAACCACCTGCCTTACATTGCACTCCACGAGGAGCCTGCGTGGCAGGCTGACTACCTGTTACGCAAGGGCAGCAAGAAGCCAAGGTAAGTTGCTAGCTAGCATTAAACTTATCTTTAAAAAAAAATATCAATCTTAACATAATCACTAGTTAACTACACATGGTTGATGATATTACTAGTTTCTCTAACGTGTCCTGCGTTGCATATAATCGATGCGGTGCCTGTTAATTTCTCATCGAATCACAACCTACTTCGACAAATGGGTGATGATTTAACAAGTGCATTTGCGAAAAAGCACTGTCGTTGCACCAATGTACCTAACCATAAACATCAACGCCTTTCTTTAAAATCAATACACAAGTATATATTTTTAAACCTGCTAACATGAATTTCTTATAACTAGGGGAGTTGTCACACTTCTCTTGCGTTCTGTGCAAGCAGTCAGGGTATATACAGCAGTTTGGGCCGCCTGGCTCATTGCGAACTGTGAAGGCCGTAATTAATTTGCCAGAATTGTACATAATTATGACATAACACTGAAGGCTGTGCAATGTAACAGGAATATTTAGACTTAGGGATGCCAACCGTTAGATAAAATAAGGAACGGTTCCATATTTCACTGAAATAATAATGGAGTCGACCATATTAATGACCTACGGCTCATATTTCTGTGTGTTATTATATTATAATTACCGTAAATTCCAGACTATAAGCCACAACTTTTTTCCCACGCTTTGGACCTCGTGGCTTAAACAATGACGCGGCTAATATATGGATTTTTCCCGCTTTCAATTTTTTTCTCTCCAAAAAAACACATTCTGTGACGTGCTCAGTTTTTTGGCGGCATGAAGCTTTCATTTGACCAATGAAATTGCCGAACGGGTTAAGGTCAAACAACTTTTTTGTTTACTGTTTAGATTAAATCGAGCGCTCTCAAACTTCCCATCATTCTGATTACGGTAGTCATTTTGTCACCCTCATCATGGCAAAGACACAGAGAAATGCATATGATGCAGCTTTCAAGTTGAAGGCGATTGATCTGGCTGTTGGAAAAGGAAATAGAGCTGCTGCACGGGAGCTTGGTCTTAATGAGTCAATGATAAGACGTTGGAAACAGCAGCGTGAGGAATTGACTCAGTGCAAAAAGACAACTTAAGCTTACTGCTAATTTTAAATTTTTTGTTACAAACCGTGTTTCGTTAAAGCCTATTTATTTTTGTTACAAGCCGTGTTTCGTTAAAGCCTATTTATTTTTGTTACAAGCCGTGTTTCGTTAAAGCCTGTGTAAAGTTCATTTGTTTCAATGTACCGGTAGGCACCTGCGGCTAATAGACATGTGCGGCTTATTTATGTTAAAAAAATAAAATAAATTAAATTCAGTGGGTGCGGCTTATATTCAGGTGCGCTTAATAGTCCGGAAATTACGGTAAGTCTATGATTTGATATTTGATAGAGCAGTCTGACTGAGCGATGGTAGGCAGCAGCAGACTAGTAAGCATTCATTCAAACAGCACCTTCGTAAATTTGCCAGCAGCTCTTCGCAATTCTTCAAGCATTGCGCTGTTTATGACTTCAAGCCTATCAACTCCCAAGATTAAGCTGGTGTAACCGATGTGAAATGGCTAGCTAGTTAGCCGGGTGTGCGCTAATAGCGTTTCAAACGTCACTCGATCTGAGACTTGGGAGTGGTTGTTCCCCTTTCTCTACATGGGTACCGCTGCTTCGAGGGTGGCTGTTATCAATGTGTTCCTGGTTCGAGCCCAGGTAGGAGCGAGGAGAGGGACGGAAGCTATACTGTTACACTGGCAGTACTAAAGTGCATATAAGAACATCCAATAGTTAAAGGTATATGAAATACAAATCGTATAGAGAGAAATAGTCCTATAATTCCTATAATAACTACAACCTAAAACTTCTTACCTGGGAATATTGAAGACTCATGTTAACAGGAACCACCAGTTTTCATATGTTCTCATGTTCTTAGCAAGGAACTTAAATGTTATATTTTTTACATGGCACATATTGCCCTTCTACAACACTTTGTTTTCGCATAATTTAAACCAAATTGAACATGTTTCATTATTTATTTGAGGCTAAATTGATAGTATTTATGTATTATATTAAGTTAAAATAAGTGTTCATTCAGTATTGTTGTAATTGTCATTATTATAAATAAATAAATAAATAAATAATTATCGGCAGATTAATCGGTACCGCCTTTTTGGGTCCTCCAATAATCAGTATCGGCGCTGAAAAATCACAATCGGTCGACCTCTAGCCAAGACCTCAGAATTTTTCCCCCCAAACGCCTCAAGGTACCACGTTCATCTGTACAAACAATCGTACGCAAGTATAAACACCATGGGACCACGCAGCCGTCATACCGCTCAGGAAGGAGACGCGTTCTGTCTCCTAGAGATGAACGTACTTTAGTGCGAAAAGTGCAAATCAATCCCAGAACAACAGCAAAGGACCTTGTGAAGATGCTGGAGGACACAGGTACAAAAGTATCTATATCCACATAACCTGAACGGCCGCTCAGCAAGGAAGAAGCCACTGCTCCAAAACCGCCATAAAAAAGCCAGACTACAGTTTGCAACTGCACATGGGGACAAATATTGTACTTTTTGGAGAAATGTCCTCTGGTCTGATGAAACAAAAATAGAACTGTTTGGCCATAATGACCATCGTTATGTGGAAGGAAAAAGGGGGAGGCTTGCAAGCCGAAGAACACCATCCCAACAGTGAAGCACGGGGGTGGAAGCATCATGTTGTGGGGGTGCTTTGCTGCAGGAGGAACTGGTGCCCTTCACAAAATAGATGGTATCATGAGGATGGAAAATTATGTGGATATATTTTTTATTTATTTTATTTTTATTTCACCTTTATTTAACCAGGTAGGCAAGTTGAGAACAAGTTCTCATTTACAATTGCGACCTGGCCAAGATAAAGCAAAGCAGTTCGACAACATACAAAAACACAGAGTTACACATGGAGTAAAACAACATACAATCAATGATGCAGAAGAAAAAATAAGACTATATACAATGTGAGCAAATGATGTGAGATACGGGAGGTAAAGGCAAAAAAATGCCAAAATGCCATGGTGGCAAAGTAAATTGAAGTAAATATTGAAGCAACATCTCAAGACATCAGTCAGGAAGTTAAAGCTTGATCGCACAAATGAGTCTTCCAAATGGACAATGCCCCAAGCATACTGTCAAAGTTGTGGCAAAATGGCTTAAGGACAAAGTCAAGGTATTGGAATGCCGATCCCAAAATCCTGAACTCACTCCTATAGAGAATTTGTGGGCAGAACTGAAAAAGCCTGTGCGAGCAAGGAAGCCTACAAACTTGACTCAGTTACACCAGCTCTGTCAGGAGGAATGGGACAAAATTCACCCAACTTATTGTGGAAGGCTACCCGAAATGTTTGACCCAAATTAAACAATTTAAAGGCAATGCTACCAAATACTAATTGAGTGTATGTAAACTTCTGACCCACTGGGAATGTGATGAAAGAAATAAAAGCTGAAATAAATCATTCTTTCTACTATTATTCTGACATTTCACATTTTTAAAATAAAGCGGTGATCCTAACTGACCTAAGACAGGGCATTTTTACCAGGATTAAATGTCAGGAATTGTGAAAAACAGAGTTTAAATGTATTTCGCTAAGGTGTATGTAAACTTCTGACTTCAACTGTATCAGTTCATCTCTGTGGATGGTTTGTCCTCTGACAAATCAATGGTAGGTTTCGGTGTTCCTGAATGTTCCGTTTTAGCACCACTATTGTTTCACTATATATTCTACCTCTTGGTGATGTCATTCGGAAAGATAATGTCAACTTTCACTGCTATGCAGACAACACTCAGCTGTACATTTCGCTGAAACATGGTGAAGTCCCAAAATTGCCTACCCTGGAAGCCTGTGTTTCAGACATAAGGAAGTGGATGGCGGCAAATGTTTTACTTTTACATTCGGATAAAACAGAGATGCTAGTTCTAGATCACAAGAAACAAAGAAATCTGCTGTTTGATCAAACAATTAATCACAATGGTTGTACAGTTGTCTGAAATAAAACTGTGAAGCGTTACTCTTGACCCTGATATCTCTTTTGACAAATATAACAAATATTTCAAGGTAAGCTTTTTTCAATCTTCGTAACATTGCAAAAATCTAACTTTCGGTAAAAAATTATGCAAAAAAGCTAATCCATGCTTTTGTTACTTTTAGATTAGACTACTCTCTGGCTGCCCAGATAAAGTACTTCAGTTAGTGCTAAATACAGCTGCTAGAATCTTGACTAGAACCAAAAAATTTTACTCCAGTGCTTGGCTCTCTACACTGGGTTCCTGTTAAGGCTAGGGCTGATTTCAAGGTTTACATGGACTTGCTCCTACCTATCTCTCTGATTTGGTCCTGCCGTACATACCTACACGTACACTACAGTCACAAGATGCAGGCCTCCTTATTGTTCCTAAGCATACAGCTGGAGGCAGGGCTCTCTCACATAAAGCCCCATTTTTATGGAATGGTCTCCCTATCCACGTGAGAGACGCAGACTCTGTCTCAACCTTTAAGTCTTTACTGAAGACCCATCTCTTCAGTATGTCCTATGACTGAGTATAGTCTGGCCCATGGGTGCGAAAGTGAACGGCAAGGCACTGGAGTGACAAAGCACCCTTGCTCACTCTCTGCCTGTGATCCTCTGCCTCTGACCCTATTACGGGGGCTGAGTCACTGGCTTACTAGTGCTCTCCCACGCTATACTCTACTTGAGTCGGTTGAGTCACTGACGTGTTCTTCCTGTCCGGTTTTGCGCCCACTTGGGCTTATGTGGTGGGAAGATCTTTATGGGCTATACACAGCCTTGTCTCAGGGTAGTAAGTTGGTGGTCTGTTGATATCCCTCTAGTGGTGTGGGGGCTGTGCTTTGGCAAAGTGGGTGTGGTTATATCCTGCCTGGTTGGCCCTGTCTGGGGGTATTGTCAGACTGGGCCACAGTGTCCCCCACCCCGTCTCAGTATCTATGCTGCATTAGTCTATGTGACGGGGGGCTAGGGTCAGTCTGTCCTATCTGGTGTAATTCTCCTGTCTTATCTGGTGTCCTGTGTGATCTTAAGTATGCTCCCTCTAATTCTACCATCTCTCCCCCCATCTCCCGGAGGACCTGAGCCTAGGACCCATGCCTCAGGACTACCTGGCCTGGCTGTCCCTCTCCCCAGTCCACCTGGTCGTGCTGCTGATCAAGTTTCTGCTGTTCTGCCTGCGGCTATGGAACCCTGACCTGTTCAATGGATGTGCTACCTTGTCCTGCTGCTGCTTCAGTTTCAACTGTTCTGCCTGCGGCTATGGAACCCTGACCTGTCCACCGGATGTGCTACCTTGGCATGCTGTTTTCGACCCACTCTCTCTACCGCACTTGCTGTCTCAACTAGAGGTCGACCGATTATGATTTTTCAACGCCGATGCCGATTATTGGAGGACCAAAAAAAGCTGCGGCCGATTAATCGGCCGATTTCATTTGTAATAATGACAATTACAACAATACTGAATGAACACTTATTTTAACTTAATATAATACATCAATAAAATCAATTTAGCCTCAAATAAATAATGAAACGTGTTCAATTTGGTTTAAATTATGCAAAAACAAAGTGTTGGAGAAAAAAGTAAAAGTGCAATATGTGCCATGTAAGAAAGCTAACGTTTAAGTACCTTGCTCAGAACATGAGAACATATGAAAGCTGGTGGTTCCTTTTAATATGAGTCTTCAATATTCCCAGGTAAGAAGTTTTAGGTTGTAGTTATTATAGGAATTATAGGACTATTTCTCTCTATACGATTTGTATTTCATATACCTTTAACTATTGGATGTTCTTATATGCACTTTAGTACTGCCAATGTAACAGTATAGCTTCCGTCCCTCTCCTCGCACCTACCTGGGCTCGAACCAGGAACAAATTGACAACAGCCACCCTCGAAGCACCATGCAGAGCAAGGGGAACAACTACTTCAAGTCTCAGAGCGAGTGACGTTTGAAACGCTATTAGCGCACACCCCGCTAACTAGCTAGCCATTTCACATTGGTTACACCAGCCTAATCTCGGGAGTTGATAGGCTTGAAGTCATAAACAGCGCAATGCTTGAAGCATTGCGAAGAGCTGCTGGCAAAACGCACGAAAGTGCTGTTTGAATGAACGCTTACGAGCCTGCTGGTGCCTACCACCGCTCAGTCAGACTGCTCTATCAAATCATAGACTTAATTATAATATAATAAAACACACAGAAATACGAGCCTTAGGTCATTAATATGGTAGAATCCGGAAACTATCATCTCGAAAACAAAACGTTTATTCTTTCAGCGAAATACGGAACCGTTCCGTATTTTATCTAACGGGTGGCATCCCTAAGTCTAAATATTCCTGTTACATTGCACAACCTTCAATGTTATGTCATAATTACGTAAAATTCTGGCAAATTAGTTCGCAATGAGCCAGGCGGCCCAAACTGTTGTATATACCCTGACTCTGCGTGCAATGAACACAAGAGAAGTGACACAATTTCACCTGGTTAATATTGCCTGCTAACCTGGATTTCTTTTTGCTAAATATGCAGGTTTAAAAATATATACTTCTGTGTATTGATTTTAAGAAAGGCATTGATGTTTATGGTTAGGTACAGTCGTGCAACGATTGTGCTTTTTTCGCTAATGCGCTTTTGTTAAATCATCCCCCATTTGGCGAAGTTGGCTGTCTTTGTTAGGAAGAAATAGTCTTCACACAGTTCGCAACGAGCCAGGCGGCCCAAACTGCTGCATATACACCAACTCTGTTGCAAGAGGTGACACATTTTCCCTAGTTAAAAGAAATTCATGTTAGCAGGCAATATTAACTAAATATGCAGGTTTTAAAAATATATACTTGTGTATTGATTTTAAGAAAGACATTGATGTTTATGGTTAGGTACACGTTGGAGCAACGACAGTCCTTTTTCGCAAATGCGCACCGCATTGATTATATGCAACACAGGACAGGCTAGATAAACTAGTAATATCATCAACCATGTGTAGTTAACTAGTGATTATGATTGATTGTTTTTTATATGATAAGTTTAATGCTAGCTAGCAACTAACCTTGGCTTCTTACTGCATTCGCATAACAGGCAGGCTCCTCGTGGAGTGCAATGTAAAGCAGGTGGTTAGAGCGTTGGACAAGTTAACCGTAAGGTTGCAAGATTGAATCCCCGAGCTGTCAAGGTAAAAATCTGTCGTTCTGCCCCTGAACAAGGCAGTTAACACACCGTTCCTAGGCAGTCATTGAAAATAAGAATGTGTTCTTAACTGACTTGCCTAGTTTAAATAAAGGTGTAAAAAAATATTAAAATAAAAAAAAATACTATTTAAAAATTCTGCAAATTGGTGTCCAAAAATGCTGATTACCGATTGTTATGAAAACTTGAAATCGGCCCTAATTAATCGGCCATTCCGATTAATCGGTCGACCTCTAGTCTCAACCTCTGAATGGTCAGCTATGAAAAGGCAACTGACATTTAGTCCTTAGGTGCTAAGCTGTTGCACCCTCTACAACCACTTTGATTATTATTTGACGCTGCTGCTCATCTATGAACCTTGCCCGGAACGTAAAAGAACATTATTAACCGGGTTCAGTATAGATCAATTTTGTTCTCGGTTCTGTTCATCAAACATAGTTATTTTCTGTTTTTTGATTCTGTTCCCTAAACCTGTTCCAACCCCTGCTTTTGACTAGGGAACATAGGACTATGGGCAAAAGTAGTACACTATAAAGGGAATAGGGCGCCATTTGGGACACAACATTGGTCAAAAGGTTTCTTACCACAGCTGCTCGAATGCCTTGTCGATGCGCTGCTGGAACACCCGCTGTGCTCCGTCGATCATCTCCACTTCCTTCTTCAGCTGGGCCTCCACTGGGTCGCTGACCAGCTCGTTGCCGCGGCGACCCTCCCTCAGGGTCAGGCACTCCACCGTGACCTCTAGAGGCACTGCAGTGGCCGTCAGAGCCCGCTCAGTCTCCTCCTTCCCCTGAGACACAGAGCAGCCAAACTCACCTACGGTGTACTAGCACGTCAATACATCACCCTACAACCTGGTTTATTACTAAGTCTGATAAATGTAGAAAGCTGCCAGAATGTTGTTGTTTTTTTACCAGGCACTTCATACTGTTGAAACAATGGCATGCCAGATTAATACTAATCTGAAATCTCACCAGGGTTAAGGCATCCATCTCTTTCTCCACTTCCTGTATGCATGATTCCAAAGTCTCTCTCCAGCGGGAGATATCCCAGATCCTATCACTCAGCCTGCGAGAGCTATCACTCTTATCCCAGTTAGTCTGTGGGAGATGAGGTAGAGAGGAGGGCGAGAGATTGAGAGAGTGAGGGTGAGAAAGAGGGAGAGTGAGAAGATAGAGATGGCATGAATAAGTGTGATGATAATAAATAATAGTCCATGACAATTTGTGTTAACTAATTCATAAGGCTCTGTCTGTAGGCCAATGTTACAGTCACAAAGTCAAGCAAGCCCTTACTGAATTGGTTGTTTCATTACATAGTCACAAAATCTTACCTTGCTGGTTGTCTCATTGCGTAAGGCCCTCCCTTCCTGCCTTGTCATGTGTGACATGTGTCTCCTGTGTTCTGCTGTGTCAGATATCTGCTTGTTACTGGTGTCCCAGTCAGACACACTGTACCTGAGCCCAGGCTTGGCACTACCGTGCTCTACACTCTCATGCTCTGAGTGCATTCTCTGACCACGTTCTCTTGAGTACATTCTTGTGAGGACAAGACTGTGGAGAATGGACAAAACAACACATTTGAGAAGCACTCACACTTCCTCTACTGTAGCACCTCATGCTTTACCCCCCATTCACGGAACCTTCCAGCCAGGACAATGGCAATAATAAGCGAAACAAGATATACCCAAAGCAAACATTTTGCTTCATATTTATGAACTAGATGTGTGAATTGTAATAATCTCGCTAGCAAACTAGTTAGACATGAAAAAATGACCTAAAACTAATATTATGTTAAATGTCAATTCTTCGTGGGTAGCTGGCTAATGATTTTTCGTAGCTATCTGGCTAGCTAACAATACTGGTAGCTAGCCAGTAAGCCCTATTGACTTATGTGATCGCTATATACAGTACGTATGAGAACAATGAGACAGACATTTCACCGGATATATTCATGTGAAGCATCCACTTGGCGTTTCCACTCGTAGTGAGGAAGCCAAGTGTCCGGCAGTTGGAGAAGCAGGAACGACATGGATTTTGTCCGACATTCTGCACATTTTCTCACCGATGAAACATTTGATCTCAATAACAGTTTTCTGTTCCCAAAAATATCCTGTTACGAAGAGTGGACTAAGTTTTGTAGGCTTTACCCCTTGGTAAAGTAAGAAAAAAGTGCATTGTTTAGGAGTGCAAAGGCGAATTTAGTTATTGCGAATTTAGCCACTTTTGAGTCGGCGTTCCCTAACAGAAATATGAAAATATATGCTACAACGTGCCAATAGGATCTCGCAAGCTCGTGCTTGGCTCTGCCCAGGGTCCTTGCTTGTTCTGCCAACTATGACAAATTTGTTCCCAATCTTGGTTTAGTTATACTGTAATGACCCGGCTGGGTCATAAAAGGAAAAGAGACGGACTCCAGGTGTGCAGGTTAGAACACAGGTTTATTCCCTAACTGGGCTATTGTTGTGGCCACAGCCCACGCCGCTAAATACCGAACGTACACAATTACACCATGTCGAGTTAAGGGTCACCCCCATAAGAACAGATCAAGGCCCGAACAGAGAGAGAGAGATGAGACAGTAATCCCTATTTATGCATTCCCAAATCCCGCGGGATTACCCATCATACCCCCCACCCTTTCCCTCTGTCCTGACACATTTAACCCCTGCTAGTAGCCATGAGAACCATAACACACCCACAAACACAGAACACAATACCGGGTCGTTACAATAGTGTAACGACCCTGGGTTTATAAGCGCGGAAATCGACTCTGCCGGATGAGCATGCTTTTGCGGCACAGTCGATAGCGCGCCGGACTTCGGGCTTGAAGGTCGAGGGTTCGAGACCTGCTCCCTGCTTGTTCATTACATTGGTGTCAGAATACATGTTTGGCACGGTAGTATGCATTTTGAGAAACACCCAATGTCTGCAACTTTCCCTCAGGAAAGAGACTAGGCCTAATCAAATTGAAACTAGGCAAGATACGTTTTCTCCGTAGCCTATGCTTAATTCAGCACACAGACTATGCTACTGTAATTAACGTCAGGTGTTTGAATAATGGAACATACCTGCAGTCTTGTTTTTATGGTGGCTGTTTTGATAGTTAGCCTAATAAAATTGGTGTTAATTTGATATTGAACCTATAAGTAGACAACCTTTATCCATTATTCAACATAGCTTTGGCATTATGGCACAAGCTAAATTGTTACATAACGGAACTATATTTACTCACCCAAAGTTCTCGAATTTGCGGAAATCCTGGAGTGTCTGCAGCGGTGTTTCATAACCTGTCCCTCGCCAACTCTTGTAGACTGTCTCCAGGTAACGCACAGACGCAACGAGTCAAACACTACTAAATAATTAAAATGCCATGGCAACGTTAAACAAATAGCCCTATGAAGGGCTTTAGTGATTGGCAATCGTTGACTGTCAGATGACGCAACATTGTAGCCTACATCATAATGTGAAGCTCTATGACTGTCAGATGATGCAAAAAAGGTACCCAAAATGTAATAGTTGGCGACAGATTAATCTCCAACTTGGAGAAATAAATGTTTCTGCTGTATCCTGGGCTACTAGTGCTCCCCTATATGCTTTTATTTTCTGTGAAGCCATCTATGGTCTTACTTTAGTTCTAGAAGTACAACTAAGTCATTTAAATGAAGAAATACATAATAGAATCCTACACTTAAGTGCAACTCCCCATCACAGTTGAGTACCGTAGCTACAGTATCTCAGTCTGGCTAGGAATGAAGCAGAAAAAAACTGCAAGAGTCAACATGCATCACTTATCCATTCGCTCAATGAATACACCAACAGATTTCATACATTGTTTTAATTAAAACTATTACATATGACAACCAAATAAAAACGCTTAACAGGATCAGACAAAAAAAAGGTATTTGCAATTTTTTTTTGCATATTGTTACCAAAGCAATTTGTCATTTGCATCTTATTAATAAGTACGATATGGAGCCAAGAGGTGCAGGGTTTGGAGATTTTCAGAGGAATCCTTTCCTAGGCAAGCAGGCATTCTTGTGGCACAACTACATGTTGTTTTCTGTCTGTAAACCTCTTGCTGTAAGATCTTGAAGAAATGTATACATGCAAGAGCAGTGGTTCTAAACAAATATAATGCATTTTCGTTTAGGCCTGGAATAAATGGTTGGGTTCACCAGAATTAATTCCCAAATGACACTATTCCATCCATCCATCCATCCATCCATCCATCCATCCATCCATCCATCCATCCATCCCACTACTTTTGATCAGAGCCAATATTAGTGCACTATAAAAGAGAATAGGGTGCTATTTGGGACATAAATGGTGTTTGAAAGAATTTAGCATCAACATGTGGCAAGTGGCTCTCACAGGATAGTCATTCAAAAGAAGAGGTACTCTGGTCAAAAGTAGTGCACTATATAAGGAATATGGTGCCATTTGGGAAGCACCCCCTGGTGTAACCCCAACAGCTAGTTGCTCAGAGCCTAAAGATCACTTTGGGTAGAACACCATCACTGAACATCTATCTACTAAAAGGTTTAAACAAAGGGAACCAGGGGTGGAAATCCCATGCATTACAGTAAACTGTTTTCCACCTGAGGAGGGTGGCAGTCTAAAATATCCACTATAGTATCATGCCCAGTTATTAAATGCAACTTCTTTGGTTGTGCCATGCAAGTGCCTGCCTACCTTACCATCCCCATAAGCATTTTTGGTCCTGACACCTCAAAACTGGTTGGTTCTGCATATTATTGTGTTCTTATACTGTATGTCTGTGTCACACACACACAAAATTGTCATGTATCAATATATACGCATCAATGTAGACATGGGCATATTGCCCTCAACGTTTTGAAAGTAAGATCTCTTTGATTTACTTGTTTTCAGCACCATCAAGAAAAGGCACAGTCTACAGACTATTCTGTCCAAGGATAAAACCTTCACTCCTTCCACATGAAAAACTTTGAGGGATGCACACAGTCAAATGTTTTGGAGGAAATCAACAATCAAAATGTAGGTCACATTCACTACAGGACCTAGAAGACCAGGCTCTGTGAGATGAATGGAACCTACTGAATGGAAGCTAGGCTACTCTCCAGAG
Organism: Salmo trutta; assembly: GCF_901001165.1. Classification (NCBI taxonomy): domain Eukaryota; kingdom Metazoa; phylum Chordata; class Actinopteri; order Salmoniformes; family Salmonidae; genus Salmo; species Salmo trutta. Next base: position 40,781,030 of record NC_042992.1, on the reverse strand, counting down.
ATTGTTAGCTCAATGAACAGAGAGGAGGGTGATGGGAAATAGCAGGAGGTTCATCCAATCAGTCACAAGACAACAGCTGCCACAAGAAAAACAAGCCCCCCCCACACAGTAGGTCATTTAAATGCAGCAGATGAAGCTTCAATATGACACACCTTTGCTGTAAAAGCTGCAATATTTAACTTCATTGGCGACCTGACCAAATGCACATAGAAATGTGAGTTATAGATCTGTCACTCTCATTGAAAGCAAATCTAAGAAGCGGTTGATCTATTCTCTGTGCGCTTTTTCTAGGCTTCCCGTTCTTAAGTTTCAGGTTTACTTTCCGTTTTGTACACCAGCTTAGAAAAGCCAAAAATACAATATTTTTGGTTATTAAAAAGATATTTCACAGCAGTTTAGATGGTACAATGATTCTCTTGCTTGTTTTGTCATAAACTGAAATTAGGGGTACTACTAGAATTTTAGCAACCAGGAAATAAACGAGTCTATTGAATAATTACATTTGGATTATTATTAGTGACTATATCACTATGGTCTTTTTCATTATTATCGTCATTATTGTTCTATTTTTCTAGAATTTATTAGCAAAAATAAGTGGCTCATTATATTATTACATATTTTAAATATACAAATATATCTCCATTTCGGAATTAAAAATGCATTAGAATAATGAATGAAGGCATCTGATGTCCAGCTTTTAGAGGGGGGAGGGCATCACATGAAGGAGCCTGGTTCAACCTCAAATGCAACCCTACTCTCTATAGTGCACTACTTTTGCCAAGAGGCCTATGGGTCCTGGTCAAAAGTAATGCATTATATAGGGAATAGAGTGCCATTTGAAACGGAAGCCCTGTATTACCCCCCTGCCTCAGAATGATGCTGCGTTCGTAACCAAGTGGGAATTTACCACATACGACTGGGAAAAATCCACTGGAACGGCCCTCCAACTAGTAATTACTAGTGTGAAACTCATCCATCATCCCGATCTCCCACATGGTGACCTCTGACATCACCTACTAAGGAAATGACCTTCATTACAGCATTTTTTGGTAGATAAATGCAACAAAACATGTATCTTAATATGGTTTTTGAACACTATAATTTGTTTGCAAGCATGATCCATTATATATACACACACACAAAAAAGGTATGTGGCCACCCCTTCAAATTAGTGGATTTGGATATTTCAGCCACACCCGTTGCTGACAGGTGTATAAAATCAAGCACACTGCCATGCAACCTCCATAGACAAACATTGGCAGTAGAATGGCCTTACTGAAAAGCTCAGTGACTTTCAATGTGGCACTGTCATAGGATGCCACCTTTCCAACAAGTCAGTTCATAACATTTCTGCCCTGCTAAAGCTGCTCTGGTGAACTATAAGTGCTATTATTGAGAAGTGGAAACGCCTAGTAGCAACAACGGCTCAGCCACGAAGTGGTAGGCCACACAAGCTCACAGAACGGGACAACCGAGTGCTGAAGTGTGTAGCATGTAAAAATAGTCTGTCCTCGATTGCAACACTCACTACAGAGTTCCAATCTGCCTCTGGAAGCAACGTCAGCACAAGAACTGTTCGTCAGGAGCTTCATGAAATGGGTTTCCATGGCCGAGCAGCCGCACACAACCCTAAGATCACCATGCTCAATGCCAAGCGTCAGCTGGAGTGGTGTAAAGCTCGCCGCCATTGGACTCTGGAGCAGTGGAAACGCGTTCTCTGGAGTGATGAATCGCACTTCACCATCTAGCAGTCCGACGGACGAATCTGGGTGCCTGAATGCATAGTGCCAACTGTAAAGTTTGGTGGAGGAGGAATAATGGTCTGGGGCTGTTTTTCATCGTTCGGGCCAGGCCCCTTAGTTCCAGTGAAGGGAAATCTTAATGCTACAGCATACAATGATATTTTAGTCGATTCTGTGCTTCCAACTTCATGGAAATAGTTTGGGGAAGGACCTTTTCTGTTTCAGCATGACGATGACCCCGTGCACAAAGCGAGGTCCATACTGAAATGGTTTTTCGAGATCGGTGTGGAAGATTTTGACTGGCCTGCACAGAGTCCTGACCTCAACCCAATCGAACACCTTTGGGATGAATTGGAAGGCCGACTGCGAGCCAGGCCTAATCGCCCAACATCAGTGCCCGACTTCACTAATGCAGACTTCACTAATGCTTGTGGCTGAATGGAAGCAAGTCCCCTCAGCAATGTTCCAACATTAGGTGGAAAGCCTTCCCAGAAGAGTGGAGGCTGTTATGGCAGCAAAGGGAGGACGAACTCCATATTAATGCCCATGATTTTGGAACGAGATGTTCGACGATCTGGTCTCCACATAATTTTGGTCATGTAGTGTAGCTGTACTTTTAGTTTATGGTTTACACAGCCTGTTGGACATTAGACAAAAATCTGCATTTCTCAATGAGTTTAAAGTGTGTGAATGGTATTTATAACTGGTAAATTCCCACCTCCCACTTGGTTACGAACGCAGCACAAGCTCCCAATGCTCTGCCTCCTAGATGCAAAACCCGACCCACTGGCTCTAGAGGTCGATTCCGTGGCAACGTGAGTATAAAGCGAATTCCTTCCTGTACTACTGCTGTACAGACAAATTATTCACACAAGCAGGGCAGTTACACATTAGCAGTTGATCAGATCCTACCTATGCTGTTCAAGTAAAATCAAATGCTGGTAATGTCTGACATCTTGCAAGAAAGTAACAATTTTAGCTGTGACAATTCGCACAAACCCCAGGGGCGGAGCTGTATTGATGTCCACAAACCGGTGTAAACCATGTTACTAAACAATCGTACCCTCTGGGAATTAAAGTATGTCCCCTGTATCATAGTGAGAGAGTACTCTCTATTGTTACTCCTGATCCTTGAAAAACACCCAATGAATCTCAATCTCTGACTACAACAGAGGCGGTCTGTCTACTAACACCCCCCCCCCACACACACACACACACACACACACACAACAAACTGCATCTCTCAGCACCAGGGCATGTGTCTCACCTGAAACACATGCATCTTTAAGTGCAGTAAATTGTCATTCTTATATAGTCTCTTTGTACAAATATATATGAACAAAATAAAAATGTAGTATAGCAGCTAGTTTTGTTCTGGTAACACGTGGCTATAGGACAATGAGTGTGGCAAAACGTTGGCCATGCTACAACGCGGCTGCTTCTTTTGCAAAGGCAGTGAGAGCAGGGATCAACTGTATCCCAGTCAGACAAGGCCCATACCATCCATTCCCCAAGCAGATGATCCCAGGCACGTTGGTTTGGTCCAAGTGGAACGAGACGAAACTCAAAAGCCTCACCTGGAGGATACTTCACAGCAAGGCAAATGGAGAGACAATGCCCTTCAAATACAATGTGACAAAATGGCTTGATAAAAGTCTGAAATATGAATGCTTGCTTTTAACAGTGCAAAATGAATCCTACCACCAGTGTTAAAATGAATTAGACAGATCCGTTAGCCAACTGTCGCCACCTTCAATTGGTCAGTCTACATACTCAATAATAATTCACATTAAAAACTAAATCATGAAACTGAATCAATGCAGCCACACCCGCTCTGCTCTCTAACCCCAGACAGTCCTGGACAACATATCATGCTTACAGTAATGCTTGGATGAAATAATTTGACTGTATAACTAAACAAACTAACTAACTAATCCCACAGGAGCTCTAACGAAAAGAAATACACCCTTTGTCTTTCAAATTCTTCTTTACACCCAAAACAGGCACTTTGTCATTCACCCAATTTACAAAATAACTGTCATTTGTCACCCCCACATAACAATTTTATGGCATCAATTCTTGGCCCAGTTTACATTCTTTATCCGTTATAACTTGCCCATGTCCGATCATAATGGCCCAAAAATATCAAATTGGTATGTTAACCATAGGACCTGTTTTCTGCATTAACGACTTATTGCACTTAAGGATTGCATGACATCATCAGTTCCTTAGTTAAAAATGTGAAAAACCTCTGTCACAAACTAAGTGTTCTATTGCTGAAAATGAATGTTAAATAAGACTAATCTGATAAAATAGCAGGAATAAAACTAAAGAAAAGTGAAATCTGTAGCTTCCACAGTGAACTCTGTAAAGGTTCTGAGTAGGTCCATGATGTGGCTAGGGTTGATTTTCTAACAGTACTTAACAGGTAATCCCTAAAACAATGGCTGTGGCTGTATGTATAAAAAAAAAAACTCTTGATATTGATAGAGAATGCAGTGTTATACTTTGACTGGCGCAATGACTACAAGTAAGTCACCATTGGCGTAGAGAGTAGAGTAGTAGAGTAACTGGGCGAGCAGCTTGCCGTATGAAAAATGGCATAGCTGTGATTCACGAGCGTTCTTGACTAACAGGCATCATCCTGGCAATCAGACTTCTACAGAACATAAGAAGACGCACATACAACGACAAGCTGACAGAGACATGTAAAGAGGACAACTTATGCAATTGAACCCCATGGATAGACAAGTCAGCATATCATTCATCACTGTGTTGAGGAACAAGACTGATCCTCACTGGACCTGCTATGCCTCCACACCCTGAAACCATCCTTATCAATTCCAGTCTTGTCTTCTACACTCTGGCATTTTGAAAGTAACACAAAGCAAAAGTTGAGCTGCTGTCAAACCTGTAAGGCGAGGACATGACTTGCACAGCTCAAGGAGCAATATCAGAGACAATCCATAATGAATTAAAAACATAGCAGAAGAGAACAGGCCGGGAGAGGATTGGCTGGTTTCGTATTGCATAACGTTTCTGTACTCCCCTCTGGCTATTGTTGTTGTAGTTGTTGTCTTTAGCAGCTTGGCATCCCCTTGTCAGGACCAGAGCTGTGCCAGTCCAGGGTCCAATGTGAGACCGACAAGGCTGACAGAATACCCCTCCCAACACCCCACTCTCAGGCGAAGTACATGGTCCTCAGTGTGTCGTGATGAATCTGAACAGCCTTGGCGAGGGCTGTGGGGTCTCGGCCATTGCTCTGCCCCGAGACGTGGCTGCCCTCCGCACTGCGTGTGTTCAAGAGAAGGAAGTGAGGAAACGTGTAAGGGAAAAGGACAGAAAGGGAGGGAGAGAACCTTTATCTTGAATGAACATTTTAAAATCAATACATGATATCGACCTCCAGTTTCTTTTTACCTGATAAACAGCAAGAGACATTGATTTTAGCCCTACAGAAAAGTATACTGGTCACAATGAAATGAATCCCTTTCCCACCCTCACCTGTCATGTTCTTTGTCCACCAGGTGGTAGCGGGCGCGGAAGGCCACCAGGTGGGCGTAGTAGGCTGGCGCGGGGATGGAGACTGAGCGGGTGCAGCGGACATAGGTGTGGCACAGCTGGTAGGTGAGCAGCTGGAACTCGTCAGCTGTGAAGCAGTTGTCGTCCCACAGAACATGGTAGTGGGAAGGTCTGCTTGTACCCTGGAGGGAGTAGGCTAAGTCAGTAATACCACAGGGACAATGCAGGTTCCATGGAGAGAATACCAGCATTGATTCAACACTGACAATGAAGTTCAGTGGAAATTAATAGAAGCAGATAAACCTCTGAGAAAATGATGGCAAGAGTCAACATTAGGGAGAAATAAGCAGGAGATACTACCTGAACTTGTCCAATAAGAATGCTGACTTTAGTTTTATAAAATGTTACCATCTTATGCCTATTGAACACAACCTTGGTATGAGTCTTGACACACCTGTATTCCTGCATGGCTGCAGAGGTAAAAGTCAAACTCATAGGGGTGGGTTATATCTGTGTCCACAGTGGTGCCTGCAGGAATGTTACCACTCCGTCCAACCTGCCAAATAAACACTCCATTTAAAAACAGTTAAACAACCAATCTATACCTAGCAAAGTAGATCGTTAATGTACAAGGAGAGATCCATAGCGCCCCTTACCCGCTCGTTGCGGTCGGCACAGAAGAGGCGTGTGTGATGGCGCTTCTGCACCACAATGTAGGTGATGCCCGGCTGGTACTCTTTCTCCAACATGATACAGGCTTCTCTGATGGCCAGCAGCTCATAGTACAGCACCTGCCACACAGAGAGAAGTCAACAAATCAGCAAAGAGTGGCGAGCGGTGAAGAATTTAGGGTTGATGGCCAATAGCTAAAGATTTAAGCTTAAGACTCTAGTTTAAGGTTAATAAACTATGAAGAACATTGCTATTTGTAATAAATGCATTTCAACATAGGGACATCATTTGGCTTGGCTGTAATTATTTTAACTAACCTGTCTGAACTGTCCCTCTGACACACCATCCCTATAAAATATGATTCTGGTTGGTTTGTAGCGGGTAGACTTGTAGAACTGGATGAGGAGCTCCCGCACCATGGAGGCCAGGTCCTGGATCACCTCCTGTCTGGGTCTCTGGACCCTCACTGTGGCACAGTACCTGCTGGGGTGGGCATCCATACTGCCTACTACCTGGATAGGGCCAGAGAGAGGGAGATGGTCAGAAACATGACTTCTGACACCATGTTTCAGAATGCTATTGTAGGGGTCTGGGTAACAAAACAAACTAGTAAATTACCAATGTACTAGATGCCTCAGACCCCATGACAACTAGATACAGACAAGGCAGTGTTTGTGAGGAAAGTGACAATGGAAACTAGAATGACAGGAAGAAACTGACCGCTGCGATGGATGGCTTCTTTCCGTCTCCGGCTGGAGGATGAGTGACATCGGCCCCCAGGAAGATAACAGGCTGCTGGAACACTGAGGGACTGGGTGGAGAGAGAGACAAACACAAGGCACATATATCCTGACTCCAACACCATCATTAAGTTCGCCGACAACAACAGTGGTAGGCCTGATCACCGACAACGATGACACAGCCTATAGACGGGAGGTCAGAGACCTGGCAGTGTTGGCAGTGTGGTGACAGGATAACAACCTCTCCCTCAACATGATCAAGACAAAGGAGATGATTGTGGACTACAGGAAAAGGAGCACGCCCCCATTCTCATCGACAGGGCTGCAGTGGAGCAGGTTGAGAGCTTCAAGTTCCTTGGTGTCTACATCACCAACAAACTATCATGGTTCAAACACACCAAGACAGTCGTGAAGAGGGTACGACAATGCCTATTCCCCCACAGGAGACTGAAACGATTTAGCATGGGTCCTCAGATCTTCTAAAAGTTCTACAGCTGCACCATCGACAGCATCCTGACTGGTTGCATCACCGCCTGGTATGGCAACTGCTCTGCCTCAGACTGCAAGGCACTACAGAGGGTAGTGCGTACGGCCCAGTACATCACTGGGGCCAAGCTTCCTGCCATCCAGGACCTCTATACCAGGCGGTGTCAGAGGAAGGCCCAAAAACTTGCCAAAAACTTCAGCCACCCTAGTCACTGTTCTCTCTGCTACTGCACAGCAAGCGGTACCGGAGCGCCAAGTCTAAGTCCAAAAGGCTTCTTAACCTGTTGGGGATAGGGGGCAGTATTTGCACGGCCGGATAAAAAACGTATCCGATTTAATCTGGGTACTACTCCTGCCCAGTAACTAGAATATGCATATAATTAGTAGATTTGGATAGAAAACACTAACGTTTCTAAAACTGTTTGAATGGTGTCTGAGTATAACAGAACTCATATGGCAGTCAAAACCCTGAGACAAATCCTAACAGGAAATGGAAATCTGATGTGTGGAATCACTTCAAACCTTTGCCATTGAAGCACACAGGGACTTATTAATCATTTAGCACTTCCTAAGGCTTCCACTAGATGTCAACAGTCTTTACAAAATGGTTTGAGTCTTCTATGGTAGAAACTGACCCAAAGAGAGGCTTGGGCAGTTGGTCACAGGGGGAGGGCCATTACTACTATGACGCGGGCGCCCATGGGAACCCTTTTGTTCCGAAATGTTTAGTAAGACAATGCAATCGTCCGCCTTGAATATTATTGAAGCTCTGGTTGAAAAAGGCCCTAAAGATTTATGTTATACAACGTTTGATCGAACGTAAATATATATTTTTTGCACATTCGTGACGACAAGTCCTGCGCACTTCAGTACATTATGAGTAGCCTTCGGAACGCGCTAACAAGAAGGAACTATTGGGACATAAATTATTAACTTTTTCGAACAAAACTACATTTGTTGTGGACCTGGGATTCCTGGAAGTGCCTTCTGATGAAGATAATCAAAGGTAAGGGAATATTTACAATAGTATATTTGATTTTAGATGGTTCCAAGATGGCGCTAACATGTATCGCCTAGCCTATTTTTCTGAGCTTACCACGTCGTTTATTGCAAAGTGTGATTTCCCAGTAAAGTTATTTTTAAATCTGGCAATGCGGTTGCATTCACAAGATGTTAATCTATAATTCTTTGAATGACAATATTACATTTTAACAATGTTTTCGAATAGTAATTTTGTAAATTGTAGCGCTGATTCACCGGAAGCATTTGAGGGAAAATATTTTCTGAACGTCACGCGCCGATGTAAAATGCTGTTTTTATATATAAATATGAACTTTATCGAACAAAAAAATGCATGTATTGTGTAACATGATGTCCTAGGAGTGTCATCTAATGAAGACTGTCAAAGGTTAGTGCTGCATTTAGCTGTGTTTTGGGTATTTGTGATGCATCTAGTAGCTTTGAAAATGGCAGTGTGATTTTATTTGGCAGGGTACTCTCCTAACATAATCTAATGTTTTGCTTTTGCTGTAAAGCCTTTTTGAAAATCGGACAACGTGGTTCGATTCAGGAGAGCTGTATCTATAAAATGGTGTAAAATAGTCATATGTTTGAGAAATTGAAGTTAAGCTAGCGAGCAAGCGTCCCACATTCCCAGACAGGTTAACAGCTTCTACCCCCAAGCCATAAGACTCCTGAACAGCTAATCAAATGGCTACCTGGACTATTTGCATGGTCCCCCCCCCCCTCTTATGCTGCTGCTACTCTGTTTATTATCCATGTATAGTCACTTTACCTCTATCTACATGCACAGTTGAAGTCGTAAGTTTACATACACCTTAGCCAAATACATTTAAACTCCGTTTAATAGTTTCTGACATTCAATCCTAGTAAAAATTCCCTGTCTTAGGTCAGTTAGGATCACCACTTTACTTTATGAATGGGAAATGTCAGAATAATAGTAGAGCGAATGATTTATTTCAGCTTTTATTACTTTCATCACATTCCCAGTAGGTCAGAAGTTTACATATACTCAATTAGTATTTGGTAGCGTTGCCTTGAAATTGTTTAACTTGGGTCAAACATTACAGGTAACCTTCCACAAGCTTCCCACAATAAGTTGGGTGAATTTTGTCCCATTCCTCCTGACAGAGCTGGTGTAACTGATTCAGGTTTGTAGGCCTCCTTGCTCGCGCACACTTTTTCAGTTCTGCCCACAAAGTTTCTATAGGATTGAGGTCAGGGCTTTGTGATGGCCACTCCAATACCTTGACTTTGCTGTCCTTAAGCCATTTTGCCACAACTTTATAAGTATGCTTGGGGTCATTGTCCATTTGGAAGACCCATTAGCAACCAAGCTTTAACTTCCAGACTGATGTCTTGAGATATTGCTTCAATACATCCATAGTTTTCCTTACTCATGATGCCATCTATTTTGTGAAGTGCACCAGTCCCTCCTGCAGCAAAGCACCCCCACAACATGATGCTGCCACCCCCATGCTTCACGGTTGGAATGGTGTTCTTCGGCTTGCAAGCCTCCCCTTTTTCCTTCCACATAACGATGGTCATTATGGCCAAACAGTTAGAGTTTTGTTTCATCAGACCAGAGGACATTTCTCCAAAAAGTACGATCTTTGTCCCCATGTGCAGTTGCAAACTGTAGTCTGGCTTTTTTATGGTGGTTTTGGAGCAGTGGCTTCCTCCTTGCTGAGCGGCCATTCCGGTTATGTCGATATAGGACTCGTTTTACTGTAGATACGTTTGTACCCGTTTCCTCCAGCATCTTCACAAGGTCCTTTGCTGTTGTTCTGGGATTGATTTGCACTTTTGGCACCAAAGTATATTCATCTCTAGGAGACAGAACGCGTTTAATTCCTGAGCAGTATGACGGCTGCGTGGTCCCACGGTGTTTATACCTGCATACTATTGTTTGTACAGATGAACGTGGTACCTTCAGGTGTTTGGAAATAGCCCCCAAGGATGAAACAGACTTGTGGATGTCACAAATTTTTTTCTGAAGTCATGGCTGAGTTCTTTTCATTTTCCCATGATGCCAAGCAAGGAGGCACTGAGTTTGAAGGTAGGCCTTGAAATACATCCACAGGTACACCTCCAATTGACTCAAATGATGTCAATTAGCCTATCAGAAACATCTAAAGCCATGACATTTTCTGGAATTCTCCAAGCTGTTTAAAGGCACAGTCAACTTAGTGTATGTAAACTTCTGACCCACTGGAATTGTGATACAGTGAATTATAAGTGAAATAATCTGTCTGTAAACAATGGTTGGTAAAATTACTTGTGTCATACACGAAGTACATGTGCTAACCGACAAGAAATTTGTGGAGTGGTTGAAAATGGAGTTTTAATGACTCCAACCTAAGTGTATGTACACTTCCGACTTCAACTGTACATATTACCTTAATTACCTCGACTAACCTGTGCCCCCGCACCGGTACCCGCTGTATATAGTCTTGCTACTGTTATTTTATTGTTGCTCCTTAATTTTTTTTATTTTTTTATTTCAGTTTATTTTAGTAAATACTTTCACACTTTTTGGCTTAGGGCTTGTAAGTAAACATTTCACGTAAAGGCTTACACCTGCTGTATCCGGCACATGTGACATTTTATTTGGATCAAGAATGGTCCACCACCCAAAGGACATCCAGCCAACTTGACAACTGTGGGAAGCATTGAGTCAACATGGGCCAGCATCCCTGTGGAATGCTTTTACAAGGTAAAATGTAGTTGTCGGAGTCCATGCCCCAACAAAATGAGGCTGTTCTGAGGGAAAATGGGGGGGGTTGAAACTCAATATTAGGAAGGTATCCTTAATGTTTTGTACACTCAGTGTATGCATCTCTGCTAAATAGCACATAAGTGTTTTCAATCACCCAAATAGGGGTTTTCTGCCTGTAGAAACACACTCTTTCACTCTGTGCGTTACCGTTGGTGTGGCACCAGGATGTTGTTGATGCCCCCCAGTTTGACGTTGATCTTGAGGCAGAGGTTGGAGAGGGTCTGAGGGGATGTCTTCACCACGTTCTTCACCTGGACACACTGAGTGGCCATGCCCAGGAGGGTGTCTCCAACCCGCTTCACCTCAGCTGTGGGAAAGAGGGAACCATTTTACAGCTGTTGCCATATTGTAGGACACAGGTAACCATTTTACACCTGATACCATCTTGTACATGATACATACAGTACCAGTCAGAAGTTTGAAAACACATACTCATTCAAGGGTTTTTCTTTATTTGTACTATTTTCTACATTGTAGAATACTAGTGAAGACATCAAAACTATGAAATAACACATATGGAATCATGTAGTAACCAAAAAGAAAACAGTGTTAAACAAATCAACATATATTTTCATTTGAGATTCTTTAAAATAGCCACCATTTGCCTTGATAACAGCTTTGCATACTCTTGGCATTCTCTCAACCAGCTTTCCAACAGTCTTGAAGGAGTTCCCACATCGGCTGAGCACTTGTTGGCTGCTTTTCCTTCACTCTGCGGCCCAACTCATCCCAAACCATCTCAATTGGGTTGAGGTCGGATGATTGTGGAGGCCAGATCATTTGATACAACACTCCCATCACTCTCCTTGGTAAAATAGCCCTTACACAGCCTGGAGGTGTGTTTAAGGTCATTGTCCTGTTGAAAAACAAATTATATTCCCACTAAGCGCAAACCAGATGGGAAGGCGTATCACTGCCGAATGCTGTGATAGCTATGCTGGTTAAGTGTGCCTTGAATTCTAAATAAATCAAGGACAGTGTCTCCAGTAAAGCACCCCCACACCATCACACCTTCTCCTCCATGCTACACGGTGGGAACCACACATACAGAGATCATCCATTCACCTACTCTGCGTCTCACAAAGACACAGTGTTTGGAACCAAAAATCTCAAATTTGGACTCATCAGACCAAAGGGCAGATTTCCACCGGTCTAATGTCCTTTGCTCGTGTTTCTTGGCCCAAACAAGTGTCTTCTTCTTACCGGTGTACGTTAGTGGTTTCTTTGCAGGAATTTGACAATGAACGCCTGATTCACAGTTTCTTCTGAACAGTTGATGTTGAGATGTGTCTGTTACTTGAACTCTGTGAAGCAAATATTTGGGCTGCAATCTGAGGTGTAGTTAACTCTAATAAACTTATCCTCTGTGGCAGAGGTAACTCTGGGTTTCATGTGGCGGTCCTCATGAGAGCCAGATTCATCATAGCTCTTGATGGTTTTTGCAACTGCACTTGAAGAAACTTTCAAAGTTCTTGAAATTTTCCAGATTGACTATCCTTTATGTCTTAAAGTAATGATGGACTGTCGTTTCTCTTTGCTTATTTGAGCTATTCTTGCCATAATATGGACTTGGTATTTTACCAAATAGGGCTATCTTCTGTATACCACCCCTACCTTGTCACAACACAACTGATTGGCACAAATGCATTAAGGAAAGAAATTCCAATTAACTTAAGGCGGCACACCTGTTAATTGAAATGCACTCCAGGTGACTACCTCATGAAGCTGGTTGAGAGAATGCCAAGAGTGTGCAAAGCTGTCATCAAGGCAAAGGGTGACGAATCTAAAATATATTTAGATTTAACACGTTTTTGGTTACTACATGATTTCATGTGTTAATTCATAGTTTTGATGTCTTCACTATTATTCTACAATGTAGAAAATAGTCAAAATAAAGAAACACCCTGGTGTGTACAACATTTTGACTGGAACTGTATACTCAGGCTATGGAAATAACATACAAATAAATAGTATATGAATAGAGTTTTTAGAAAATAAAAGTAAAAAAACAAATTCATCAAATGTAAAACAAAATGAAACAGTGTCTAGTCTGTACCATAGACTGGGGTCTTCCCAGGTAGGATGACGATGATGAGCTGCAGGCCAGCGTAGGTGTTCTTCAGGTGCCTGAACATGGGCTCCACGCTGTCTGATCCCTGAGCGTACTTACAGAAACATGGCTGGCCCTGGATGGGCATCCCAGCATCCTTAGAGATCTTACGCAGCTGGTCAGTAAAACCCCTGTAGAGATGGAGGGAAGGAGAGCGATTGGATGAGAAAAAGAGCAAGAATGAGAAGGGGAGGGAGGATGAGGAGACCCAAAGAGACGTTATGGACACTTACAGAGACATACAGTACTCGTCAAAGGTTTACACACCTACTCATTCAAGGGTTTTTCTTTATTTTTACCATTTCTGACAGAATAATAGCGAAGACATCAAAACTATGAAATAACACATGGAATCATGCCGTAACCAAACATATTTATATTTTAGATTATCCAAAATAGCCACCCTTTGCCTTGATGACAGCTTTGCACACTCTTGGCATTCTCTCAACCAGCTTCATGAGGTAGTCACCTGGAATGCATTTCAATTAACAGGTGTGCCTTAAGTTAATTTGTGGAATTTCTTTCCTTCTTAATGCTTTGAGCCAAATAAGTTGTGCTGTGACAAGGGGGTATACAGAAGATAGCCCTATTTGGTAAAATACCAAATATTATTATTAAGGCAAGAACAGCTCAAATAAGCAAAGAGAAATGACAGTCCATTATTACTTTACATTTCAAGAACTTTGAAAGTTTCTTCAAGTGCAGTTGCAAAAACCATCAAGCACTAGGATGAATCTGGCTCTCATGAGGACCGCCACATGAAAAACCCAGAGTTACCTCTGCCGCAGAGGATAAGTTCATTAGAGTTAACTGCACCTCAGATTTCAGCCCAAATAAATGTTTCAGAGTTCAAGTAACAGACACATCTCAACATCAACTGTTCAGAGAAAACTGAGTGAATCAGGCGTTCATGGTCAATATTCTGCCAAGAAACCACTACTAAAGGACACCAATAAGAAAAAGAGACTTGCTTGGCCCAAGAAACACGAGCAAAGGACATTAGACTGGTGGAAATCTGATGAGTCCAAATTTGAGATTTTTGGTTCCAACTGCCGTGTCTTTGTGAGATGTAGAGTAGGTGAACGGATAATCTCTGTATGTGTGGTTCCCACCATGAAGTATAGAGGAGGTGGTGTGATGGTGCTTTGCTGGTGACACTGTCAGTGATTTATTTAGAATTCAAGGCACACTTAACCAGCATGGCTACCACAGCGATATGCCATCTCATCTGGTTTGCGCTTAGTGGGACTATCATTTGCTTTTCAACAGGACAATGACCCAAAACACACCTCCAGGCTGTGTAAGGGCTAATTGATCAAGGAGAGTGATGGAGTGCTGCATTAGATGACCTGGCCTCCACAATCCCCCGACCTCAAACCCAATTGAGATAGTTTGGGATGAGTTGGACTACAGAGTGAAGGATAAGCAGCCAACAAGCTCAGCATATTTTTTTTTAAACCTTTATTTAACTAGGCAAGTCAGTTAAGAACCAATTCTTATTTTCAATGAAGGCCTAGGAACAGTGGGTTAAATGCCTTGTTCAGGGGCAGAACAACAGATTTTTACCTTGTCAGCTCGGGGACTCGATCTTGCAACCTTCTGGTTACTAGTCCAACGCTCTAACACTAGGCTACCTGCCACCCCATATGTGGGAACTCCTTCAAGACTGTTGGAAAAGCATTCCTCACGAAGCTGGTTGAGAGAATGCCAAGAGTGTGCAAAGCTGTTATCAAGGCAAAGGGTGGCTACATTGAAGAATCTAAAATATATTTTTATTTAACACTTTTGTAGTTACTACATGATTCCATGTGTGTTATTTCATAGTTTGTCTTCACTATTATTCTACAATGTAGAAAATAGTAAAAATAAAGAAAAACCTTTGAATGAGTAGGTGTGTCCAAACTTTTGACTGGTACTGTTAGTGTTGCAGAAACCAATCAAAAGAAACTAAGACATTTGATATAACATAATAGATATGCTAATAATGCTATTTTTTTGTTGATTATAATGTTATTGCATTGGATTGAGTATTTATCTGTTGAAAAAGAGACCTGTGTGTGTGTTTATGTGTGTATGTGTGTATGTGTGTATGTGTGTATGTATGTATGTATGTATGTATGTATGTATGTATGTATGCATGTATGTATGTATAAGACAGACAGCACTCACTTGAGGATCTCCTCACGACACTGCCTCTGTGTGGCAAAGCAAGCGATGGCCCACATCTTGATCTCCACCCCGGTGTGGAACTGTTTGCCCCTCATGTCCCACACGCCGTGGCTGGGCGTGGCCACTGTGCGGTTCTGCAATGACACCGCAGGGTTCATCTGCTGGGACTGCCACCCACACACACATACAGACATTGACAGAAAGGTGGAGAGACCAATTGGTTCTAAAAGATTGAGAAAATGTTGTTTGTATTTTCTTCGAAATGGTCATTTAATGAATCTAAAAACATTGTCATGCCATTCGTCATAGCCTTCACACAAGTAAAGTAGTAATCATTATTTTCAGAGACAAAAAACAGAGGTGGGTGAAAGAGAGAGGGTGGTAGAGATTGACAATTGGCGGCAGGTAGCCTAGCAGTTAAGAGCGTTGGACCAGTAACTGACTAGGTGAAAAATCTTTCTATGTCCTCTTGAGCAAGACACTTAACCCTAATTGCTCTGGATAAGAGCGTCTGCTGAATGACATAAATGTCAAAAGTGACTAAATGAAAGAGCCAGGGGCAAGAAAGAGACAGACGGGGAAGCTAAATCACAGAGACATGCGGATGAAGGATGATTTAAAGGGTAGGTACCATGAAGTGTTCCAAGCTTGCCCTGCCGCCGTACTGCAGCCCGGGGGCCGGCAGCACACGGCCCGTCACCTGAGCCATCTCGTCACGCACGCGGAACTGAAACTCCTGGACGAACGGGTCCGCCTCATAGTTCGCACTCCGCACCTGGATACAGAGTGGGAGTAAATGAGAGGAGGATAGAGGGGTAGGACGGAGGGAGGGGTAGTAACAAAACAAGAAATTATTAGTTTGGAGGAGATGATAACTTAAGCAGGTGCATCACATTGGTGGTGGATGAGATGAGTTTCCCCCTTACTACAGTATGTAAGTGCTTTGAGTATCTGGAAAAGTGCTATATTAATTAGTAAGATTAATTATAAAGACATGTCACTCAGTAGTCTTAATACCTCCCAGTCATTGGAGGGCGCTATAGACAGTACTCACCAGCCTGCTGATCTCCTCCTGTCTGTCTGGGGCAGAGCGGGCCGTGGCTTTGATCATGGTGGACGTCTGGTTATCAGTGAGTTTTTTAATACAGCGCTGGCCAGCTACTATGTTGCACACCTGCAAGGAGACACATAGGAATGTGAGTTAAAGTAATTTAATACAGTAGAGAGAGCAGAACTGGTACAGTTTTATGCTTAGGTCCCCGAGTTGATCCTGACCACATGAAAGACAATAACTCAGGGATCTACTTATGCTGACTTAAGATCACGGCTGCTGAGAGCAAACTCCCATAAACAAAGCAATAATGCACATAATCAAAGAGAGGTTGATAATTGGTCAAAAGTACAAAGAGCCAGTAGTACTCACCTCCAGGGGCAGGTAAGTGTGTTTCTGCTCCTGGCCCACCTGTAGGCAGGGGAGGTGGGGGTACTTGAGCTGCAGGCTGTACTTCTCTCTGAAGTACTGGGCCACCGTGCGCTCCACTGTCTGACCATTCTCCAGCTGCAGGGGGAACCTGGGGGTTCGGGGAGGAGAAACATGGAGTTGATGTTTTTGTGACTTTGTGCTCATCTAGTTCCCATGTTTAACTCTTTGGGGTGGCTTCCTGGACACAGATTGCTTTTTATTCCAGGAATAAACTTAATCTCAATGGAGAATGCGTCAGAGTTAAACTACACATATCCCTGTCTCTCTGTGTAGGTACTCACGTCTGGTGGCTGGCAGGACGGCGAGTCACGTTACACACTCTGTACTTCCTCCGCATCGTCCCACAGTGGGTCACTTCCACCTTCAGACCTGGACACAACAAAGGAAGAAGGGGAATATGTGTGAGAAGAACTATCCAACTATAATTATATAGTTTGAGGGGCTTCTAATGCCCAATGCAAACACATTTTCATGTGGTATGTTCAATTGAAAGTCATCATGGATTACAGAAATCATGTATTACAGACAGTCGTCTACTGTGTACAATTTGGTAGGTAGTAAAACAATTCAGCAATACAGAAATAGCAGTGAGTTGCAATACCAATATCCTTACAACCAAAACAAAGTTAAAATGACAAAAACATTAGCCCTGAAGTTCAACAGTGATGCAAGGAGTCTAGCAGTGTTAGCATTCCTGAACCTGGGTGGTGGGGACGTCACTCTGCATACCTTTGATCTCTTTGGTGAACTTGACCCTGTGGGAGTCAGTGAGGGGCCGGGGCTGCTCATCTATGTTGTGGATATCCAGGACCTCGCACATGAACTGGATCACTGGCTGGGCCTTGTAGAACGCCGTGGCTGATACTATTGATGAGAAGTGGTCAAATTAAAATAAGTTACTTCAATGCGGAAGGATCCAAGTTATGACAGTCTACAACCAAATCCAAATAGTAAGAGTTAGAATAGGTAAATTCGAAATCAGGGACTTCAATGTAGCTAAGGAACCCAAATTTGATAGCTTACAACCAAAGAAAAAATGTGAGGGATAGGCTGAATTCTATACCAATTGGACTAATCAAAGACATGACTGAGTAAACACGATGCAACTCAGACACTTCCACGCTGCCTCCGTGCTGTTTGTTGCTACTTGGCAGAAGCCAAACATTTTACTTTTAATAACTATGAAATCAAACTCTGTATTTAACAAATTTACTAACGTCTTAGTTTTGTCCTCACTCAACTTTTTTCATCCAAGTTTCCCGCCCCGGACACTTTATCTGGACATGGATCTGTAAGACCTCCACCAGCCGAAAAAGCTCAGTAAAATGACTTAAAATTGCAGTCGCTATAGACCTACTCATAATATGCAGGAGAACTATCGCCTTATGGTGAGGATAGCCAAGTTGCAAGACGCAATCGTTAGGCTAGGGCAATTCTGTGTCATCAGTAAGTACAGGTAGTAGTGTGAAATCCCCCCCACAGTTCCCGCAGCCAGACATTTTTTTCACAGCTTCTGGAAAGAAATGCTGTCGGCATGCTTAACCGGTGTCGCTCATTCAGCCAACAGCGGCTTTCAACCAGCTTTCCCCACTAAGCAGCGAGTCGGGGTCAGAGCCCGAGCATTCTCAGGTCTGTCTTCCACCAGTTACGGGGTCTGAGCCGCCGAAGCCTCCCACCATTAGCTCGGACAAATTTAAAACCCTAGTCATTGCCAGCTTAGTGGAGTCTGCCCATAGCAGAGTCATTGTAGTCAGCTCAGTTTTCCCCATCAAGACAGTGTCTGTGTCTCTCCTCTCCTGGAGGAACTGAGCCCTAGGACCATGCCTCAGGACTACCTGGCCTGATGACTCCTGGCTGTTCCCGTGCCCAGTCCACCTGTTCGTGCTGATAATAGTTTCTGCTGTTCTGCCTGCGGTTATGGAACCCTGACCTGTTGTCCTGCTGTCTCAACCTCAATGTTCAGCTATGAAAAGCCAACTGACATTTACTCCTGCGGTTCTGACCCGTTGCACCCTCTACAACCACTGTGATTATTATTTGACCCTGCTAGCCATCTATGAACATCTTGAAGAACGATCTGGACTTAATGGCCATGTACTCCTATAATCTCCACCCCTCACAGCCTGGTTCCTCTCTAGGTTTCTTCCTAGGTTCCTGCCTTTCTAGGGTGTTTTTCCTAGCCACCGTGCTTCTACATCTGCAATGCTTGCTCGCTGGGGTTTTAGATCTGGTTTCTGTATAAGCACTTTGTGACAACTGCTGATGTAAAAAGGGCTTTAGAAATACATTTGATTGATTGAGACATCACAGACTGACTGAGACTCTACACAGCTACTACATCATCATCATCATCCAGACAACATGGAAGGAAACAAGTCCCTGCCAACAGTGAAGAATATATTTTTTAATCATTGTCCATGTTCCTTACAATCAAGGGAAAAGGCCCTCACCGTCAATGTTGAGCATCATCTTCCACATGGCGGGCCGCACCGACTGGTGGAAGCCGAACCACACCTCCCTACCCCCGCCCAGGGGGTGGTCGTAACCCTCTGGGGAGGAGAAGAAGGAGCGCCCCACTGGGGTGTACCTGGGGAGAAGAAAGAGAGGGTCATCTTTCACAGACAGAAAATGAATTGAATTACTCTACTAATCATGTTTTATTTAAGATATAGCTTCATTGGGTTATATATCTTCTTTGAAATAATCTATACTATAGATATATAATATATACATTGTAGACTACTAGTATATTCAGGACTATAAGGGTATATAAATACATATATACTCTTAAACTGCACACCAAACAGAATAGCTTGTTCCACATCTAAAAAAACACAGCATAGAGCTTTTTATAGCAGTTCTGCAGGACGTGGACACGCCTAGGCCCTCAGACCATAGATAAATCTGTACGCCAGTGCTGTCCACTAGGGCGGCAGCAGTCACTCACTTCATGGAAGGCAGGTGTCGCAGCACCACATCCACAGCGTGTACAGGGTTGGTGCTGATGGGCTTGTCCAGCTCCAAGGGCTCAGGCATGGTGCGCCCCATCAGGACCTCGTGCAGCAGGTGCCAGCTGACTAGCGACACAAACTTGATGGACACTTTGAAGGGGCGATCCTTACCCCCCTCCCCTGGCAGGGTGACATCCAGATCCACCTGAGGAGAATGAGAATAAATAAATAAATAAATAAATAAATAAATATATATATATATATATATGAGCTCGAGCTACGGCAACTCAATGTATCACTAGCATACCCATCTGACATTCAACATTGTAAATTACACTAGAAATGTTATCATGTGTATCTTGTGTGCGCGCCCGCAACTCACCCCCGCTGTGGCAACTGGCAGGGGGTTGGCTGTGTAGAGGCTCCTCTTCCCATCGTAGACTGGCCTTCGGTCCCCAAAGATGGTCACCTTGAAGTGCTTCACCATGGAGTCCACCACCTCCCTACAGGGGCACCAGAGAGACAAATATATCAACTATCCAACACTGCTCCATAACCCTGGTCTTTTAAGTGGGTAAAGTGATGCAGAGTACAGTTCATGAGATCGCATGAAAGATCTGCTGCCAGTTTGTGTTGGTTTGAGAATATTGATGCTGACACATGATAGGTTTGTGGGTTTGATCCAGCGCGTCGGGCAGCTGTTTACCTGTTGACGCGACGCGGGCACTTCTCGGGCTTGATGTCTACTTCATAGAGGTAGACGTCCATCTTGGGGATATCCACCTGGAAGCAGTTGGCCAGTAGCTTGATAGGCTTCCCCATGGTGCCAAAGCCAGGCCTCCGTGGCACTGAGAACAGGGCCTGGGCCCCAACATCTCCTAGAGGGAGAGAGAGAGGGTGCGAGTACTCAATATAAAATCAAACTGTAGATAGGAAGTAGTAGATAATGTGGCGAAAGGCAGGGGGCTCAAGGGGGATATAAAAAGGCTGTGAGGGTATTGTGGGATCCCACATAAGGAGTTGATGAAATAGGAGTCATGAGTAGCCTAGTTTTTTTTCCTCCCCAGAGCTATTGACACTAAAGGCTACAGAGTTTTGTGGTGACATTTACCATGTTAAGGCACTGAATTATCCTAACTGACAAACGCAAGCTTTGGATGAGAGTAGAGTAGGGGTGTGCCAGCCACACTACGCCAATTCTACCAAAGCACTTTCACGACAGCCTCGTCGGAAACTACTCCGGTAATCATGTCACAAAACCACACACTACCCACACTCAGACGAGCCGTAAACGACCTACTCTGACACCCACACAAAAGACATGACATCCACTCAGTGTCATGAGTCATCTCTCAGAAAACATCAAATCAAAATCATGCGTAAAGAAGAATATAATAAACAGTATTATTGGCCTGAGTTAAATAGGATGCGTTCTTCACATATTGTAGACCTTAAACATAGAATTACATGTAGAACATTTATTATAGGATCTCGACCTCAAATTGACAAAAAAGATGACTAGGTCTAAAGGGGAAACTAAAAAGTGAGGCTGTCCTGGTTCATAGCACTGTGTCAGGGTCAGAGAATGACCCTGCAATAAAGTGCTCCGGGATAAATTTTCCCCTACGTATTTTCCCCTAGGATAAGCTTGCCTTTTCCCAATCCTGAACTTAACCATTAGGCCTTATGGGGAAATTACCCAAGATCAGCATTTAGGGGCAACTTCGCCCTACTCCCAGAAACACGGTGTAGTACATTTTTACATTTTAGTCATTTAGCAGACGCTCTTATCCAGAGCGACTTACAGTAGTGAATGCATACATTTCATACATTTTTTTTCTCTGTGCTGGTCCCCCGTGGGAATCGAACCCACAACCCTGGCGTTGCAAACACCATGCTCTACCAACTAAGCTACAGGGAAGGCTGTAGAGTGGGATTGTCTGTGATGGCGCATCCCCCAGTGTCTTATCACTCGCTCCTATGTGTTGTTTCCATGCCAACATCACCCATGTTGTTGCCACTTCTCCATGGTAACTCAGACCATGCTAATAAGAGGAGGGAGTCCAAGATGGCGCCACTTTGAGCGGGTGTATTTGAACGTAGGTCTCGGTAAACCAGGAAGATTATGATCAATACTTGAGGATTTAATATTTTTTTTGGGGGTAAACTGACCCTTGTCTATATGAAGTAACAGAAGGTGATTGGAAAACACGGTGATCACACGACTACATGGGCAGAAGAAACCGAAAAGGGCAAGGCATGGCTGAACAGATACTTATCACCTCAAATGCTAGCAGCGAGACAGAAGCATGCAGCCCACGTGAAGACTTCCCAGAACTCAAAGCAAAAATACTCCTTATTCTCACTACTGCCACCTATGCAGGGTAAGAGCCCTCCAGCCAAATACAGAGCAGTCGAAAATGGTTCTAGCAACCCTGACATTCTCAAAGCCATCTTTGAGAAACTGGCCATCATTGAAAAAACAAAAAAAAACAGAGACTACCTCCAAATCAATAGTCTCCCTTAGCCACTGTGCAGCAACCAGGTGTCAACCCAAAGCGAAAAAAATATTGACCATGGAAGCTGAAATACAGAAACTGCAACAGGTGAATCTCCAAATGCGACAGAATATCATCGAAGTCCAGGCCACAGACGGAGATGGAACCTGAAACTGCACGGGATGCGAGAAGAGGACTGGGAGAGCATATGGAGCTTTACCATTGACATCCTCAGGAAAGTAGCACCCAGGATTCGAGACAAGCTCCCGGATGTCATCGATGTGGTGCACCGCCTGGGAAAGCGAAGAGATGATGGATCTCCGCAGACAACCATCATGTGGTTCACAATGTGGGGCGGCAGGTAGCCTAATGGTTAGGGCGTTGGACTAGTAACCGGAAGGTTGCAAGATCGAATCCCCGAGCTGACAAGGTACAAATCTGTCGTTCTGCCCCTGAACAGGCAGTTAACCCACCAGGTCGTCATTGAAAATAAGAATTTGTTCTTAACTGAATTGCCTAGTTAAATAAAGGTCAATAAAATAAAACAATGAATCTACAGAGATGTCGTATGGAAAGAAGCCAAGGAGTCCAGGTTTCTTGTGGAGAATAAACTATGCATCAAGGAGGCTCTCACTCCAGGAGATGCTGTTGCAATGGAAAAACTTTGGCCAATGGTAAAAACATCTTTCAGTGATCCTTTTGCATTTATCGATGGAAAGAAGATCGATTGTCAGGACATCAAGTGAATGTCATGAGAGTGCGGAATGTTTTGAAAACACTGCTCAGGTATATAGCTACACTAAGTTAAAATTGATGTCCTATTCTTTCTAAGTCAAGTGAAAACGTTAAGAGTTCGCTAAATGACTGAGTTAACAAGTCGACTGACATTTTTACATTCACCCCGTTTTATATCACCAGGTTTGTAAATGAATACGGGTTCATCATATTGATCATAACTACCTCGGTTTAGGGTAGACCAGTTCTTTCTCTAAGCTCAGGTTTCCTTATTAGCTACCTAGCTTACTAGTTCAACTAGTTATTCTTTTCACTAAACTGTATTTGTCTTATTTTATTTTTGTCAGGTTATGCAACGTTTTGAATTCAATGCACTAAATATTGTCTCTCTAAATGCCAAGGGTTTACGAAACATAATTAAAAGAAAATCACTTTTTATTTTGTAAACAATGCGGATTTCGTTCTACTACAGGAGAATTATGATTCAGATTCTAGTTTTTGGAAATCACAATGGGGAAATACTGTTTATTAAAGTCACGGGTCTAACCACTCAGCTGGTACTATGATACTATACTGCTTTATAAGTTTAGAGGTGATATTTCAGTCTTGTATGTCCAAAGATGGGAGATGGGTTATATTGATCTCAAAACTAGATAATGCTTGTTTTATTATATGCAATGTACAGTTGAAGTCGGAAGTTTACATACACTTAGGTTGGAGTCATTAAAACTCGTTTTTCAACCACTCCACACATTTCTTGTTAACAAACTTTAGTTTTGGCAAGTCGTTTGTGCATGACAAGTAATTTTTCCAACAGTTGTTTGCAGACAGATTATTTCACTTATAATTTACTGTATCACAATTCTAGTGGGTCAGAAGTTCACATACACTAAGTTGACTGTGCTTTTAAACAGCTTTGAGAATTCCAGAAAATGTCATGACTTTAGAAGCTTCTGATAGGCTAATTGACATCATTAGAGTCAATTGGAGGTGTACCTGTGGCTGTATTTCAAGGCCTACCTTCAAACTCAGTGCCTCTTTGCTTGACATCATGGGAAAATGAAAAGTAATCAGCCAAGACCTCAGAAAAATAATCGTATACGTCCACAAGTCTGGTTCATCCTTGGGAACAATTTCCAAATGCCTGAAGGTACCACGTTCATCTGTACAAACAATAGTACGCAAGTATAAACACCATGGGACCACGCAGCCGTCATACCGCTCAGGAAGGAGATGCGTTCTGTCTCCTAGAGATGAACGTACTTTGGTGCCAAAAGTGCAAATCAATCCCAGAACAACAGCAAAAGACCTTGTGAAGATGCTGGAGGAAACAGGTACAAAGGTATCTATATCCACAGTAAAAACAAGTCCTATATCAACATAACCTGAGAGGCCGCTCAGCAAGGAAGAAGCCACTGCTCCAAAACCGCCATGAAAAAGCCAGACTACGGTTTACAACTGCACATGGGGATCTTACTTTTTAGATCTTACTTTTTGGAGAAATGTCCTCTGGTCTGATGAAACAAAAATAGAACTGTTTGGCATAACGACCATCGTTGTGTTTGGAGGGAAAAGGGGGACGCTTGCAAGCCGAAGAACACCATTCCAACCATGAAGCACGGGGGTGGCAGTATCATGTTGTGGGGGTGCTTTGCTGCAGGAAGGACTGGTGCATTTCACAAAATAGATGGCATCGTGACGAAGGAAAATTGTGGATATATTGAAGCCAACATCTCAAAACATCAGTCAGGAAGTTAAAGTTTTGTTCGCAAATGAGTCTTCCAAATGGACAATGACCCCAAGCATACTTCCAAAGTTGTGGCAAAATGGCGTAAGGACAACAAAGTCAAGGTATTGGAGTGGCCATCACAAAGCCCTGACCTCAATCCTATAAAAAAATGTGTGGGCAGAACTGAAAAAGCGTGTACCAGAAAGAAGGCCTACAAACCTGACTCAGTTACACCAGCTCTGTCAGGAGGAATGGGCCAAAATTCACCCAACTTATTGTGGGAAGGTTGTGAAAGGCTACCCGCAACGTTTGACCCAAGTGAAACAATTTAAAGGCAACCAAATACTAATTGAGTGTACGTAAACTTCTGACCCACTGGGAATGTGATGAAAGAAATAAAAGCTGAAATAAATCTCTACTATTGTTCTGACATTTCACATTCTTAAAATAAAGTGGTGATCCTAACTGACCTAAGACAAGTAATTTTTACTAGGATTAAATGTCAGTAATTGTGAAAAACTGAGTTTAAATGTATTTGGCTAAGGTGTATGTAAACTTCCGACTTCAACTGTACATGGGTACAACTCTTCCTCCTCAAAACAGACTTTCTTTTTGGATCTTGCTGATAAGCTTACTGAGCTGCAAAACAAGTATACAAATGCATGGCTTATAATAGCTGGAGACTAATGAAACACCTGATAACTCTTTAGATTTCCACCTAGAATAGCTCAAAGATCTCAGAATAGTGACATCTAATTTTGCAGTAAACTGACAGTGATCAATACATGACGCTTCTTTAATACGAACTTAAATCATACACCTGGTGTAATAGGTCAATGACGAATCAGATCCAGAATTGATCTGTTTTTCATTTCTCCCCCACTTTTACAGTATGTACAAGAAGTTAATCATAAACATGCTCCTTTGACTGATCATAAAATGATATCGTTGAAGTTAGAATGTTCTGAAAAATCCAGTGGCATTCGAGGATACTGGAAACTTAATAATTCACTCCTAAATGATTCAGTCTTTAAAAAGAGCATAAATAGACCATAGACTTGTTTAACTCAAATGATTTAGAACCAAAGCATGGAAGTAACTGGGAAATATTACAATTCAAGGTAAGATCTAGTCGCCATTACACACAGTAAGGAACTAAAGAAGCAAAAATGTTTTAAAGATGAGCTTATGAATAAATTGAATGTTTTCTTTGAAAAAAGGATACCCTTTCAGCAGAAGAAGAAACAGATTTGAATATATCTCGATTAGAACTAGATCAAATGTACATTTATTTAGCTAAAGGGGCCTTTATTAGATCTAGAGCAAAATGGGTTGAGGAGGGTGAGAAAAACACAAGCTATTTTTTGCTCTTGAAAAAAGGAACTATAAGATAAAATCTCTTTCTGCCTTGATTTTTATTTTACCTTTATTTAACTAGGCAAGTCAGTTAAGAACACATTTATTTTCAATGACGGCCTAGGAACAGTGGGTTAATTGCCTTGTTCAGGGGCAGAATGACAAATTTTTACCTTGTCAGCTCGGTGATTCGATCTTGCAACCTACCTTTCGGTTACAAGTCCAACGCTCTAACCACTAGGCTACCTCCCGCCCCTTAAATATTGGCAACACCTTGTGTAAAGACCCAAAGAATCTCTAACTTTGTGTATTCTTTCTATGAAAATCTGTATAAATCAAATTAATGGGATTGAATGTGAACATTTTGTAAAACTGGTCATGTTCCAATGATTTCTGATGAGTTCAAGTCCATATGTGAAGAGGAGTTTTCGATTGTATTGATTAGAGATGCTCTTAAATCTATGAAGGGCAAAGCACCTGGAACAGATGGTCTTTCTGTGGAATTTTATTTACACTTTTGGGAACATTTAGAGTGACCAGTATTCAACATGTTCCAAGAATGCCTAGCTAAGGGTGAGATGATTACTACCATGAAACAAGGGGTTATTTCCTTAATACCAAATCCTTAGCTAGACCCATTACATTATTAAATACAAGTTAGAAATGGATAACTTTAGCATATGCTAATAGACTTAATGGGCCTAAACCACCTTATTACTGAAACCCAAACTGGTTTCATGAAAGGTCGCCACATCAGCTGTAACATTAGGTTCGTTTTAGACTTGATTGATCACGCTGATTCAGTTGACTCAGAGGCTATTATTTTATTCCTTGACTTTTATAAAGTATTTGATACAATTGAACACAAATTCCTAATACATTTGTTGTACACTTGGTTTCGGGACTAACTTTGTCTCTGTTATCAATGTTTTATAAAGATATTAATAGTTCTATTATGATTAATCGTAACACATCTAAAATATTTAATATTCACCATAGTGTACGGCAGGGTTGCCCTATTTCAGCACTTATTTTAGTTGTAGAATTACTATAACATTTTAAACAACCCTGAATTAAAAGGAATTTCAATATTTGGAAAATAAATTAAGATACATTAGCAGACGATACAGCTGTTTCTAAAAGACAAGGATAAGTTGCTTTTGCACTTAATATTATCAAATCATTCTCTTCTGCTTCTGGTCTGGATCTTAAATAATGCGAAATATTGTCCCTGCATGACTCAAATTACTCAAATCTGTTGAGAATATTGCAGTGAAAGATAATGTGAAATATTTAGGGGTGTACAAGGTGAAAAACCATATTGTCCATCAACATCTCAATTTCTCTCAGAGATTAAAGAAAAAAATCCATCTTTAATAACTGGCTCCAACGTGACCTCTATTATTGGAAGGGTTTTATTGTCCAAAGAAGAGGGTCTGTCACGTTTTTTCTACCCTGCTATCCCTATTTGTAGCTGATCAAACCAGCAAGGATATCAACAAAAACTTTATATGGAAAAATAAACGCAAACTTAAGAAGTCTGTAATATCAAACCAAAGAGCTGATGGTGGGCTTGAAGTACTAGATTTCATTGACATCAACAATACCTTTAAAGTAAACTGGATAAAAAGATGTATGCTTACATCTGAATCTATATGGTACTTCATTCCCTGTCATATTTTATGAAATTGGGTGGTCTTCAATTTTTGTGGAAGTGCAATTATTCTCCAGCAAAATTACCTGTCACTGTCCAAATTTCATGAACAAGCCCTTTTAGCCTTTTAACTTCTCCCCAAACAAGCCACTTCTGTGGAACAACTATTTGATAAAGAAGGAAATATACTCTTATAGAAAGTTATTAGAAACATAACTTCCCAATACAAATAATAAATAAAATAATTTAATTCTATATGCAAAGCAATATCTTCAGGACTTAATTAATGAAATCTCATTTGTGTTTTGGCAAACATGTCATGATAGATGCACAACTTGTTACAAGGTTTCCCCCTGCTGGATAAGAAATGTAATACATTCATAAGATAACTTTTTCACTCCAAGAACAAGATCTCCTAGAGGGAAATTATTCTGGAACGCACATATTACTGAAATTGAATGGAAGAAAGCTTGGTTGCTCCCTCACCCATTTTGTAGGTCAAATAAAGTAAAAAGAAATTCACTTTAAAATCCTGCACAAAATATATCCTTGCAATAACTTGTTTAAATTCATGGATTTAGAGGACATAAGCCTTTTCTGTGATAAAGGAGAAACTATTATACACCTTTTATGTGTGTGACTCTGAAGTTATTTTGGAGCAAGTATTTACAATTTTTATTTAATCAATAAGACCTGTGTATTTACAATGAAAGATGTCAAATGTTTTTATTCAAAGGAAAACAAAACCACTGAATTAGTCATTAATTTCTTAATTCTCGCTGGTAAATTGTATATACAGAAAAACAAATATTTGAAATTCAATATCTAATAAAATCTCCAGAATTAGTGAATTACAAAAAAACACTATTCTTACAACTCTATCATAAGTTTATACAACTGTAACCCCTGGCTTTTTTCATCTTTTTTTGTTATTTTCTTTAAGGAACTTTAACTTTTGAAAATAAATATTTCATTTTTTCACTTTTAATGCTATTTTATGTTTATTCAGAAAAAAATATACATGTAGTGATGTCTTATGTCTGTATTGTAATTTGAAATGTTACATTAAAAAAAAGTTGTAAAAAATGCTGACAACAGGAAAAACAGACAAAAACACACACCGATCTCATCAAGGGTCTAGCTTAGCTTACCTGTGGAAAGATCAAAGGAAGATGGTCTAATAGTGTGTTGGAAAATGAATAGTGTCAGCCAGGAACAGAAATAGCCTATACGCTCAAACCTTAACTTATACACTGACTGCACAACTACTGAACCTAAACCTACCAAGAAACAACGAAGTGTACAAGAGTGGGCAGCAATGGAGGTGTGGATGGCTAACTGCCTCTTCTTTCTCCTCCCCTTCCCTTTATAGTTAGGCTACAAGTCTACCCATAGAGCTCTGGATCCTGGGCTCTGTTGGCTTACACATACAAAACCCACACAATAAACACCATGTGAAAGCTGTAGGCTTTCATCATAGTGAGTCTGCCAGTTGTTTTCAGCCAGGTACAGGCACTCGCCAGCTTTGCCCAAGATGTACTCTGAAGGAGCCTACCATTACTCCTTTAGCTCCAAGGGCCTTACAGTGCCTTCAGAAAGTATTCATACCCCTTGACTTATTCCACTTTGTGTTACAGCTTGAATTCAAATTAGATTTTATATATTTTTTTCCTCTCTCATTTACACACAATACCCTATAATGACAAGTGAAAACATGGTGTTTTTAGAAATGTGTTCAAATGTATTGAAAATGAAATACAGAAATATCAAATTTACTTAAGTATTCACACCCCTGAGTCAATCAATACATGTTAGAATCACAATTACAGCTGTGAGTCTTTCTGGGTAAGTCTAAGAGCTTTGCACACTTGGATTGTATAATACTTGCAAATTATTATTTACAAAAATTCTTCAAGCTCTGTCAAGCTGATTGTTGATCAATGCTAGACAACCATTTAAGTCTTGCCATAGATATTCAAGAAGATTTAAGCCTAAGCTAAACTAACTACTCCAATCAGGAACATTCAATGTCATCTTGGTAAGCAACTCCAGTGTATATTTGGCTTTGTGTTTTAGGTTATTGTCCTGCTGAAAAGGTGAATGTGTCTCCCAGTGTCTGTTGGAAAGCAGACAACCAGGTTTTCGCCTGTACTTAGCTCTATTCTGTTTTTTTTTAAATCCTAAAACACTCCCTAGTCCTTGCCGATGACAAGCATACCCATAACATGACGCAGCCACCACCATGCTTGAAAATATGAAGAGTGGTACTCAGTGATGTGTTGGATTTGCAGTTTTACTTTAGTGCCTTATTGCAAACAGGTTGCATATTTTGGAATATAATTTCTGTACAGGCTTCCTTCTTTCCACTTTCATTTAGGTTAGTATTGTGGAATAACTACAATGTTGTTGATCCATCCTCAGTTCTCCTATCATAGCCACTAAACTCTGTTCCTGTTTTAAAGTCACCATTTGGCCTCATGTTGAAATCCCTGAGCGGTCTCCGTCCTTTCTGGCAACTGAGTTAAGGAGGACGCCTGTATCTTTGTAGTGACTGGGTGTATTGCTGCACCATCCAAAAGCATACTTAATTACTTCACCATTCTCAAAGGGATAGTCAACGTATGCTTTAAAAAAATAAATAAATGACTCATCTACCAAGGTGCCCTTCTTTGCAAGGCATTGGAAAACCTCCCTGGTCTTTGTGGTTGAATCTGTGTTTGAAATTCACTGCTCGACTGAGGGACCTTATAGATAATTTTCATGTTAAACACTATTGTTGCACACGGAGTGAGTGCATGCAACTTATTATGTGACTCATTAATCAAATGTTTACTCCGAAACTTATTTAGGCTTTCCATAACAAAGTGGTTGAATATATATTGATGCAAGACATTTTAGCTTTTCATTTTTACATTTGTAAAAAATGTCTTCAAACATAATTCCACTTTGACATTATGGAGTATTGTGCATAGGCCAGTGACACAACATTTTTATTTCAACCATTTAAATCCAGGCTGTAAAAACAAAATGTGGGGGAAAAAAATAAAGGGGTGTGAATACTTTGGTAGACTGGCTCTGGCAGCCAAAACAGCCAAATATTCCATCCACATGTGGATCGATTCTCAATTGCAATACGATTCTAGAAACATAAAGCCGCTTACTTTCATATCACATCAAAATAATTTCACAAATGTTTAACCAGCTTTATCACAGTTGCAGCCAACAGTATTTTTCAGTGACACCTTCTGGCGGCCACAGGTGTTCAAAGCATGCTAGATAGCTAATTAGCACAGGTGGTCCCTAGGTCTTCCATACACCCTTGCTGTAACATGGAGATTTGGCCCTGTGGGAACACTAATCCTAGAAAGGTGTATATCAAGTTAACCTTTATGCCATTTTATTCTTGCTGATATAAAAGGTCCTTAAGCATCCAAAACCGTACCACAAGCAATGCGTGTTAATGTTCAGACCGAGCGTCAGGCCTCTTAACAAAACTCCCTTGTACAGAAGACGCCTTTGTCCAATGGCTCTTACGTGTAAAGTAATGGAACTGAGAGTCATGATCAAGAGCTATCGGCAGCTGTATCCTACCTTTGGCTCCTCTCTCAAGCCACATTAACACACGTCATTTGGTGTGTGCAAAATGTATCCTTTTTTTCCCCTAAAAACACAGCACAGAGTGTCCTTTGGAGGAACTAGGCAATTTTATTTACCTATTCATAATTTATCTACCAGGCCTCATTTAAGACACCAAATACATATTAAAGCTGAACTATGCAGATATCGCTCCACCATTTCATGGTTGCTAAAATTCTAATAGCCTAATTCAGTTGTTACAAGACAAGCAATTACAGTGTAGAGAAATACATTTGTGAAATATATTTTCCATAACCAAAAATACTGTATTTTCAGCTTTTTGAAGGTGTAAATAAAAATACATAAAAATTTAACTTAAGAATGGGAAGTATAAAAATAGCACACATAGAACAGATCTACCGCTTCTTAGACTTGCTTTCGATGAGAACGACAGCACTATAACTCACATTTCTATGTGAATTTGGTCAGGTCGCCCAAAACGTTGCAGCTTTAAGATTTGATGTTAAACTGATAGAATAAGGTGGACCCTAATAACCTAATGACATGGCCTCTTGATTCCCATAGTCTTGTAAGCAGTCATCCTGTTCTTCGGAAAACATGCCGACCCACCAGACTGTGTTGAATGAGTGCTAAGAAAGCAGACAGCACAAATCATATCCATCTCCAATCATGGTTGGTTTCAATGTTAACAGCTCAAAAGTATGCCAACAACCATTACTCTCAAAGCAGCTGCCCATAGGTTATAGTTAACTGCCTTTGTGGCTGATCTGATTATTGGGCGAGGCTACAGTGAGCACCATTCAATAACTTCTGACACCAGATGGTGTGGAAGGCAGGCAGGCAACCTCCAAACAGCCAACCACACACACAGCCAGCCAGTCTCTCACGGGCTCCAGATGATGAGGCACACCTGATGGGCATTCCACCTGCCTATGACAACCGTCTGCAAAACGAGTGAGACTGGTGTGCACATGGCGTTTACCAACCGGCTAAGCTAACATAGCAGGCGTAAATGAAAACCCTGAAACTATACTTAAAAAAACAATTTCAAATAATTTACTGAGTTACAGTTCATATAAGGAAATCATTCAATTTAAATAAATTCCTGGATTTTTCATGGCTGGGCAGGGGTGCAGCCATGGGTGGCTCTTGGAGGGCATGTTCAGTGTACTGGTCTTGACGAGAAGAGGGAAAAAAACTAACAAAAAAGCTGTCTTAGGAGGTTTTCTACTACACTGTTCAACCAATCGAGTAAATGTGGAGGAGTTAAGATGGAGTGTCATCTTGTTTATGTCCAAAAGCGGAAGTCACGTCACAGGCTCTCTTTCCATTTCCCCTGAAAACCTGAACATCCGGTTGACGCAATAGGGTCCAGCTGCAATGTCATCTCTCAGAGCAGTCATCCCTCAGGTCTCTATGCTGCCACCTACTGATATGTCATCTCTTAGTGCAGTGCATCTCTCAGGAAAAGTGGGGGTGTGAAAAGAACCATATAAGGAGAAGTGGGGGTTTTCAAGGAGTCTTATCACTAGAAGCGCTGACTCAATAACTGTCAAAAGCGAAGAAACCTTTTTGAAACCAGACAGCTGTCAGTAGCGGGTCTGCTACGATAATTTCATCACTGGTAAGTCAAGTCTGATCGATTTTGGATTTAGTTTAGCTTTTATGCTAAACAAGTGTTAACAACAACACTAAGTTAGCCAAAATTAGCTAGCTACTGTAGACACTTGTAGTCAAGCAATTAGAATGTGTCACGTGAGTTAAGTTTTGGGAAAGTTATTTCTCAGCATAAAAATTCACCTTTATAACAAAAGGATTGCATGCCTCCATCACATTTACAGACAAATCTAAGCCTACTATTCCAAATGTTATGAGTAAATTTGATTTTGATAATTTAGGCTATTAATAAGCACATAGTGGCATAGATTTATATGCTATATCAGAGATGTTTCCTTTGCACAGGAAAAATGTGTCCTTTGATAAACATTTCATGCAATTCTACTACACTTTATATAACTGGAGAAATTAGCAAAATCTTCACTGCGACGATAGCCCAGGCCTACTCTACTGACAACAGATCAATAATCGATCACTACTCTGGATTAGAGGTCGACCGATTAATCGGAATGGCCGATTAATTGGGGCCGATTTCAAGTTTTCATAACAAATTGGTAATTGGTATTTTTGGCCACTGATTTGCCGATTTGTAAAAAAAATTTTTTACACCTTTATTTAACTAGGCAAGTCAGATTAAGAACACATTCTTATTTTCAATGACGGCCTAGGAACGGGGGTTAACTGCCTTACCTGTTGAGGATCTTATCCCGATCTTATCCCGGTATTGGGATTCATTGTCATGTGACCATGGCGGGGAATTCAAAACTGCAAGAGTAATCATTTCAAAAAATCAAATAATCAACTATTTTCCTCCATTTGAAAGATATATCTCCTAAATCTAACCACGCTGTCCGATTTTCAGAGGCATTACGGAGAATGCATAAAGTTAGGTTATGTGAGGAGAGTACATTGACAATAGCTGCGTGTAATGTTTAGCCAATTCAAAGAAGGGCATCAACAGACAGAAAACTAGCTAGAATTATGCACTTACCTTTGACAATCTGCATCAGATGACACTCATAGGACATTATGTTATACAATACATGCATTTTTAGTTCCATCAAGTTCATATTTATATCCAAAAACAGCATTTACAGTCGCGGTGAAATTCAGAATTTTTTTCGGCTCGAATGCACCCAGTGAATCCAGCATTACAAATCACGGAATTACTATTCGAAAACATTGGTAAATTATAATATTGTCATTCAAAGAATAATATATTATCATCTCGTAATTGCTACCGAATGGCCAGATCTCAAAATAACTTTACTGGGAAATCACATTTTGCATAAACTGGGTACTATGCTAACAACAATAAGCTATATGCTAAGCTAAGCTAAGCTATACCGTTAGCATTAGCATCATCTAATATCGATAATAACATTCTAAATATCCCCTTACCTTTGATTATCTCCATCAGAAGGCGCTGCCAGAGATCCCAGGTCCAGAACAAATGTGGTTTCTTTTGACAAAGTTCATAATTTATGTCCAAATAGTTAGCGTTCAGTAGGCTCCCACAAAATGAGGTGGGCAGTGTAAAGTCACGTCAAAAAGCTAAAGAAAACCTAGTAAATAATCTATTTACGTTTGTTTAAACATGTCAAACGTTGTTCATCATTAATCTTTTGGTCCATTTTTAACGTGAAACATCAGTAAACATCAGTAATATTTTCACACAACCTATCAAGTGTCTAGAATAAACGATAATGACAAAGGCACTCTTCTCAGATTCATGCGCAGGCGCAAAAAATGAAGTGATGACGTGTCAACTTGTAAGCTTTCTTATTCGGTCTGTATTCATCACAGATGCTTCCAACAACTTTCTAAAGATCGTTGACATCTAGTGGAAGCAGTAGGAGTTGCGAACTGAATCCTTTCTCACTGTGGTATCTTTAAAACAATGACACTAAATAGTACAGTCACAAAATTCTCATTTTTTTTAATCTATTTTTCACAGGTTTTTGCCTGCAATATGAGTTTTGTTATACTTACAGACACCATTCAAACTGTTTTAGAAAATTCAGAGTGTTTTCTATCCGAATGTGTTAATAATATGCATATCCTAGCTTCTGAGTTGGTGTAGGAGGCAGTTAAAAATTGCCACATATTTTTTTCAAAATTCTCAATACTGCCCCCGTGGCCCGTAGAGGTTAAGGGGGATTAGTTTTTGCAACCTTCCGGTTACTAGTCCAACGCTCTAACCACCTGCCTTACATTGCACTCCACGAGGAGCCTGCGTGGCAGGCTGACTACCTGTTACGCGAGGGCAGCAAGAAGCCAAGGTAAGTTGCTAGCTAGCATTAAACTTATCTTATAAAAATGATCAATCTTAACATAATCACTAGTTAAACTAGTAATATCATCAACCATGTGTAGTTATCTAACGTGTCCTGTGTCGCATATAATCGATGCGGTGCCTGTTAATTTCTCATCGAATCACAGCCTACTTCGACAAACGAGTGATGATTTAACAAGCGCATTTGCGAAAAAAGCCCTGTCGTTGCACCAATGTACCTAACCATAAACATCAATGCCTTTCTTTAAATTCAATACACAAGTATATATTTTTAAATCTGCATATTTAGTTAATTTTGCCTGCTAACATGAAATTGTGTCACTTCTCTTGCGTTCATTGCACGCAGAGTCAGGGTATATGCAACAGTTTGGGTCGCCTGGCTCGTTGCGAACTAATTTGCCAGAATTTTACGTAATTATGACATAACATTGAAGGTTGTGCAATGTAACAGGAATATTTAGACTTAGGGATGCCACCCGTTAGATAAAATACGGAACAGTTCCGTATTTCACTGAAAGAAAAAATGTTTTGTTTTTCAAGATGATAGTTTCCGGATTTGTCCATATTAATGACCTAAGGCCCGTATTTCTGTGTGTTTATTATGTTACAATTAAGTCCATGATTTGATAGAGCAGTCTGACTGAGCGGTGGTAGGCACCAGCAGGCTCGTAAGCGTTCATTCAAACAGCACTTTCGTGCGTTTTGCCAGCAGCTCTTCGCAATGCATTGCGCTGTTTATGACTTCAAGCCTATCAACTCCCGAGATTAGGCTGGTGTAACCGATGTGAAATGGCTAGCTAGTTAGCGGGGTGCGCGCTAATAGTGTTTCAAACGTCACTCGAGACTTGGAGTAGTTGTTCCCCTTGCTCTGCATGGGTAACGCTGCTTCGAGGGTGGCTGTTGTCGATGTGTTTCTGGTTCGAGCCCAGGTAGGAGCGAGGAGAGGGACGGAAGCTATACTGTTACACTGGCAATACTAAAGTGCCTATAAGAACATCCAATAGTCAAAGGTAAATGAAATACAAATCGTATAGAGAGAAATAGTCCTATAATTCCTATAATAACTACAACCTAAAACTTCTTACCTGGGAATATTGAAGACTCGTTAAAAGGAACCACCAGCTTTCATATGTTCTCATGTTCTGAGCAAGGCACTTAAACGTTAGCTTTCTTACATGGCACATATTGCACTTTTACATTCTTCTCCAACACTTTGTTTTTGCATTATTTCAACCAAATTGAACATGTTTCATTATTTATTTGAGGCTAAATTGATTGTATTGATGTATTATATTAAGTTAAGTGTTCATTCAGTATTGCTGTAATTGTCATATATATATATATATATATATTTTTTTTTTTTTATAAAAAAAAAAAAACTACCTCATCCCCATATTATTACATACCCTCTTGCTTCTTTGCACCCCAGTATCTCTACTTGCACATCATCTGCACATCTATCACTCCAGTATTAATGCTAAATTGTAATTATTTCACCTCTATGGCCTATTTATTGCCTACCTCCCTACATTTGCACACACTGTACATAGATTTTTCTTTTTTATTGTGTTATTGACTGTACGTTTGTTTATGTGTAACTCTGTGTTGTTGTTTTTGGTCGCACTGCTTTGCTTCATCTTGGCCAGGTCGCAGTTGTAAATGAGAAGTTGTTCTAAACTTGCCTACCTGATTAGATAAAGGTGAAATAAAAATATTTTAAAAAATGACTGTCTTGAATGCAATCATGTAACCTAGGCCTATGAAAAAAGGGGTCCAAGCTAAAAGGGATCCAGCTTTTGTCAAAATTGTTTTTGCATTTTAGCTAAACATAACCCTTTTCCTAAACTTTTTCTCCTAACCTGCTGCCTAAATTCTCCTAATCTGCTACGAAGTGTCAAATATGACGTTAATTTTACAAAAGCTGGATCCCTTCTAGACATAGCCATGAAAAGGGGAAACACAAATTGTACAATATGACGTCTGTATAGCCTGGAGGACACTATTGTCCCAGAATAATTGTGGTTATCATATATTCATATGGTAATTTTTTGAACTTTATTCATAAGATGGAAAATGTATGGACATTATAGCATAGGACAAAGGCCTCAATGGGATGGGAAACCTGCTGTGTTGACTATTGGTTGTTCAAGCCCAACAATATATTCTACTTTCTTGCCATTTGTACTGTTGTCAGTGCCCAATAATGTTTGTACCATGTTTTGTGCTGCTACCATGTTGTGTTGCTGCCTTGCTATGTTGTCGTCTTAGGTCGATCTTTATGTAGTGTTGTGTGGTCTGTCTTGTCGTGATGTGTGTTTTGTCCTATATTTTATTTTTTAATCCCAGCCCCGTACCCGCAGGAGTCCTTTTCCCTTTTGGTAGGCCGTCATTGTAAATAAGAATGTGTTCTTAATTGACTTGCCTAGTTAAATAAAAATATAGAATCTTTATATATGGACTCTAAAACACCTGAATGAATTAAAAACACAATCAAACAATTGCACTGACATTATAGTTGGCCTGAAGTTGTGATATTCTAGCATCAGGTGTGCTTTTCATTTGTTTATGTACTACTGTAGGTTCAGCAGCTAACCTTTATCAAGACACCCATGTCGACTGGATTCCCACTGTGAAGATGTGCAGTGCTACAGCAGCATCAGTTTCTACTACTTTGTCCTTTTCTAGATATGAAAGGAGACATCCCTCCAATTATACGAGATGGTTGTTATATGCTGTCCTTTGGTCAATCTGAATGAGTTGGTAGTGCCATTGAAGTAGAGCACCTTTACCTTGTCGTCAGGACAAAAGTGCCCCCTTAAACCGTATGAATATCTAAAATATCATTTGGAACATGTAAAAGGCTATCGTTTATGATATTGTAAACATACTGTACTTTAATTATAGCGAATATTATTGTATGGGTGAAAGAATATCATTGTCATCTCTGCTTTGCCTAGCCCCATAAAACACATTTAGCATTGACAATGTAATTGTTGTAGTTATCACCTCTAAGTGCCACTCAAATCTTCTTGGAGAAAAGTATCTGGCATTGAACTTGGTAGTAGAAATTGTGTGTATGTTTTAAGCTAAGGATCTTATCTCCTGCTTTCAGACATTTCACCACCTAGATTACAAGGGTTGGAATTTTTTTTTAACCAAAAATGTAATATCAGTACATGGCGTACAAAGTCTAGTAGAATGATTAGCCACATATACAGTGAGGGAAAAAAAGTATTTCATCCCCTGCTGATTTTGTACGTTTGCCCACTGACAAAGAAATGATCAGTCTATAATTTTAATGGTAGGTTTATTTGAACAGTGAGACAGAATAACAAATAAATCCAGAAAAACGCGTGTCAAAAATGTTATAAATTGATTTGCATCTTAATGAGGGAAATAAGTATTTAACCCCTCTGCAAAACATGGCTTAGTACTTGGTGGCAAAACCCTTGTTGGCAATCACAGAGGTCAGACGTTTCTTGTAGTTGGCCACCAGGTTTGCACACATCTCAGGAGGGATTTTGTCCCACTCCTCTTTGCAGATCTTCTCCAAGTCATTAAGGTTTCGAGGCTGACGTTTGGCAACTCGAACCTTCAGCTCCCTCCACAGATTTTCTATGGGATTAAGGTCTGGAGACTGGCTAGGCCACTCCAGGACCTTAATCTGCTTCTTCTTGAGCCACTCCTTTGTTGCCTTGGCCGTGTGTTTTGGGTCATTGTCATGCTGGAATACCCATCCACGACCCATTTTCAATGCCCTGGCTGAGGGAAGGAGGTTCTCACCCAAGATTTGACGGTACATGGCCCCGTCCATCGTCCCTTTGATGCGGTGAAGTTGTCCTGTCCCCTTAGCAGAAAAACACCCCCAAAGCATAATGTTTCCACCTCCATGTTTGACGGTGGGGATGGTGTTATTGGGGTCATAGGCAGCATTCCTCCTCCTCCAAACATGGCGAGTTGAGTTGATGCTAAAGAGCTCCATTTTGGTCTCATCTGACCACAACACTTTCACCCAGTTGTCCTCTGAATCATTCAGATGTTCATTGGCAAACCTCAGGCAGGCATGTATATGTGCTTTCTTGAGCAGGGGGACCTTGCGGGCGCTGCAGGATTTCAGTCCTTCACGGCATAGTGTGTTACCAATTGTTTTCTTGGTGACTATGGTCCCAGCTGCCTTGAGATCCTCCCGTGTAGTTCTGCGCTGATTCCTCACCGTTCTCATGATAATTGCAACTCCACGAGGTGAGATCTTGCATGGAGCCCCAGGCCGAGGGAGATTGACAGTTATTTTGTGTTTCTTCCATTTGCGAATAATTGCACCAACTGTTGTCACCTTCTCACCAAGCTGCTTGGCGATGGTCTTGTAGCCCATTCCAGCCTTGTGTAGGTCTACAATCTTGTCCCTGACATCCTTGGAGAGCTCTTTGGTCTTGACCATGGTGGAGAGTTTGGAATCTGATTGATTGATTGCTTCTGTGGACAGGTGTCTTTTATACAGGTAACAAGCTGAGATTAGGAGCACTCCCTTTAAGAGTGTGCTCCTAATCTCAGCTCGTTACCTGTATAAAAGACACCTGGGAGCCAGAAACCTTTCTGATTGAGAGGGGGTCACATACTTATTTCCCTCATTAAGATGCAAATCAATTTATAACATTTTTGACATGCGTTTTTCTGGATTTTTTTGTTACTCTGTCTCTCACTGTTCAAATAAACCTACCATTAAAATTATAGACTGATCATTTCTTTGTCAGTGGGATAACGTACAAAATCAGCAGGGGATCAAATACTTTTTCCCCCCTCACTGTACATTGTCTACTGGTATCGTTTTTAAATTAAGAACATATAGCTGAACAATATGTAAACAGTGTGTGAGTTAAGCCATTTTCTGCTTCAGATGGACAATGTCAAGGGGTGCATTGCAAACGCCCATGAGGCTTAAAGGCGCTACATGGTCAATCCGACATCTGCATTGGCCATGCAGCATTTACGCTGATACGGCCTCTGCAGAAGTCGGGGCATTCATACTTCTTGTGGAACGTGGAGCAGAGCTGTTGTGAAGGAAGTGAGTTTGTTTATACAGGACCTCCCGCCCCCCACCTACCATCAACCAATCATGTCAATGCAGAGTTATACGGAGCCCTCCACATTGTTACAAAATTTGAGAGGTGCACGGCGATGCAGTACAGAGCTCAAGTTGG
Source organism: Salmo trutta (assembly GCF_901001165.1). NCBI lineage: Eukaryota > Metazoa > Chordata > Actinopteri > Salmoniformes > Salmonidae > Salmo > Salmo trutta. Next base: position 40,740,676 of record NC_042992.1, on the reverse strand, counting down.
CCTCTGCGTACCTCCGGAGGCTACACATTGCGTCATATCATCCAAAAGGTGCCTCTGACCACATTTTCAGATCATGCATAAATTTGCTTTAATGCCATCATACTGTAGGCCAGTGGTTCCCAACTCTGGTCCTCGAGTACCCCACAACAGTACAGTTTTACTGTAGCAGCAAACACACTTGATTCAACTTGTCAACTAATCATCAGGCCCTCAATGAGTTGGATCAGTATGTTGTCAGGGGCTACAAAAAAAGTGCTTGCTATTGATGGGTACTCAAGGACTAGAGTTGGGAACCACTGCTGTAGGCCTTTGGCTGCATTGGCGTTGCATGCAATTAAAAAAAATGGGGTCACATGGCTGATATCCTGAAAACATTGCGGCAATCAAATAAAACTAATTGGAGAATTTATGACTAAACAGAAAGGTGATATTAATTTGAGAATACAACACAGGAACAGACAAATTAGAGACAGATTCCCTTCACCTCTCAATTGCTGGATTGTGATCTGTGATTAAATCAACATTGGCGCTAGTTCATCCTGAATAATAGTTAAGTTAACAATTAAAACAAGTTTAAACACTTCAAAGAATCAACACTTTTATATCATTTCAAAGTGTACAAGTAAGCTAATTCATATGTAAACGTGTAGACATTTTAGCAACAAGTAGGCTATTATTACTAAAACAATATCGGGGGGTGGGGGGGGGGTGGAAATGTCAATACCAACCTCGCTCCACCCGATCCCTGTCTACTGGGTGTGCAGAGTTCTGCTCCAGTGCAGCAGTAGCTCACTTGATTAACTAATTATGTTTGATACATTTAATAAGGTGCATTAGTGCTGGAACAGAAGCCTGCACACCCAGCAGGGTTGGTCTGCTCCAGTTGTAATAAGTTTATACATTGTGTGGCTTTTAAACTACTTTTGTTGACTAAATTTGCTAACATATGGTACACAAGGATGTACCCTTATTCTCTTGGGACCTCTTCATCTGCAGGCAAGGGTTTGACAGCTCTCTGTATCTGAAGACAGAAAACACAAAAGAAACGGGCTGCATTATACTAAAGATAGACATCCCTGAAAATTCTCTGTCCTCAGTTTTTCCTCACTAGGGACTGGAACTGGAGAAGTTTCATAGTGTTCTCCCACAAAGTTACCTGCCATATCCAGAGTAGCCTACTCTCCCTTCTCTGACAGCTGGAAGTGGTAGCTAATCCTGTCACCCTCTTCCTTGGCTGTTAGTTAGCTATCTACAGTACCTAGCTACAGTACCTAGCTACAAATGCATTTGGAATTACAACAAATACGTAAAGATAACTAACTAATATGACGTCCGTAAACTGGTGATATTTAATTCACGTAGCTAGCTACATATACAGTATGTAAAGTTAGCTAGCGAACATTACGTAAGCAGCTCATTTAAGTTAGCCTGCACACTAAGTTTCTGTAGCAAGCTAGCTAATAATAAATTGATCATTTTAAAAATAGATGTTTACTTACTTGAATAGGTTCTACCCCGCCTCTGTTTTCTGGGTCCTTGAAAAACCAAATAATAGGAAATCTTCCCAAAGTTCATGGTGGTTGCAAAACACAGCCAGCCATTTGGACAATTGGAGGACTTTCAACAGACTGACTTGCTGACCACACCGCTCGCGTCGCATACAAATACCTGTTATTCAATCATTTCACCTACACTGCTTGCGCACGTCAACAAGTGTTTGCACTAAAATAGAACTTGGTTTTATTTGTGACGCTTGAGGTGCTGCCTCTCCCATCTCCTCATTGGTTTTTAGGAGCATATTACCACGTGGGTGATTTAAAGATGAATTGAGGTCCACACTCCAGTCCAGTTGGTGGTGGTAATGCACCTTAAAGTTGGTTGCCAACCACAATATAAAGTCCAAAGAAGAAGCAGCTTGAAGGAGGAGAGATTACTAGAAACAAACTTGGTTTACCATTTTATCTGCAGATTAATTGTTGTGGATTACGGAGTAGAGGACCTTGTGCATTTCAGGTAAAATAACAACCCAATGTTTATATCCCAGGACAAATTAGATAGCTGTTGCTAATAACAAGCTGCTGCTAACTAAATTGCCATAAATGTTTGCTTTTTGACCGGTCCCCAAATTAATATATTTGGTTCAGAGTTCGTTTTGATATTTCAACCTGCGTGTCCTGATCGTGTCTGGTATGCGTGCAATGGCGCGCGAGCTGTCTAGTCAGCATGTGAGTTTGGTCTTCCAACACGAAGCGTGGGGTTGCTAGGTGATTTGTGACGCAACTGCAAGCCCTCTATGGTTCCTTTCGAATCCCCCACTTTTCCTGAGAGATTACATATCAGTAGGTGGCAGCATAGAGATCATGAGAGATGACTGCTCTGAGAGATTGTCGCAGCTGGACCCCTCGGTTGAAAGGGACCCGGCAGAGGCTACCAACCAGCAAACAATCTTACCAACGACAGTATATCTAGTCACCCAAATTCGTTTTCTAACCCAGACAGTACAGTGAAAGGACTGAATTAGTTTATTTAATTTCATCTGATTGGTATAGTAGGCGTGATCGTATGCTATCCTTTAAGGAATTAAACTGGTAACGTTAGTCAGCCTACAAAACTTCAACACCAAATGTAACAATTTAATATGGGGTTTGACAGACGGTATAAGAATATACCTGAAGTTCCGATTTCCATTCATGAGGTCTCTGTCCGGATACTCCCCGGCTCCCAATGGTCAAATATCGGCGCAGCTCCTGTTCGTACGACGCTATTTATTCAGCGCTGTAGCTCTAGTGTTGGAGATTTTCCACCCGAAGACTCTCAAGCCGACACCCCGGCTTCTGTCGCTGATGTGGACACGGGCCGCTTGCGGTGTCCACTTAACCAGAGGTCCTCCCAAATTGCCCCAGTTGTTGTCAACCCGCACAAGCTAAACGACGTATCCCATTATGTTCGTTGGAGTATTAATTGTTCCCAATAGACAAATCTATTTATTTTCAAAGACAAGTCTCTGAAAATATTTCACGGAGACTCGACAGACGGCGCCTATTTCTGAACTGTTTTAATGCTACCTCAGTCGTTCGGAGTTTCGCCTCGTCATCAGTTGCCGGGATAATAACAATTACTTGACGTTTGTTCTTCGAACGATAAACGTAAACACTTTGCCGCTCTTTTGGTGTTGTTCTGCCGGCAAATGTGTGTTTCACACCCCGGTACGTTCTCGGTACTACCGCTGTGAAGCAGACAAGAATAATTAAGTACTTTCCGGGTCACGGTTTTTGGAATCCTTCAGAATAAGAGTCCTATCTATACTTTGAAAATTAACAATTAAAAAATATATATATAACTAGGCAAGTCAGTTAAGAACAAATTATTATTTACAATGACGGCCTACCCTAAGCCCGATCATGGCCGTTTGTGATACAGCCTGGAATTGAACCAGTGTCTGTAGTGATGCCTCTAGCACTGAGATGCAGTGCATTAGACCGCTGCGCCATTCAGAAGCCCCTTCACAAATCAGACTGTTGAATAAACTTTTGAATGTACTTTACATGTTGCCTGTGGATTTTGTCTTTATGTAGGAGGTAATATGAGACAAAATATCCACAGGGAAGTGTTATTACAGGCTGACTACACCACTTCGGTTCGCGTGCGCTTCACGTGCGCAAGCATTGCAAAATAAATTTAGAAATCTATATTATTCAATTATTGCGCCAACGAGCGTCTGCGTTGCCAAGGCCTAAAATAGAAGTCAGTTCTATTTCTGACGCAGATCGCGCTGCAAGTCCTGACTCTCCCATCTCCTCATTGGTTTATAGAAGCAGGTACCCACGTGCCATCTTCTCATTGGTTTACCCACATGGGTGACTGAAGACAAACGAGATCAGTGGCGGTAATGCACCTAATTTATGAAAGTTGCCAATCGCAATCTAAAGTCAAGAGAACAAAAAGCCTGGAAGGATGAGAGATGACTAGAAACGATTCGGTTGACCGTTTTATGTGTGGATTAATTGGTGGAGTAGAGGACCTTGTGCATTTCAGGTAAAATAACAACTCAAGGTTTATATCCCAGGACAAATTAGTTAGCTAGCTTGCTGTTGCTATTTAATTTGTCCTGGCATATAAACATTGAGTTGTTATTTTACCTGAAATGCACATGGTCCTCTACTCCGACAATTAACCCACACATAAAATGGTCAACCGAATCGTTTCTAGTCATCTCTCCTCCCAGGCTTCTTTTTCTTCTTTGGACTTTATATGGCGATTGGCAACTAACTTTCATAATAAGGTGCATTACCACAACCGACCTCAGTTCATCTTTCAATCAACCACATGGGTATATGTTCCTAAAAATCAAAGAGAAGATGGCAAGTGGGTATATGCTTCTAAAAACCAATGAGAAGATGGGAGAGACAAGACTTGCAGTGCGTTCTCCGTCACAAATAGAATCAACTTCTATTTTAGCACCTGGCAACGCAGATGCTCATTGGTGTCCTTGAGCAGTGTGGGTACAATGATTGAATGACATGTGTAAATTTATTTTTGCAGCGCACGCGACGTGTCCGGTTTGGGCATGGTGTTAGTCAAATGTAGCTTACTCAGATCTCTACACAGGCTCTGGGGCCTGAGAGGGGGAAGCATCTTCAGACAGCATTCCCTGCAATGTTGCATCTGTGAAATCCTGGAGATCCAAGATCCTTTTTACCGCTTTCACAATGATTTCCAATTTCTTCGATTGTTTTGTTAGTTTGACCTGTACAATTAATCACCTTTGCAAAAAACACTACAAAAATCAACCTTTTTTGCAATTAGTGTTTCAGGAGCTCTCAACTGACTGACATCCATAGACTGTTGGGCATCCGCTGCCATAGCTTCATCATTTCTACTCATTAAAAGTTCTGGCTTGTAGATTTTTTTAGGGTGATTAATTATGGAGTATCCATGGTAACAATCTGAAGTTTAAACAAGTTAATTGTGTAGATACTCTAAGAAAAACCAATGGTCCAAACCTCATGTCTCTATCATAATCCGTTTTAACCTGTTGGGGCTAGGGGGCAGTATTTTCACGGCAAGATAAAAAACGTACCCGATTTAAACTGGTTACTACTCTTGCCCAGAAACGAGAATATGCATATAATTAGTAGATTTGGATAGAAAACACTCTAAAGTTTCTAAAACTGTTTGAATGGTGTCTGTGTATAACAGAACTCATATGGCAGGCCAAAACCTGAGAAGATTCCATGCAGGACGTGCCCTGTCTGAGAGAGAGTCCAAAACAGTGAAAAAGGAGCAGGCACCAAAAATCAAGGTAGGCACATTTACCACTCATTCTGACATCTTGGGGAGATGAGAGTCGTAGGCTGAACCAATTATAGGATACGGACCTGGAAAGCCTAAATTTATTCAGTAACCCCATTGTATTACGACCGGTTGTAGATTAATGGTATATGGTAAATCCCGGAAGGTAAGCCCGAGCAGGCAGGTACCTGCAGAGGGTAAGTCCTAGGGGTTAAATCCTGAGTGGTTTGGTTTCTGCGAGTACCATAAAGAGTAGGGTAAGTCCCGGAAGGTAAGCCCGAGCAGGCTGGTACCTGCAAAGGGTAAATCCTTGGGGGTAAATCTCGAGTTGGGTTGGTTCCCTACTAGACCCGAAGGGGGTGGGTGAAAGCCCAGCCGTGGTTTCCGTGAGGCCGTAGTGTGTGTGTGTGTGTGTGTGTGTGTGGATAAATTGTCATGCTTAGGTAGGTTGTGGAGAATAAGTCCATGGTGATAAAAGGTTGCATATAAATTCTGGAGGAGAGCCACATTCATACATTCATGGTTAGAAAGCAAGAAGATATTCAAACGTTGTTTGAAAGTGATTTGTGTGGATTAACACTAGCAATAAAGAGAGAGATTGGTTTATGCCCTATTGGGACGGGGAACACTGACAGATTATGTGGAAATAGGAAACGATTGTGAATAATTTCGGTAATGTGTGTTGTTAACCTCTCGGGTAGGGGGCAGTATTTGCACGGCCGGATAAAAAAACGTACCCGATTTAATCTGGTTATTACTACTTCCCAGAAACAAAAATATGCATATAATTGTTTGACTTGGATAGAAAACACGCTACAGTTTCCAAAACTGTTTGAATGGTGTCTGAGTATAACAGAACTCATATGGCAGGCAAAAACCTGAGAAGATTCCTTACAGGAAGTGCCCTCTCTGACCATTTCTTGGCCTTCTACACTCTCTTTATTGAAAACTGAGGATCTCTGCTGTAACGTGACACTTCCTACGGCTCCCATAGGCTCTCAGAAGGCGGCAGAACGGTGAATGATGACTCTGCTGTCCCAGGCTGAAAAACAGTAGCGCATTTGGATAGTGGTCGATCAGAGAACAATGAGACTGGGGGCGCATGCACGAGCCGACACCATGTTTTTATTTTTTCGTCTTTGAACGTAAACAGGGTTTCCCAGTCGGAATATTATCGCTTTTTTATGAGAAAAATTGATTTTAAACAGCGGATGACATGCTTCGAAGTACGGTAATGGAATATTTAGAATTTTTTTGTCACGAAACGCATCGGGCGCGTCACCCTTCGGATAGTGTCTTGAACGCACGAACAAAACAGAGGATATTTGAACATAACTATGGATTATTTTGAACCAAACCAACATTTGTAATTGAAGTAGAAGTCCTGGGAGTGCATTCTGACGAAGAACAGCAAAGGTGATCCAATTTTTCTTATAGTAAATCTGAATTTGGTGAGGGCCAAACTTGGTGGGTGTCAAAATAGCTAGCCCGTGATGGCAAGCTACCTACTCAGAATATTGCAAAATGTGCTTTTGCCGAAAAGCTATTTTAAAAATCGGACATAGCGATTGCATAAAGGAGTTCTGAAGTAATACCATTTCTAAGGTATTTGAATATCGCGCCACGGGATTCCACTGGCTGTTGAGTAGGTGGGACGATTTCGTCCCACATACCCTAGAGAGGTTAACAACAGTGATATTTGAGGCGTAACACTGGTATAAGACATTAGGTCACCCGTAATCTCCATTAGTAAATTGGCAGACTTTTCAGTACTGGTTCTAATAAAAGGTATTAGGGGCTGTGACCAATTAATAGGCACAAATACCATAACTACTCCCCGGAGAAGTGCGTATCGCTACCTTTGAAAATAGTTAAGACTCCTTGCAAGCTCGGGGGGGAATTACAGTTAATATTGTGAGTAATTGTTAGTAGAGTTTTGAAAAAGCAATTCTGTCAAGTGACAGCATTTGGATTACCAAACCTAAAATGACCTTTTAACAATTTCGAACATTAAGGGCATGGTAGGATAGTGGTCTGAGCATTATCGTGTTTTGTTTGTAATTAAAATGTTTGTGTTGCTGATTAAGTTTAGCATAGTGAATACTAACGAAATGTACACTTTCTCTTCCAGGAGTGGATGAGGTGTCATTATCTCTCTCTTTGAGATGTTTCCTGAGACCGTCTTGGAAGAACAGTTAGTGAAATTCTGCGGTTTTATAAAGTATAAAGGTATCCGGATCCGACCGTAAAGGGAGCTCCCAGATAAGTAAGGCCTGGCCATTTGTGTGTTTTTGCTCCACGTTTTACCACACACACAACAACACACACACACACGGTTATGAATATTTGTTAGTGGCGTTAATACCATGTTTGATTTATTGTGTGGGGTCTTTTGAATTTGGTTGTAAATTGGGAATGCAGAATGATGGAAATGTTTGAAATGGTTTCTAAACCAAGGGAAAGAAAATACTTAATGATGTTGGATGACCTTTGTCATAACTTTCTGGTGAGGCCTGATCAACCTCACTAGAAAGGATAGAGATGTTGGGTGAGATTTAAGTATAATATGAAGAAGTGTATAGCTGTTTATGTTTTGATTTTTAACTTTGTTTCGATACAAATCTCACCAGATTATGGTCGGGGTTTCTCCCTAAGAGGTAGCTCTCCAAATCCCTGACCTGGTAACTCTGCAGTGAGATCGCCAGTATGATAAGGGTGTATAAGCCAATTTGGAAAATGGTGTCAGCAGTGTGTTGGTATGCTCTTTAACATTTGTCTTAGAAATGTTGTATTAAGAAAATTAGGAAGGTAATAATTTGCCATTCGGTAAATAGTTCTTTGGATTTTCCGATTCAGAAATGCCTTAAACTGTTGATTTGGTCTATCCTCTCTCGAAGTTATGGTGATAGTGACTGCAGATGGTATCTTGATGCATGGAAGGAATAAATCGACGAGAACAATGTGAGCTTCACCCCCCCAACCGGCTGAAGAAATAGTGACAAAGGCATTCACTACGACCTTGTCTTTCACCACTTCTACTGAGACCTAAGTCCAAGCCAGCAACCAGTACACAGCATCCATTCAAAGCTGTCAAATGCCTTTTTCTCTAATGCCTATTCTCTCAGGAGTGTGACATGAGTCCACGTGGAGTGAACATGGAGACAGATCCCGTCCAATCTTCTTTTATGATGCTGGTATACTGGTTGAAAAATGAACAAGTTATAATGGAATGTAAACAACAGTGGCGGCTCAGGTGAGATACATTATCAAGGGCCATCCACTTTGAACATGTGACATTTGGAGGACAAACTGAAACACTATCTGAAGCAGAACATGAAGAAACACCGGAAAAGGAGTGCGGGGAAGGAGGGGGTGGTCAACTGTGCCTGTAAATTGATTTAAGGTAGCTGTAAACTGTTTATTTGGGGTATCATGTTGATTTTGGAGGTCTACACATGCTTATTGTAATTTAGATTAAAAGGCATTGAGATACCGATCTGTTATTAACTGCCTTATCCTCTTACATCTAGATGTGCCGCTAACGGAACGCCTCGCCAATATCCAATGATAGAGCGTGGCGCGAATTACAAACCGCTCAGAAATCCAAAAACTTCCATTTTTCAAACATATGACTATTTTACACCATTTTAAAGACAAGACTCTCCTTTATCTAACCACGTTGTCCGATTTCAAAAAGGCTTTACAACGAAAGCAAAACATTAGATTATGTCTTGAGAGTACCCAGCCAGAAATAATCACACACCCATTTTTCAAGCTAGCATATAATGTCACAAAAACCCAAACCACAGCTAAATCCAGCACTAACCTTGAATGATCTTCATCAGATGACACTCCTAGGATATTATGTTATACAACACATGCATGTTTTATTCAATCAAGTTCATATTTATATCAAAAACCAGCTTTTTACATTAGCGTGTGACGTTCAGAACTAGCATACCCACCGAAAACTTCCGGTGAATTTACTAAATTACTCACGATAAACGTTCACAAAAACATAATTATTTTAAGAATTATAGATACAGAACTCCTTTATGCAATTGCGGTGTCCGATTTTAAAATAGCTTTTCGTTGAAAGCACATTTTGCAATATTCTGAGTAGATAGCCCGGCCATCATGGCTAGCTATTTTGACACCCACCAAGTTTGGCACTCACCAAACTCAGATTTACTATAAGAAAAATTGGATTACCTTTGCTGTTCTTCGTCAGAATGCATTCCCAGGACTTCTACTTCAACACCCAATGTTGTTTTTGTTCCAAATAATCCATAGTTATATCCAAATAGCTGCGTTTTATTCTTGCGTTCAAGACACTATCCGAAGGGTGACGCGCCGGCGCATATCGTGAAAAAAATTCAAAATATTCCATTACCGTACTTCGAAGCATGTAAACGCTGTTTAAAATACATTTTTATGCAATTTTTCTCGTAAAACAGCGATAATATTCCAACCGGGAGACCTTGTTTTCGTTCAAACACTGAAAATAGAAAATGGAGTCTTCACATGCACGCGCGCTCCCATGTCATTGTTCTCAGAATGACACCTTGCCATAACCCCTACTGTTTTTCGCCCAGGGACTGCAGAGTCATCATTCCCCATTCTGGCGCCTTCTGAGAGCCTATGGGAGCCTTAGAAAATGTCACGTTACAGCAGAGATCCTCTATTTTCCATAAAGAGGCTATAGAAGGACAAGAAATGGTCAGACAGGGCACTTCCTGTATGGAATCTTCTCAGGTTTTGGCCTGCCATATGAGTTCTGTTATACTCACAGACACCATTCAAACAGTTTTAGAAACTTTAGGGTGTTTCCTATCCAAATCAAATAATTATATGCATATTCTGGGCAGGAGTAATAACCAGATTAAATTGGGTACGTTTTTTATCCGGACGTGAAAATACTGCCCCCTATCCTAAACAGGTTAATTTTGCTGGACCCCAGGAATACAAATACAAACATGCCACTCTCGACAGTAAAACAGGGACAAATGGGACGTAATGAGAAAAGTTGTTATCTTGTAGTTTTGTAAATGTACATTCTAACTGTTGGTGTGTGCTAAATTGAGGGTCTCGAATTCGAGTGATCAACTCAAAGCGAAGCACTAAGGACTGTCATTCTAAAATTGTGTTGGATAATTTATCAAGTGTTTTATTATGATTCGGAAAGGAGTGAAAGAGAGAGGGCACAGCCCTAAGCTGTGAGGAGAGCACAAAGTGAGGGGAGGGTGCACTGCTCAAATTTATTGAGTCTAGGGAGGGTTTTCCTCCCTTTAAACCTTATTTTATCATGTCCTCCAAGAGGGAGGTTATTACAGAACCCACTAGATGATAGCTTGGGCTTACCATGATGGTGTATTTTGAGAGCAGTCGTTTTACAATGTCATCAGAATCCTAATCAGTGGCGATTTTAGAATGTAAATCTTGGTGGGGCAAACTCCCCCAAAAATGTTTAGATGCATGCCAGAAAAGACACTACAGAACACTAAACGATACATTAATTACACTATAACGGCGACAAGTGGTGCCCACAAACTGTTAGGTCCTACATAGCTCTGCTGTTGGGACAGGTTTTTCTTTCCAGCACAATGGAGTGAATCCTCACCACCGCTACACCTGGCTATCAGCGGAGCCTTATCTGGCAGCGAAACAATTAATTCTGCCTCGTTTACTGCCTTTTTAAAAAATATGGCTGACAATTGACATGTACAAATTATGGCATAAGGGAACGATGATTGGATAAGAGGCATTCAGTAATTTCGATTAAGACTAATGAGCGAGCGACGATGGACGTAGTCAATATAACTATGTGTTCAGCACTTTTGAAATGTACAGCGACAGAATGCAGAACGTGGACTGCTCTTACAGTAAGTCAGAACCGTAGGATAAATAAAGGGGGCATATAAGCAGACAATGAAATCTCTTACAATAATAGATGATGACATTTCTCAAAAACAGGTTATAGGCTACATGTGCAGTACCGCCGAGTCAGAACAGTAACGTTAGGCAAAATTAAGAGGTGAAAATAGACCAAATTATTAAGGTGAGGCACATGGGCTACTAACAGCTTACTACATAACATACTTAGTATTACTTTCTTAGCTGCAGTATGCATATCTCCCTTTCATATTATATAATTTATGCAGCAGCATACAATACATTTTTGGGCTCACCTTGGCTTGTGATGTGACCACTTAAACATGAAGGTGGCTCAGCTGTTTTGTCATCAAAGTCTGGCAATCTCAGGATTAATGGTGGGAACTCAGGAAAAAAAACACACAGCCACTCAATAGAATATTGGCAGGATATTGGTTGCATTGCACTGCTTGCAGTTAGCCACTGATTTGTTCCAAATTACTCATTTTACTTTGCAACTCTGCCTAGAAGGCCAGCATCCCGGAGTCGCCTCTTCACTGTTGACTTTGAGACTGGTGTTTTGCAGGTACTATTTAATGAAGCTGCCAGTTGAGTACTTGTGAGGCGTCTGTTTCTCAAACTAGACACTCTAATGTACTTGCCCTCTTGCTCAGTTGTGCACCGGGGCCTCCCCCTCCTCTTTCTATTCAGGTTAGAGCCAGTTTGCGCTGTTCTGTGAAGGGAGTAGTACACAGCGTTGTACGAGATTGGCAATTTCTTGCATGGAATAGCCTTAATTTCTCAGAACAAGAATAGACTGACGAGTTTCAGATTAAAGTGTCACGGTTATCGTCGGTGAAGGCGGACCAAAATGCAGCAGGACTGTGTTTGTTCATTTTGAACATTTATTAAATCAAAATGAACACAAAAACAACAAAACAAACTCGCTATCACTGAACAGTCTTCTCATGCTCATACACACTAGACAAGAAACAATCTCCCACAAAACCTACACCAAACAATTACCCATATATAGGACTCTCAATCAGAGGCAACGAGGAAACACCTGCCTCCAATTGAGAGTCCCAAACCCAATCAACCTAACATAGAAACACATTAACCAGACTACACATAGAAATACATCAACATAGACCATAACTCAAAACCCGGAAAAAATAAATCAAACGCCCTCCTAACTAACACACCACCCCGAACCACATAAAACAAATACCCTCTGCCACGTCCTGACCAAACTACAATGACAATTAACCCTTATACTGGCCGGGACGTGACATAAAGTACTTTGTTTCTGTCCATTTTAAGCCTGTAATCGAGCCAACAAATGCTGATGTTCCAGATACTCAACTAGTCTAAAGAAGGACAGTTTTATTGCTTATTTAATCAGAACAACCGTTTTCAGCTGTGCTAACATAATTGCAAAAGGGTTTTATAATGATCAATGTCTTTTAAAATGCTTAACTTGGATTAACTAACACAACGTGCCATTGGAACGTGCTGATAATGGGCCTCTGTACGCCTATGTAGATATTCCATAAAAAATCTGCCATTTCCAGCTACAATAGTCATTTACAACATTAACAATGTCTACGCTGTATTTCTGATCAATTTGATGTTATTTTAATGGACAATTTTTTTCTTTTCTTTCAATAACAAGGACATTTCTAAGTGACCCCAAACTTTTGAATGGTAGTGTATTTCCAACAATCCTTCCTCTGGACAATGATCACTCTCATATTCCACAACACCTAGAAAACATATTGATTTGAACAGGGAAGCTTTAACATTAGGATCAGTGGTGACCTGTCATTCAAGGCAGGGTTTTGAGCCCCACATTTTTAGCAAAAGAAATGTGGGCCTCAAAACCCTGCCCTGAATGACGGGTTGCCAGTGATCCTAATGTTAAAGCGCAGCAATACATATAGATTGCTGGATGATACAGTACAATTAATTACGTACAAGGTTCATAGTCTGTGTCTTGCTTTGACATCCGAGGATGAGGATGAAGGAGACTCGCATGGAGACTAGCATCCCATTGGCATAGAATAGAACGGGTGGACGGTTCTTGTCCCAGTCTCACTCGTATCAAGGGTGGTGTGAAATTATTAAACATGTATTCTCTCTCTTCCCTGTTCAAATTAACATGTTTTCTAGGTGTCGTGGAACATGAGTGATCATTGTTCCAGAGGAGGGATTGTTGGAAATTGACTAATTGATTTAGAATGTTTTAGTATGTTTATAATTATAGAAGTGGATTAGCAGTAGTGACCAATGTGTTATGGGTTAGAATGATTTATGTGCAAATGTATTTGTGTCCGGAGGCAAGGTACATATGGGGCATGTGTTTGAGACAGAATGTCTGCATAAGGATGTTAATTGCAAAGGCTGGAGGACCGACATCAGTGTATTCTGTGGAGTCCCAAAAACCAAGGCGTTAGCGTTACGGGGAATTGGGAAATGACTGGAGCGGAGATCTATGTGGCTCATAAATTAAGGAAGGGAAGTACCTGCAGAGTGCAATTTAAGAAACATGTGACTCAGAGTTTTGTGAGGTTGGATACTCTTCCAACGCCACTAATATCTCCCCCATTTCTAACAGCCAGCAAACACTTGACATATCTCCCAGAAGATTGGGACTGAGTGACGGTGACAGGAAAGTGTCAGAAGGGGGCTGCTTATCAACCGCTGAGACCCAAAGTTTACACTGGTGCTGTAGGTGTCTGGGAGGGCAGGCAGTGTGCCGCCGGTGATGCGTTGGGCAGACCACACCACCCTCTGGAGAGCCCTGCGGTTGCGTGCGGTGCAGTTGCCGTACCAGGAGGTGATACAGACCGACAGGATGCTCTCAATTGTACATATGTAAACGTTTCGGAGGTAGGGAGTATCTGAAAGATTCGGTCCTAAATCTATCGGGGAACAACAAAAGCAATAGGAGATCAGGAGCAGGAGACAATCAATGCAATAACTATTCTCACAGCAGTCGCTGTAGGGACAGTAACTGAAGGATACTATAGTAACAGCATGGAACTGGACTATAGCGCAAATGAGGAATATTTTTAAGTATGCATCATGGGCAGTGTTAATGGTAGCATTGTTGGGATAGCATCTTCTGAGGGCATTGATGTTGAAATGTATAAACAGTGCTGAGTTACCACAAGAGCAGGTAAAGTTGATTAGGGCCACCGTACTCTCCTATATCGGGAGGCCATGGAGGAGGAAGGAGATGGAGAGCGAAGTGAAAATAACATGGCTTGAGAATACCTCTTGTAACCTATGGCCAGAAGGGGAAAACTTAATTTTTGTGGAACGCAGCAGAAAATGATCCCGAAGGTATAGAGTCAGGCGAAGAGAGAGTGGGAATTGTCATATCATCAAACTTCGTTTATTCCAAATATAATTATGTATAGCTTAACGCATTAATAATAGTTATGTTGTGTGTGTGAGAAACAGACGCCTTACAAGTCCTCAAAGGGCAGCTTCATTAAGTCAACTTTTTCAGGACCCTGTCTTTCAAAGATCATTAGTAAAAATCCAAATAACTTCACAGATCTTCATTGTCAAGGGTTTAACCTGTTAGGGCTAGGGGGCAGTATTTACACGGCCGGATAAATAACGTACCCGATTTAATCTGGTTACTACTCCTGCCCAGTAACTAGAATATGCATATAATTATTGGCTTTGGATAGAAAACACCCTAAAGTTTCTAAAACTGTTTGAATGGTGTCTGTGAGTATAACAGAACTCATATGGCAGGCAAAAAACCTGAGAAGATTTCATGCAGGAAGTGGCCTGTCTGACAAGGTGTTGTTGTTCTTGGCTCTGTTTATTGAACATTTAGGATCTTAGCTGTAACGTGACACTTCCTACGGCTCCCATAGGCTCTCAGAGCCCGGGAAAAAGCTGAACGATATCGAGGCAGCCCCAGGCTGAAACACATTATCGCCTTTGCCAAGTGGCCGATCAGAGGACAAAGGGCTTAGGCGCGTGCCCGAGTCGACCCCATGCTGTATTTTCTTTCGTCTGTTTACCTAATTGCAGATTCCCGGTCGGAATATTATCGATTTTTACGAAAAAAATGGCATAAAAATGGATTTTAAACAGCGGTTGACATGCTTCGAAGTACGGTAATGAAATATTTAGAAATCTTTTGTCACGAAATGCGCCGTGCGCGTTACCCTTATTTACCATTCGGATAGTGTCTTGAACGCACGAACAAAACGCCGCTGTTGGAACAGAACTATGGATTATTTGGGACCAAACCAACATTTGTTATTGAAATAGAAGTCCTGGGAGTGCATTCTGACGAAGAACAGGAAAGGTAATCAAACTTTTCTAATAGTAAATCGGAGTTTGGTGAAGGCTAAACTTGCTGGGTGTCTAAATAGCTAGCCCTGTGATGCCGGGCTATCTACTTAGCTTTTTGGTGAAAGCACATTTTGCAATATTCTATTTTAAAATCGGACATATCGAGTGCATAGAGGAGTTCTGTATCTATAATTCTTAAAATAATTGTTATGCTTTTTGTGAACGTTTATCGTGAGTAATTTAGTAAATTGTTAGTAAATTCGCCGGAAGTTTGCGGGGGGTATGCTAGTTCTGAACGTCACATGCTAATGTAAAAAGCTGGTTTTTGATATAAATATGAACTTGATTGAACAAAACATGCATGTATTGCATAACATAATGTCCTAGGTGTGTCATCTGATGAAGATCATCAAAGGTTAGTGCTGCATTTAGCTGTCTTCTGGGTTTTTGTGACATTATATGCTAGCTTGAAAAATGGGTGTCTGATTATTTCTGGCTGGGTACTCTGCTGACATAATCTAATGTTTTGCTTTCGTTGTAAAGCCTTTTTGAAATCGGACAGTGTGGTTAGATTAACGAGAGTCTTGTCTTTAAAATGCTGTAAAATAGTCATATGTTTGAGAAATTGAAGTAATAGCATTTCTAAGGTATTTGAATATCGCGCCACAGGATTCAACTGGCTGTTACGTAGGTGGGACGATTTGGTGCCACCTGCCCTAGAGAGATTAAATACTGTTTCCCATGCTTGTTCAATGAATCATAAACAAGTAATAAACAAGTAATGAACATGCACCTGTTGAACGGTCGTTAAGACACTAACAGCTTACAGACGGTAGGCAATTAAGGTGACAGTTATGAAAACTTAGGACACTAAAGAGGCCTTTCTACTAACTCTGAAAAACACCAAAAGAAAAACGCCCAGCGTACCTGCTCATCTGTGTGAACGTGCCTTAGTCATGCTGCAAGGAGGCATGAGGACTGCAGACATCACTGGCAACAACGTCGCCTATGGTCACAAACCCACCGTCGCTGGACCAGACAGGACTGGCAAAAAGTGCACTTCACTGACGAGTCACGGTTTTGTCTTACCAGGGGTGATGGTCGTATTCGCGTTTATCGTCGAAGGAATGAGCGTTACACTGAAGCCTTACTCTGGAGTGGGATCGATTTGGAGGTGGAGGGTCCGTCATGGTCTGGGGCGATGTGTCACAGCATCATCAGACTGAGCTTGTTGTCATTGCAGGCAATCTCAACGCTGTGCGTTACTGGGAAGATATCCTCCTCCCTCATGTGGTACCCTTCCTGCAAGCTCATCCTGACATGACCCTCCAGCATGACAATGCCACCAGCCATACTGCTCGTTCTGTGCATGATTTCCTGCAAGACAGGAATGTCAGTGTTCTGCCATGGCCAGTGAAGAGCCTGAATCTCAATCAGATTGAGCACCTCTGGGACCTGTTGGATCGGAGGGTGAGGGCTAGGGCCATTCCCCCAGAAAAAAGGTTGAATAATTAAACAGTATTTCTGTATTCCAAACATTTGGAATAGTCCGTGGGAATTTAAAGAACAATCCTGTCGAAATTATTAATAATTTGTGATATAACTAAAGACGGTAGAACAACATAACTGTATCTCTGAATGTGTATAGTTCCCCGTTACTAGACGTATATCTAAATGTTGTGGAACATATATGATTAAATATGAAACTATTTTTGAGAAGATGTAATGTGATGTTAGCCTTCTAAATGAGAGAATTGTTTCTCATATGAAGACTTAACCAAGTTAGTGGCCACGCCCACGTGGGCACAGACATTACATCGGCATCATGGAACGCCCCCCTTTTCCAGAGTGCATAAAACCCACTTCTGACAAAATGTACATTTTGTCAAGAAAACGCAGGGACTGAGTCCCCACATTGAAATGGCTACTACACTACAGACTAGAAAGCATGAGGACGGTGTTGAACCAGACGTCATGAATGGTTAAGAAATCTGCAAAACTAAAGACTACAAATTCACAGTCTGTAGCTGTATACAGTTGATGTCAGAAGTTTACATGCACTTAGGTTGGAGTCATTAAATCTCGTTTTTCAACCACTCCACAAATTTCTTGTTAACAAACTATAGTTTTAGCAAGTCGGTTAGGACATCTACTTTGTGCAGGACACAAGTAATTTTTCCAACAATTGTTTACAAACAGATTATTTCACTTATAATTCCCTGTATCACAATTCCAGTGGGTCAGAAGTTTACAGACACTAAATTGACTGTGCCTTTAAACAATTTGGAAAATTCCAGAAAATGATGTTAGAAGCTTTAGAAGTCAATTGGAGGTGTACCTGTGGATGTATTTCAAGGCCTACCTTGAAACTCAGTGCCTCTTTGCTTGACATCATGGGAAAATCAAAAGAAATCAGCCAAGACCTCAGAAAAAAAATTGCAGACCTCCACAAGTCTGGTTCATCCTTGGGAGCAATTTCCAAATGCCTGAAGGTACCACGTTCAAGCAATAGCACGCAAGTATAAACACCATGGGACCACACAGCCATCATACCGCTCAGGAAGGAGACGCGTTCTGTCTCCTAGAGATGAACGTATTTTGGTGCCAAAAGTGCAAATCAATCCCAGAAAAACAGCAAAGGACCTTGTGAAGATGCTGGAGGAAACAGGTACAACAGCATTGAAAAAGCCAAATCTTGACCCAGAAATTATAAAAAACCTTCGGCCTATATCGAATCTTCCATTCCTCTCAAAAATTTTTGAAAAAGCTGTCACTGCCTTCCTGAAGACAAACAATGTATACGAAACGCTTCAGCCTGGTTTTAGACCCCATCATAACACTGAGACTGCACTTGTGAAGGTGGTAAATGACCTTTTAATGACATCAGACCGAGGCTCTGCATCTGTCCTCGTACCCCTAGATCTTAGTGCTGCTTTTGATACCATCGATCACCACATTCTTTTGGAGAGATTGGAAACCTAAATTGGTCTACATGGACAAGTTCTGGCCTGGTTTAGATCTTATCTGTCAGAAAGATATCAGTTTGTCTCTGTGAATGGTTTGTCCTCTGACAAATCAACTGTAAATTTCGGTGTTCCTCAAGGTTCCGTTTTAGGACCACTATTGTTTTCACTATATATTTTACCTCTTGGGGATGTCATTCAAAAACATAATGTTAAATTTCACTGCTATGCGGATGACACACAGCTGTACATTTCAATGAAACATGGTGAAGCCCCAAAATTGCCCTCGCTAGAAGCCTGTGTCTCAGACATAAGGAAGTGGATGGCTGCAAACTTTCTACTTTTAAACTCGGACAAAACAGAGATGCTTGTTCTAGGTCCCAAGAAACAAAGAGATCTTCTGTTGAATCTGACAATTAATCTGGATGGTTGTACAGTTGTCTCAAATAAAACTGTGAAGGACCTCGGCGTTACTTTGGACCCTGATCTCTCTTTTAAAGAACATATCAAGACTGTTTCAAGGACAGCTTTTTTCCATCTATGTAACATTGCAAAAATCAGAAACTTTCTGTCCAAAAATGACGCAGAAAAATGTATCCATGCCTTTGTTACTTCTAGGTTGGACTACTGCAATGCTCTACTTTCCGGCTACCCGGATAAAGCACTAAATAAACTTCAGTTAGTGCTAAATACGGCTGCTAGAATCCTCACTAGAACCAAAAAACGTGATCATATTACTCCAGTGCTAGCCTCCCTACACTGGCTTCCTGTTAAGGCAAGGGCTGATTTCAAGGTTTTACTGCTAACCTACAAAGCATTACATGGGCTTGCTCCTACCTATCTTTCCGATTTGGTCCTGCCGTACATACCTACATGTACGCTACGGTCACAAGACGCGGGCCTCCTAATTGTTACTAGAATTTCTAAGCAAACAGCTGGAGGCAGGGCTTTCTCCTATAGAGCTCAATTTTTTTGGAATAGTCTGCCTACCCATGTGAGAGACGCAGACTCAGTCTCAACCTTTAAGTCTTTACTGAAGACACATCTCTTCAGTAGGTCCTATGATTAAGTGTAGTCTGGCCCAGGGGTGTGAAGGTGAATGGAAAGTCTGGAGCAACGAACCGCCCTTGCTGTCTCTGCCTGGCCGGTTTCCCCTCTTTCTACTGGGATTCTCTGCCTCTACCACTGGCTTACTGGTGTTCTTCCATGCCGTCCCTGGGAGGGGTGCGTCACTTGAGTGGGTTGAGTCACTGATGTGGTCTTCCTGTCTGGGTTGGTGCCCCCCCTTGGGTTGTGCCGTGGCGGAGATCTTTGTGGGCTATACTCAGCCCTGTCCCGGGATGGTATGTTGGTGGTTGGAGACATCCCTCCAGTGGTGTGGGGGCTGTGCTTTGGCAAAGTGGGTGGGGTTATATCCTACCTGTTTGGCCCTGTCCAGGGGTTTCATCGGATGGGGCCACAGTGTCTCCTGACCCCTCCTGTCTCAGCCTCCAGTATTTATGCTGCAGTAGTTTATGTGTCGGGGGGCTAGGGTCAGTCTGTCACATCTGGGGTATTCCTCGTGTCTTTTCCGGTGTCCTGTGTGAATTTAAATATGCTCTCTCTAATTCTCTCTTTCTTTCTCTCTTTCTTTCTCTCTTTCTTTCTTTCTCTCTTTCTTTCTTTCTTTCTTCTTTCTTTCTTTCTTTCTTTCTTTCTTTCTTTCTTTCTTTCTTTCTCTTTCTTTCTTTCTTTCTTTCTTTCTTTCTTTCTTTCTTTCTTTCTTTCTTTCTTTCTTTCTTTCTTTCTTTCTTTCTTTCTTTCTTTCTTTCTTTCTTTCTTTCTTTCTTTCTCTCTCTCTCTCTCTCGGAATACCTGAGCCCTAGGACCATGCCTCAGGACTACCTGGCTTGATGACTCCTTGCTGTCCCCAGTTCACCTGGCCATGCTGCTGCTCCAGTTCCAACTGTTCTACCTGCAGCTATGGAACCCTGACCTGTTCACCGGATGTGCTACCTGTCCCAGACCTGCTGTTTTCAACTCTCTAGAGACAGCAGGAGCGGTAGAGATACTCTCAAAGATCGGCTATGAAAAAGCCAACTGACACTTACTCTTGTGTTACTGACTTGTTTCACCCTCGACAACTACTATGATTATTATTATTATTTGACCATGCTGGTCATTTATGAACATTTGAACATCTTGGCCATGTGCTGTTATAATCTCCACCCGGCACAGCCAGAAGAGGACTGGCCACCCCTCATAGCCTGGTTGCTCTCTAGGTTTCTTCCTAGGTTTTGGCCTTTCTAGGGAGTTTTTCCTAGCCACCGTGCTTCTACACCTGCATTGCTTGCTGTTTGGGCTTTTAGGCTGGGTTTCTGTACAGCACTTTGAGATATCAGCTGATGTAAGAAGGGCTATATAAATGCATTTGATTTGATTTGATTTTGATTTGATATCGCAAAGTGTTTCACCAGTGGGAGTCATCAGGTCAGTTGCTGGACTGACGCCATTAGTGTCATTGTAAGGGGTGACAGTCCCCCACAAAGCGGAAGGTGTATCATCGGAAGCAGAGTATACTCTGCGCATCGATTTTTTTTTTCTTGCTAGATGACCGCAGTGCTTGCGGAAGTGTCCGAAGGGCAAGAGAAGTTCATCTCAACTACCGTATTGCACGACTGCAAGGAGGAGGGAAGTTGCTTATTCACAGAGACAGCTGGCTTGAAATCATGAAAATAATGGTCAAATCAGGTTGGCTGATGGAATGTGTCGCGATATCATAATATCTCCTTGGATCGGATTCTGCACCATGAGGTTTCTAAACGTCTTTGTCCCAAGGGGTGCTTTCGACAGAAACCCCTTGTGAATGACTACGTTGCAGCTAGCGTTAGGGGAAGACAGTGTGGAGAGTGGAGAGTGGACAGTGGAGAAGGCACTGTGGCCTGTGACCATACCTGGTTGGTTTTCCAAACCATCAATGGGAGTAACCGATCCATCAAGTCTGCTCCAAGTAGCAGGGGTACAGTTTCGAGGCTGGTAATATACACAGGGTGAACGAGCGATACGTCCTGGAAGTGTAGTTTCAGCATGACTCTCAATGTGAGAGGTGAGGTAGTCTGAGTGACCCCTCGAAGTGTAGTGTTGCATCGTTCCACTTTTAACTTCTTGCGGATTAGTGGGACGCTACCGTCCCATTTCGACAATTTCCGGTGAAATTGCAGAGTGCCAAATTCAAATTAAATTACTATAAATATTACACTTTCATGAAATCACAAGTGCAATACATCAAAATAAAGCTTAACTTGTTGTTAATCCAGCCGCTATATCAGATTTCAAAAAGGCTTTACGGCGAAAGCAAACCATGCGATTATCTGAGGACAGCGCCCAGCACACAAATGCATAACAAGTAATTTTCAACCAGGGAGTTGCGACACAAAAGTCAGAAATAGTGAGATAATATATGCCTTACCTTTGAAGATCTTCTTCTGTTGGCACTCCAAAAAGGTCCCAGTTACATTACAAATTGTCCTTTTGTTCGATAAAGTCCTTCTTTATATCCATAAAAACTCAGTTTAGCTGGCGCGCTTCAGTCAATAATCCACATGGTTTCCCTCCTTCAAAATGCATACAAAATTATTCCCAAACGTTACCAATAAACTTATCCAAACAAGTCAATCAACGTTTATAATCAAACAATAGGTACCCTAATACGCAAATAAACAAAACATTTTAAGACGGAGAATCGTTATTGTCTTTACCGGAGAAAAATACCAAAGAACGCGCTCTCATTCACTCGCTTGGAAACACTACAGCCAAAATGGGAGCCACCTAGAAAAACTACAATTTCTGGCTCATTTTTCCAAAAACCAGCCTGAAACTGTTTCTAAAGACTGTTGACATCTAGTGGAAGCCCTAGGAACTGCAATCGGGCACAATTTTGCCCTATTATAAAAGTGCCAGCCATAGGATACATTTTTTTGTGGGGGAGGGATGGTTTGTCCTCGGGGATTCGCCTGCCATTTCAGTTCTGTTATACTCACAGACATTATTTTAACAGTTTTAGAAACTTTCGTGTTTTATATCAATTATATGAATATCCTAGCTTCTGGGTCTGAGTAGCAGGCAGTTTACTTTGGGCACGCTTTTCATCCGGACGTCGAAATACCGCTCCCTATCCCAAAGAAGTTAACCAACGTTTAGTTGGCTTCAAAGCCCTTTTGAGATCATCGAACAATGTTTGAGAGAAGAGGGATATTGTCGCGCCCGAATCAATTAGTGCATGACAAGTTAAGCAGGCCTCCAGGACTTTCAAGGTTTGGCCGTTTAGATTCGCGTATAGATTACATATTCCACACAAAGTGGAGTGGTCGTTTTGCAACGAGGTCATTTCTGTTCAAGGTGGAAGCTGATCGACTTTTCAGATTTTGAGTGGTCTTGGCGTTAACGAAGCGTTTGACCTTTTTCTTCGCAATCTTTGTATCAGAGTCTATAGACAAAGCCTGTGGGCTTGTTTCTTGATCAAGCGGGCCCTGGATAGGGTTTCGAATGAGAGCGGGAGAAATTTGAACTTTAACGTCCTTGCTATGGGTGTTAATTCCTGCGGACCTGGTGTCGGTAATTCCCCGTCTAGTCTTTGTGATTTTACCCTTTTCTCAAATTGTTCTCGCTTTAGTTCTTCCCGTAGGGGAACTTCTGGAGAACATTGGTCTACGTTTTGATCGTCCTTCAAGCCTTTGTTACCCTTGTGCTCTGACACTTTTTGTGGGTTGGGTGCAGGAACGTAGCGAACAGGTCGATTGTAGCAATAGTCATTTTGATGGTGACGTACTTTACAGTTATTTTGACCACGGAGGTTATTGGAATCATGGTTTCGTGGTAGAAACCGTTGTTGTGCATCATCTCTCAACGCTCCAATACCTGATAATGCACCCTCTAACTGGAGTGAGTGCTCCTGGTCAAACTTCAAAACCGAGTGATCAGGGTTCTTAGCATTGTGAACTTTTGATGGCTCAAAAGCTGTGCTTGCAAGCTCTCTGGGTTGTAAGATAGGCAAGCCAATGTGGGCGGCAGGGCCCAAGTAAGTAATGAAGGTGGGATACATGTTCGACAGAAACATTTGTTTGAATGGTAACAGCTCTTCCATTCCTGTTTCAGTGAGTAGGCCAAAGTAAGCTGAACGAAGCCTATGATGGTAAGCTTCCAAGCTTGTTTGACGTGTTAGCCAGTAAGCTATCGTGTTTGCGAGTCGCAGAACCACTGAATTCTAATTTCAAAGCTGTGGCAAGTTTAGCGTAGTCATTTAGCACGTGTTGCTGTTGTAGACAAATGGACCTCGTCACGTGTCTATTCAACGTTCGCTTCAACAGGTAAACCCTGTCAGAACCCGTGGCGTTCGGGTAGCCATCCAACGCGTCCTCTATGTCAGTTAGGAACGTCTCAGTATCGTTTGGCTGACCTGGAACAGGGTCAAAGGTGGGGAAATTATTGATGAGTTTGTCAAGGTATTCTGCGCCAAGCGGGCGGATAGGGTTGGCTTCATCCTGTGGGGAGATTGGGGCTGAAAGGCCAAGAGGAGAAGCCAAGCCTTGTTGTTGTTGGCCAAGAGGAGCCATATTAATCAGTGCTGAATGGCCAAGAGGAGAAGACTGAGGGACACATGAAGGACGCAAAGTCTGAAACCTATCGTCTTTACTCCTGTGAGTACAGGGCTGCTTGGATTGGTAGTCATGCTGTAGAGCGTGACAATTCTGGACTTCCTCCAGATGGTACCTAAGGGTGGTATTCTGCTGCATTGCAGAGTCCACTTGAGCACTTAGAGTACTGATTTTGGACACGTGAGTGTCGCACTTGCACCTTTCGGTCTCAAACTTATCTGTCATGGTTTGCAGATAGAGGTCTTGAGTACGGAGCGATAGATTCAGTGATGAGATGTCCTCCGCTTGCTTAGAAATCAATATTTCCATCTTCATCAACTGAGTTCTCTCATCATTCATTTGGTCAGCGATTTCAATAAGTTCTGCTGATTTGTCATCCAACTTAGTCATCGTGTTCATTAACTGATCGTCTTTGGTCAGCAACGTTTTGAGTAGAGCTGTGTTACTTTGAGTAACGTTCAACAAAACTGCATGCATGTTATCAAGTTGAGTGCTCCTGTTTGTAGATAACTCGTCAGACTTATCTAGTTTGGCATGGACATCATCGTATTTAGTTTTGGCTAGATCGAGTTGTTCCTGTAGAAGGCAATTTAGTTCCTGTAGAAGGCGATTTTGTTGAAGAGTTTGTGGTTGTTCATCGTCATACATTTTTGCAATTACATTTAATTGTTCCGTTTTCAAACGCAGTTCCATAGCTAGCAGAATTTTCCCCTTTCCTGCATTTATCATTGGTTTCCCGGTTCTCTCCACCTGTCTCTTTATGTCTACCGTTACCTGCTCGTGCTTCAATTGTGCACTGCGGTATTGGACCGATGCCAATCTTGGATGGCAAGACATCAGGGCTAGACTGGAGAGAACCTTTACGAGGCCTGTGCCCGATTGTTGACTTTTTGAAAGCGTTGTTGTCTGCTGTTTTTCCGCTAATGGCATAATTAGGGTTGGTATCGCTGTTGAGGTCCGAGATCAATCCATTTATGGGTCGAGGTTCACTAATTAGTGGGCGAGTAGGGACTACACTCTCTGATAGCTTGAACATTATTAGAACATTTGAAAGGAAAATGTTTTTCCTAATTTTCCAAAGTTTGGTTTTGGAATATGTTGGGAGCTGCAAAGACGATTTTAATCTATTTATAGACGTTAATGAACCATCAGCACTGTACCAGTACTGTGGGAGTTGGACGTGAATGAATTTGCAAAAGCAAATTGAATTAATCAATGATAAGGATTCATCATACCTGAATAGGCTATCTGGGAATTCAAATCAAATCAAAGTTTATTTGTCACGTGCGCTGAATACAACAGGTGTAGACCTTACAGACTCTAACCAATAGTGCAAAAAAGGTATTAGGTGAACAATAGGTGGGTAAAGAAATAAAACAACAGTAAAAAGACAGGCTATATACAGTAGCGAGGCTATAAAAGTAGCGAGGCTACATACAGACACCGGTTAGTCAGGCTGATTGAGGTAGTATGTATATGTAGATATGGTTAAAGTGAACAGAGAGTAGCAGTAGTGTAAAAGAGGGGTTGGCGGGTGGTGGGTGGGACACAATGCAGATAGCCCGGTTACTAACTATGCGGGAGAACTGGTTGGTCGCCCAATTGAGGTAGTATGTACAGGAATGTATAGTTAAAGTGACTATGCATATCTGATAAGCAGAGAGTAGCAGCAGCGTAAAAAGAGGGGTTGGGGGGGCACACAATGCAAATAGTCCGGGAAGCCATTTGATTACCTGATCAGGAGTCTTATGGCTTGGGGGTAAAAACTGTTGAGAAGCATTTTTGTCCTAGACTTGGCACTCCGGTACCGCTTGCCATGCAGTATGTAGAGAGAACAGTCTATGACTGGGGTGGCTGGGGTCTTTGACAATATGTAGGGCCTTCCTCTGACACCGCCTGGTGTAGAGGTCCTGGATGGCAGGCAGCTTAGCCCCAGTGATGTACTGGGCAGTACGCACTACCCTCTGTAGTGCCTTGCGGTCAGAGGCCGAGCAGTTGCCGTACCAGGCAGTGATGCAACCTGTCAGGATGCTCTCGATGTTGCAGCTGTAGAACCTTTTGAGGATCTCAGGACCCATGACAATTCTTTTTAGTTTCCTGAGGGGGAATAGGCTTTGTCGTGCCCTCTTCACGACTGTCTTGGTGTGTTTGGACCATTCTAGTTTGTTGTTGATGTGGACACCAAGGAACTTGAAGCTCTCAACCTGCTCCACTACAGCCCGTCGATGAAAATGGGGGTGTGCTCGGTCCTCCTTTTCCTGTAGTCCAGAATAATCTCCCTAGTCTTGGTTACGTTGAGGGATAGGTTGTTATTCTGGCACCAACCGGCCAGGTCTCTGACTTCCTCCCTATAGGCTGTCTCGTCGTTGTCGGTGATCAGGCCTACTACTGTTGTGTCATCTGCAAACTTAATGATGGGGGTGGAGTTGTGCCTGGCCATGCAGTCGTGGGTGAACAGGGAGTACAGGTGGGGACTGAGCACGCACCCCTGGGGAGCTCCAGTGTTGAGGATCAACGTGGCAGATGTGTTGCTATCTACCCTCACCACCGGGGGCGGCCCGTCAGGAAGTCCAGGATCCAGTTGCAGAAGGAGGTGTTTAGTCCCAGGATCCTTAGCTTAATGATGAGCTTTGAGGGTGCTATGGTGTTGAACGCTGAGCTGTAGTCAATGAATAGCATTCTCACGTAAGTGTTTCTTTTGTCCAGGTGGGAAAGGGCAGTGTGGAGTGCAATAGAGATTGCATCATCTGTGGATCTGTGGGCAGTATGCAAATTCAGTGGGTGTAGGGTTTCTGGGATAATGGTGTTGATGTGAGCCATTACCAACCTTTCAAAGCACTTCATAGCTACAGACGTGAGTGCTACGGGTCTATAGTCATTTAGGCAGGTTGCCTTTGTGTTCTTGGGCACAGGGACTATGGTGGTCTGCTTGAAACATGTTAGTATTATAGACTCAATCTGGGACATGTTGAAAATGTCAGTGAAGTAACCAAGAGTGCCAAGAGTGTGCAAAGCTGTCATCATGGCAAAGGGTGGCTACTTTGAAGAATCTCAAATATTAAATATATTTTGATTTGTTGGACACTTTCTGGTTTACTACATGATTCCATATGTGTTATTTCATAGTTTTGATGTCTTCACTATTATTCTACAATGTAGAAAATAGTAAAAATATAGAAAAATCCTGGAATGAGTAGGTGTAAGTATTCAGATCCTTTGCTATGGGACAAAACATTTAGCTCAGGTATATTCTGTTTCCATTGATCATCCTTGAGATCTTTCTACAACTTCATTGAAGTCCACCTGTGGTAAATTCAACTGATTGGACATGGTTTAGAAAGGCACACACCTGTCTATATAAGGTCCCACAGTTGACAGTGCATGTCAGTGCAAAAACCAAACAATGAGGTCGAAGGAATTGTCTGTAGAGCTCTGAGACAGGGTCAGATCTGGGGATATGTACCAAAACATTGCTGCAGCATTGAAGGTCTCCCCTCCATAATTCTTAAATGGAAGAAGTTTGGAGCCACCAAGACCGTCCTAGAGCTGGGCGCCCGGCCAAAATGAGTAATCGGAGGAGAAGGGCCTTGGTCAGGGAGCTCTGACAGAGCTCCAGAGTTGCTCTGTTGAGATGGGAGAACCTTCCAGAAGGACAACCATCTCTGCAGCACTCCACCAATCAGGCCTTTATGGTAGAGTGGCCAGACGGAAGCCACTCCTCAGTAAAAGGCACATGACAGCCCGCTTGGAGTTTGCCAAAAGGCACCTAAAGGACGCTGACCATGAGAAAAATATTTTTTGGTCTGATGAAACCCAGATTGAACTATTTTGCCTGAATGCCAACCGTCACGTCTGGAAGAAACCAGGCTCAGCTCATCATCTGGCCAATACCATCACGACGGTAAAGCATGTAGGTGGCAGCATCATGCTGTGGGGATGTTTTTCAGCGTCAGGGACTGGGAGACTAGTCAGGATCGAGGGATAAATTCTTGATGAAAACCTGTTCCAGAGCACTCAGGACCTCAGACTGGGGCAAAGGTTCACCTTCCAACAGGTCAACGATGTCAAGCACATAGCCAAGACAACGCAGGATTGCTTTCGGGACAAGTCTCTGAATGTCCTTGAGTGGCCCAGCCAGAGTCCGGACTTGAATTCGATCGAACATCTGGAGAGACCTGAAAATAGCTGTGTGGCGACGCTCCCCAACCTGACAGAGCTTGAGAGGATATGCAGAGGAAAATGGGAGAAACTCCCCAAATACAGGTGTGCCAAGCTTGTAGCATCATATTGTAGCTTCAACAAAGTACTGACTAAAGGGTCTGAATACTTACGTAAATGTGATTTGTTTTTATTTTTGATAAATGTTCTAACATTTCTAAAAATCTGTTTTTGCTTTGTCATTATAGGATACTGTGTGTAGATTGATGAGGGTTAAACACTATTTAATCCATTTTAGATTAAGGCTGTAACGAAACAAAATGTGGAAAAAGTGAAGGGGTCTGAATACTCTCCGAATGCGATGTATGTCTTAATCTTTCCAAAATATAGACTCTTAGATTTATTTAACACCTAATTTGAGCCTTTGAACTTCACATTAGTGTTCATGGGGCTTTTCACATGGAAATGCCCCACTGTTGATATTATTCAAAAATAAATCTACACCCTTACGAAAAAAATATATTTACCATAACAGAGACACAAAGCTAGTCATTGTGGAACACCTGGCTATTATGAATGACACCATTGTAAGTGAATGATTGTTGCAGCCCCTCACCATCTGTGAATATGTCTCACCTGAACATTATTCTGCTTAGATTAGTGTAATACAAAAGGCGAACAAACTGATACAAGATACAGGTGGCCAATACACTTTATTAGTGAATAAATAGTGGCTACAAGTCTCTCAAACAAACTGAAAAAAACACACACAAAGCGATTAAGACATCATTTCAATCAATATAATTGCAATAGGCCTAACATTTCTAAATCTGCAATATAAATTTAGATTATTTTCTCACATTAAGGGCTGAGGTGGTGTGGTCACAAAAAGGACAGTCTGAATCTATGCATAAACTTGCTTGTTTGGTATCATTCAATGGACTTAAATACAGTGAGTGTGGTTAAACTGTCTGTTACTATCGGTCAACATTGGATCTAAGTGAGTTGTTTAAGGGATTGGTTTTGTCAGGTAAACTGAGTCCATGGATTTGGACGACAAGGTCACATGTCCAATTATTCGTATTTGGTATTGGTCTCATGATGATCTCCATGTTTTAAGATGGAGTTGCATACAGTGCAGTCCCCTTTATAAAACCTAACCTACAATTAAACACATACGGAAGAATTCAGTAAATTGTGCAATTCCCAAAGCCTTATTTGGAGAGCACAAGGGTGACGACCTGGATTGTTTTGTTTGGGTATACAGGACTATGATTAAACAACTGAACAGAACAAAAAACAAGTCTGATGTCTGCAGTTTGATCTTTGGCAACTGGGGTCAGAACCTGGACCCAGGGTTAGGGGTCAAAAGAGGTCAGTTTGTGGAAGGGCTACTTGTGGGTACCCCGACCCTGTCCGTCTTGTGGGGGAGGTGGTGGTGGGAGCTCAGAGATGCCCTCCTGTGTGGCAGGGGAGTCAGCCAGCAGGAAGGAGTCATTGGAATGGGTACTGAGGCGCAGCGGAGCCAGGCGGCGGAGGTTGCTCGGTGTCCAGGGCAGTTTCAGCTGAGCCCTCTGAGAAGGGACCACGGTGCTGCTGTCCACCCCGGCTTCAGCCAGCCATGAAGGAATCTGCTGCATTGGTGGCATGGGGTCCATGGTGTCCATCTCCGCCATGAAAGCTGGGTTGACGATTCCAGCTTGACCAGGAGAGAGATTTAAAATAATTGTAAATGATTTCATCGATTTGAAAGGTCTCTTAAGAGGTGAGCTCATTGTTGTTTAGTGACTGAAGTGTTTTAGTGTCTGATTTAGACATGTTTAACTTGGTTGATTTAATTCATTTTGAGTTGATGTGAAGAAGACTCTCTTACCTCCTCTATAGGCTGTCATGGGGAATGAACCGCCAGCAGCCTCGCAACCAGAGGCACTGTCTCCTTCAGAAAACTCTAAATCTGGAGGCAGATAGAAACAGTGATACAGAAAACAATTAAATGATGTTGTTTACTTATTCACAGGTATCTAAACCAAAATGGCAGAAAGCAAATGTAAGCAGCCTTGTCCTCTTCCTATGTGTCACAAATTTTTTATGTCATTGGTGTTACTGGCTTGAAAATCACTCCAAAGATACTGTATACAAGGACCTTGAGCATTCCCTCCAGTGGCAAACTGTTATCAGGGGAGGGGCTTATATTAAAGAAAAGTATTAGCTAATCACACCCATTTAATATGTTATAAAATGTAGGATTCCATTGATATATTTAACCATTTTGAAATGTCTAGCTAGTTAGCTAGTGGCGTTTCAATTGGTGGCGTCACTCGAGACAAAGTAGTTGTTTCCCTTGCTTGGCTCGAGGCCAGGTTGGGGCAAGAGAGGGACGGAAGCAATAATTTTACATAAATACAAAGTGTCATTGGTGTTACTCAATTTAAAATAAGGGAAATTACATTGTATGCAAAATGGTAAATCATTTCATTTTAGTAAATTATTACTTGAGAATATGTGCCATCCATTTATGAAAACCCTCAAATACCTAAAACATGTCATTGGTGTTACTACTCCTACTGGTGGCAAAATTATATCATAATGGTACAAATTATTAAAAGCATTAAGCTGCCGTATTAGTTTATTAGAATAGGTACCCCCAAAAAATCTACAAAAACACCACCGTAGTTTAAGAACGACCCTTGACCTCAACCTTCTCATATAATGCAAAAGAGAAGTGAACAGAAAAGAGCAAAGAAGTACCTTCATCCCCATAAGCATTGCTTTTACTGTTATCCATGGATTTTCCATTTGGCATCTAAAAATGACAAAGTCAAATACACAACATACATATTATCACATTGCCTCCAAGAGGATGGTTATGAAGACAAGGGGGAAGGAGGAAAAAGTGGTCTTCCCTGACCTTTTGTGGCTGGTCTTTCTTTAAATGCTTGCTTATCTTCTTGGGTGGAGCGACACCCATTTTGGCTGACTTGAAGGACTCTAGACGGCTCCTCATGGTTCTCTGGAAGATCTCCTGCACCTCATGCTCGTCCTCGTTGTCTTCAAGGTGCTTCCGACTGTACCTGTGTCTGTGCTGTTAGGTGATGGAATGAGAGCAAGAGAAGAGGGTAAAAAAGAGTGTGTTTTTTAGCGCACCTGAGATTTTTGAGGATCTAATTGTCTTTGACTAAGCAATACCTGTTTCCTGCCTTTGTACAAGTGCTGCTGCAGTAGATGGTGTGCGTCAAAGTCCTCTGACTCCCTCATCTTCAGGTCCTGCTCATGCATGTCCAGGCAAACAGAGGGCACACTGTCCCGTCTGGAAGGGAAGAAACATACATATTCACTGTTGGTAATTTGCTGGCCACTGGAGGGCAGACTTGAAAAAGTACGAGGGCCCGGTTTACCAAAAGCATCTTAAGTCTAAGTTCATCATTAGAACCCTCGTAGGAGCATGGTTAAATCTCCAAGCTGTTTCCAAAAAGCATTGTTTAATAAAGTTGCACTTTATTGGAGATAATATATGACAATTACTTGAAACAATTGAACATTATGAAACACTGAAGATACCAGGCCTGGACTTCATAGCAGATTTTGAAAAGGCGTTTGATAAAGTACGACTAGAATCTACATATAAATGCCTGGATTACTTTCATTTTGGTGAATCTCTTATACAATGGGTTAAAGTTATGTACAGCAACCCAGATGTAAAATAGTAAACAATGGTTACTTCTCAGAAAGTATTGAGCGTTTAAGAGGAGTAAAACAATGCTGTCTGTTGTCTCCATATCTATTTATTATGGCCATTGAAATGCTGGCTATTAAAATTAGATCCAACAAGAACATCAACTGGTTAGAAATCCAGGGAATAAAAACAAAAGTGTCAATGTATGCCAATGACACTAGTTTTTCAATATCCCTGCACAGTTTCATTGAAGATCTTGATCACTTTTCTAGGCTCTCTGGATTAAAACCTTATTCCGACAGTCTACCATATTACATATTGGATCGTTACAAAATACAGTGTTTACACTACTTTGTAGTTTACCAATAAAATGGGCGATGGTGAAGTAGACAAGTAGTATTTGATCCCCTGCTGATTTTGTACGTTTGCCAACTGATAAAGAAAGGATCAGTCTATAATTTTAATGGCTGGTTTATTTGAACAGTGAGAGACAAAAATATCCAGAAAACCGCATGTCAAAAATGTTATGAATTGATTTGCATTTTAATGAGGGAAATAAGTATTTGACCCCCTCTCAATCAGAAAGATTTCTGGCTCCCAGGTGTCTTTTATACAGGTAACGAGCTGAGATTAGGAGCACACTCTTAAAGGGAGTACTCCTAATCTCAGCTTGTTACCTGTAAAAAAGACATCAAAAATATATGTGAATATCTGCTCAATCCAAATTTACAACAGACTGATTGCATCACTACCACACAAATGGAGGAGGAAAGTGGAAAAGGGAAAAGGTAGGGAACTTGTTTGCCTGCCATATATTAAAGATACAAATTCGCTGAAAGGAGCTGGCATAAATAGAAAAATATTTCTGTTTCATTTGAGGACAAAAATGTTGACAGCTGCACCATACAGGTTGCAAAATAAATGGGAAGAGATGTTCGATGTACCAATTCCATGGCATATGGTTTATGAACTGGTACAAAAAACGACACTTTATTCAACACTTAGAGTTTTTCAATTTCATTTATGATATACAATTCTTGCAACCAACAGAATGCTATATATATGGGGCATACAACAATCTCAGCTCTGTAGATTTTGCTGCGAAGAGACAGAATCAATAGATAATTTATTTTGGTATTGCCCCTATGTAGCTTTATTCTGGTCACAGGTTCAGGAATGGTTAAAAAAATCACAACAAGCACTTCAATATAACCTTACAAATAGCAGTGTTGGGTGATTTGGAAAACCATAGTCAGTCAATAAATAATATAATAATACTCATAGGAAAGGTTTTCATCTCTAGCTCACAATCTGTGGATGCGGAAACCAAACAAGGGTGGTCTATGGTGAACGGTGGGATGGGCTGAGAGTGGGATTAAAGAGCTTATGTTTGGTAATGTATTATTGTTATGTGACTGTTATATATAAAAGTACCATGTATGTAAAATTACCATGTATGTAAAATGTGTATGTAAAATGTATATGTACAATGCATGTATATGTAGCAAAAATGCTGTAAAAAAAAAAAAGAAAATATATTTGTCCTCCGAAGAGGGTGGTGAAGGGGTTAAGAGTGTGCTCCTAATCTCAGCTCGTTACCTGTATAAAAAACACCTGGGAGCCAGAAATCTTTCTGATTGAGAGGGGGTCAAATACTTATTTCCCTCATTAAAATGCAAATCAATTCATAACATTTTTGACATGTGTTTTTCTGGATTTTTTGGTTGTTATTCTGTCTCTCACTGTTCAAATAAACCTACCATTAAAATGATAGACTGATAATTTCTTTGTCAGTGGGCAAACGTACAAAATCAGCAGGGGATCAAATACTTTTTTCCCTCACTGTATCTTTTAATGCAGTCATTTCATTTTTTATTTGAAGCATCTTTTCATCCTTTGCTTGTTCGTAACAATTGCAAAGACATTGGAAACTTTGCATTTGTAGTCAACTTTGTTGTGAAGTTATTGGTAAATAGCAAGCGTGCAATTTTATTTATTTTATTTTTTATTAAAGGGAGTGCTCCTAATCTCAGTTTTTTACCTGTAAAAAAGACACCTGTCCACAGAAGCAATCAATCAATCAGATTCCAAACACTCCACTTGGCCAAGACCAAAGAGCTCTCCAAGGATGTCAGGGACAAGATTGTAGACCTACACAAGGCTGGAATGGGCTACAAGACCATCGCCAAGCAGCTTGGTGAGAAGGTGACAACAGTTGGTGCGATTATTCGCAAATGGAAGAAACACAAAGAACTGTCAATCTCCCTCGGCCTGGGGCTCCATAAAAGATCTCACCTCGTGGAGTTGCAATGATCATGAGAATGGTAAGGAATCAGCCCAGGATCTTGTCAATGATCTCAAGGCAGCTGGGACCATAGTCACCAAGAAAACAATTGGTAACACACTACGCCGTGAAGGACTGAAATCATGCAGCGCCCGCAAGGTCCCCCTGCTCAAGAAAGCACATATACATGTCCGTCTGAAGTTTGCCAATGAACATCTGAATGATTCAGAGGACAACTGGGTGAAAGTGTTGTGGTCAGATGAGACCAAAATGGAGCTCTTTGGCATCAACTCAACTCGCCGTGTTTGGAGGAGGAGGAATGCTGCCTATGACCCCAATAACACCATCCCCACCGTCAAACATGGAGGTGGAAACATTATGCTTTGGGGGTGTTTTTCTGCTAAGGGGACAGGACAACTTCACCGTATCAAAGGGACGATGGACGGAGCCATGTACCGTCAAATCTTGGGTGAGAACCTCCTTCCCTCAACCAGGGCATTGAAAATGGGTCGTGGATGGGTATTCCAGCATGACAATGACCCAAAACACACAGCCAAGGCAACAAAGGAGTGGATCAAGAAGAAGCAGATTAAGGTCCTGGAGTGGCCTAGCCAGTCTCCAGACCTTAATCCCATAGAAAATATGTGGAGGGTGTCGTGGACGAATCAGAATTAGTTGGGTAACATAGGAAATTAAGATGTTTTATTAGTATAATATGCTTATTTGAGGTACTTGTCATTAGAAAGTGTCCATTGGACTCTGGTGTCTTTTCAGTTGCACGTCTACCTTAGCTGGGGCTCAGACACTTGGGGCCCAGAGAGGGGAGAGGTCAGACTTTTCGTCATGGGAATGTGTCTTTACCTATTTCTTAAACCATGTGAAGGGATGCGCTGATTAATGGGGAACCAATGACTTGTCTCCACAATGTCTGTGAGCAAGTCACTCCCTCCTTTTCTTTATTGTGGGGAGGATTATGGCAGTAAATGGACCCTTGTATGTCCTCTCTTAGATCTCACACTTATCCTGTGATAATATATGGCCTAGAGGCTCACTCACCCCAGTGAGCCTGTCCAGGAGTGGGGTCAAGAGGGGGTTTGCTTGAGATGGGAGTATCTAGAGTTGACAATTGATATATATCATTGGATGAAATAGTTCTGTTCAATACCGTACCAGGGAGGGACGGTTCTAAGGAGACCAGATACTGGTCTGTATAATGAACCCTGTTGACATAGCAGTTACTGTCTGATGTGTTTTATTGATATCTGTCATACAAAACTTAACCTTTGTGAACTGTTACTAAGTATCTGTGGTTTGTCAATGTACGTTGAAGGGGGTATCGTTGCTATAAAAGATCCCTGTAGCAATTCTGTAATCACCTCATTAAATGATTCATTCGAGAGAATGCATTATTGGGGGTCAAGAACTTTTGCAAAAGTATCTTAAGTATTAAAGATGTAGTTTTAACTCGGACTGGTGTGTTTGTAAATCCTCATTTGGTAATGCGGAAATTAGCCACCACAAGGGAGCTGAAGGTTCAAGTTGCCAAACGTCAGCCTCGAAACCTTAATGACCTGGATAAGATCTGCAAAGAGGAGTGGGACAAAATCCCTCCTGAGATGTGTGCAAACCTGGTGGCCAACTACAAGAATCGTCTGACCTCTGTGATTGCCAACAAGGGTTTTGCCACCAAGTACTAAGTCATGCTTTGCAGAGGGGTCAAATCCTTATTTCCCTCATTAAAATGCAAATCATTTTATAACATTTTTGACATGCGTTTTTCTGGATTTTTTTGTTGTTATTCTGTCTCTCACTGTTCAAATAAACCTACCATTAAAATTATAGACTGATCATTTCTTCGTCAGTGGGCAAACGTACAAAATCAGCAGGGGATCAAATACTTTTTTCCATCACTGTAAATAGCCTATAGTATAGGTTACATAGGTCTATATACTGTAATTCAATATTTAAATAAATTGTTCATTCAATTGAGTTGTATTTAACTAAAATAGGCTACTGTCGGTAATATTTGCCTCAATTTATTCCATTATGTGTAACAACATGTGTGTAATGATGTGGCAAATCTTGATTTAGTACATTATTATAGGGTAAGCATTAGAATAAGCCACCTCAATATTTGCAGTCATTGAGTGATTATATCTTTCTAGGAGCTGATCCGTCATCAGTATTGTGGAATATTTCTAATGTTAAGGTAAGATTTTAATGGATAAATCTGATCCAAGAGCAGCGATGCTTTTCTTTCGATCCTATCAATATGGACACATGCCTCATGACATACTTAGGGAATGTTTTGTCTGTGTGGTGTTTTGGGAAATGTATGTTACATCTTCGGCCGTTGTAGGAAAGTTAAAA
This sequence comes from Salmo trutta, assembly GCF_901001165.1. Taxonomy (NCBI): domain Eukaryota; kingdom Metazoa; phylum Chordata; class Actinopteri; order Salmoniformes; family Salmonidae; genus Salmo; species Salmo trutta. The sequence goes on along the minus strand of NC_042992.1, from coordinate 40,704,109 downwards.
CACTCCTAAGCCTAAATTCCATCGATACTGGGAAACCGGGCCCTGACCTACATATTGTAAGTGTTACATTAAAGAGCAATGAGAATGATCTCACACAATCCCAAATCGAGCCCTAAACCCTATGCCCGATGCACTTGTGGAGATCTGAGTCGATTTTTCCAACTGTGTAAGCAAAATTGTAATCACACCACCTTGCCCTCTGAAAGGCTGGGTGTATGATTCACCAAGTTGCTTATACCATTCAAATCCTCTCAGTTCTCCACAAGTGCATTTAGGGGTCGATTTGGGATTGGGCATCTGTATTAACCGTGCTTTTGCTACCATATACTTTTGTTTCTATTGTAACCAGTGGCAGGCACCTAATGGCTGGTGAGTTTTGGGGATAAAATAAGCGAGACGGAACTCTTGACTAGCGAACTTGGTTCTACCACGGATGACAAGGGAGGGTGTACACTCATTGTCCATACCTGTGTATAGTAATGGGAAACCAAGGCTTTCTGAGTCCTTTGAGGATTTCACCAAATTGTGCCTTAAAACTGCTTACTACTCAGAGTTTTTAACACAATGCAGATTAGTGATTAGGTAAACTTCATTTAGTTAGAATGTGTGATTCGCACTTACCCTTTTTGCCTCTAGGTTCAATATTACAAAAACTGTGCATCCGTGGTATTATTTAGGATGCTGAAGACAAAAGATTATCATAGAATACACTAGATAAAAATATTTTTTAACAACAATGGGACAATAGTGTGGTCTCAAATATATTTTTTTCAACTATAGCAAGGATTCGATGTGCCTATGTGATGTCTGATCCCAAATCCCAGACCCTACCCGCTGAGCTACCATTCAGGTTTTGCCAGAAAATACAGACCCTACCGTTACACTTGTTCACCCTGACCTGCACTGGGGTCGGAATGCAATCATGGTTACATTTAAAACACTGTGGTGCCGGCACAAGATATGGGTCGGAAAACGTACCTCAATGCAGGGATGGGATATGCCACTGTGGGATAATGGGACAATTCGGAGGACAACGCATTTCTCATCCCTGCATTGAGGTACATTTTCTGAGCCAGATCTCATGCTGGCTCCACGGTGTCTTAATTTAAAAAAGTTTACCCAAAATCCAGAAACTCCCAAGTAATTCCATACATTGAAACTAGTTCAGTGGAGTTTGCCCTCTCCCCCTCTCTCTCACTGGAGTGCAGAACTGAGACAGCTGCAAAAACGGATCACATGACATTGCTGGATGCAAGCCTCACTCTGCTCTGTTGTCAGTGAATGATTCACAAATCCACGAACTGTGGACAAATTCATTGTTTTATTGAAAGTGTACGGCTGAATTAGTTATTCTTGTCAAAAGTACTATCGGTTTTGAGTCAGGAAATGTGTACTTTTCCACCTACATTTTTTGCTATTATTTTATTAAGCCAACTGCCATAGCAGCGGAGATGGGTACCAACTGCACATGAGCGCCCTCGGGGGAAACCCTGCTATATTAACGATATGCCCTTATATGGAACTTTATTACAAGAGATGCACCTGCCAGATAGTGAGCATCTCAAGCTCAATAAAACCTGGGTTAATCAGGTATCTTTCTCATCACATAGTTCTGGGAGGAACTTCCTAGCTCTTAGGAAACGTTTCAGTATTTCGTTTTTTATGTGTTATTTCTTATATTATTAGCCCAGACATTTTCTGTGTTATTATATGCAGCCGGGAAGAACTATTGGATATCAGAGCGGCGGTTACTCACAAGCACTACCAGCATTACGACCAGGAATACGACTTTCCCGAAACGGATCCTTTATTCGTACCCCCCAGGGCAATTGAACTGATTCCAGAGACCGAATCAAAACAATGGAGAGGTACTCAGAGTGGTCTTCTAGTCCGACTTAGGATGCGCGCACACCACCCACTGCTTCTGAGTATATTACTCACTAATGTTCAATCTCTGGATAATAAAGTTGATGAGCTCAGGGCAAGGATCTCTTTCCAAAGAGACATCAGGGATTGTAACATACTCTGTTTCACGAAAACATGGCTCTCTCGGGATATACTGTCTGTGTCTGTCCAGCCAGTTGGGTTCTCAGTTCATCGCGCAGACAGGAATACATATCTCTCCAGGAAGGAGAAGGGTGGGGGTGTATGTTTCATGATTAACGACTCATGGTATGATTGTGATAACATACAGGAACTCAAGTCCTTTTGCTCACCCGACATAGAATACCTCACAATCAAATGCGGACCATATTACCTCCCAAGAGAATTCTCTTCAGTTATAGTCACAGCCGTGTATATTTCCCTCATCAAGCCGATACTTCGACAGCCCTCAAAGAGCTTCACTGGACTTTATGCAAACTGGAAACCACATATCCTGAGGCTTCATTTATCGTAGCTGGGGATTTTAACAAAGCAAATTTGAGGAAAAGAATGCCGAAATTCTATCAACACATTGACTGTAGAACTCGCGCTGCTAAAACACTCGACCACTGCTAGTCCAACTTCCGGGATGCCTACAAGTCCCTACCCCGCCCTCCTTTTGGCAAATCTGATCAAACCTCAATTTTGCTCCTCCCTTCCTATAGGTAGAAACTCAAACAGGAAGTACCCATGTTAAGGACTATTCAATGCTGGTCTGACCAATCGGAATCCAGGCTTCAAGATTGTTTTGATCACGCGAACTGGGATATGTTCCAGGTAGCCTCCGAGAATAACATCGACGCGTATACTGATACGGTGACTGAGTTTATCAGGATGTGTGAGTGGCTATTAAAACCTACCCAAACCATAAACCGTAGATAGATGGAAGCATTTGCGCAAAACTGAAAGTACGTACCATCACATTTAACCATGGCAAGGTGACTGGGAATATGGATGAATACAAGCAGTGTAGTTATTCCCTCCGTAAGGCAATCAAACAGGCAAAACGTCAGTATAGAGACAAAGTGGAGTTGCAATTCAACTGCTCAGGCACGAGACGTATGTGGCAGGCTCTACAGACAATCACGGACTACAAAGGGAAAACCAGCCACGTCGCGGACACTGTCATCTTGCATCCAGACAAGCTAAACACCTTCTTCACCCACTTTGAGAATAACACAGTGCCACCGACGTGGCCGCTACCAAGGACTCTGGGCTCTCCTTCTCCGTGGCTGACGGGAGTAAGACATTTAAACGTGTTAACCCTCGCAAGGCTGCCAGCCCAGACGGCATCCCTAGCCGCGTCCTCAGAGCATGCGCAGACCAGCTGGCTGGAGTGTTTACGAACATATTCAAACTCTCCCCATCCCAGTCTACTGTCACCACATGCTTTAAGATGTCCACCATAGATCCTGTACCCAAGAAAGCAAAGGTAACTGAACTAAATAACTATTGTCCCGTAATACTTACTTCTGTCATCATGAAGTGATTTGAGAGACTAGTTAAGGATCATATCACTTCTACCTTACCTGACACCCTAGACCCACTTCAATTTGCTTACCGCACCAAATAGATCCACAGACGATGCAATCGCCACCGCAATGCACACTGCCATATCCCATCTGGACAAGAGGAATTCCTACAGTTGAATTCGGAAGTTTACATACACTTAGGTTGGAGTCATTAAAACTCGTTTTTCAACCACTCCACACATTTCTTGTTAAAAAACTACAGTTTTGGCAAGTCACTTAGGACATCTACTTTATGCATGACAAAAGTATTTTTTCCAACAATTGTTTACAGACAGATTATTTCACTTATAATTCACTGTATCACAATTCCAGTGGGTCAGAGGTTTACATACTTGACTGTGCCTTTAAACACCTTGGAAAATTCCAGAAAATTATGTCATGGCTTTAGAAGCTTCTGATTGGCTAATTGACATCATTTGAGTCAACTGGAGGTGTACCTGTGGATGAATCTCAACATCTCCAACATCTCATCTCCAACATCTCAGAAAAAAAGTTGTCGACCTCCACAAGTCGGGTTCATCCTTGGGAGCAATTTCCAAACGCCTGAAGGTACCACGTTCATCTGTACAAACAATAATACGCAAGCATAAACACCATGGGACCACGCAGCCGTCAAACCACTCAGGAAGGAGATGCGTTCTGTCTCCTAGAGATTAACGTACTTTGGTGCCAAAAGTGCAAATCAATCCCAGAACAACAGCAAAGGACCTTGTGAAGATGCTAGAGGAAATAGGTACAAAAGTGTCTATATCCACAGTAAAACGAGTCCTACATCGACATAACCTGAAATGCCGCGCAAGGAAGAAGACGCTGCTCCAAAACCGACATATAAAAGCCAGACTACGGTTTGCAACTGCACATGGGGAGAAAGATCGTACTTTTTGGAGAAATGTTCTCTGGTCTGATGAAACAAAAATAGGACTGTTTGGCCATAATGACCATTGTTATGTTTGGAGGTAAAAGGGGGAGTCTTGCGCACTGGGGTGGCAGCATCATGTTGTGGGGGTGCTTTGCAGCAGGAGGGACTGGTGCACTTCAAAAAATAGATGGAATCATGAGCAAGGAAAATGATGTGGATATATTGAAGCAACATCTCAAGTCATCAGTCAGGAAGTTAAAGCTTGGTCGCAAATGGGTCTTCCAAATGGACAATGACACCAAGCACCCTCCGCTATGAAAGGTTGTTCTAAGGAGGGATTGCGTTATACACGCCTGAATCTCCATTCCTATGGTCCTGTTCCCAGCCCTGCCAGTCTTTCTGGTATCACGTATAGCAGTTATTTAGCCGCAGGTGGGCGTACATCACCTACAACCAGTAACCAAGCAGATAGTTTGCGCCATTGGAAAGCATGGAAATTAGTTCTCTGGTTTACTTAGCCATTACATCTGCAAAACGGGTGAGTAAGCTGCGCACACTATCAGTTTCAGTGCCTGTACTTTGCCCCAGGGTTGTCCAAGGTTGCTTTAAACTAAACCCGTGTTTGTGCCTAAAGGTAGCAATGCTTGCTAGCCTCTCTTTAGAGCTGTTGGCCATGTGAAACGTCTTTCCATCCAATATACTTTCTATGTTATAATTGCCAGAACACTCTGAGATAACAAAAATATTTTTTGCTGGAGTGGAATCCCCCTACAGGGTTTAAGTTTACATTTTCACCATCCCAAGTTCATGATGCATGTGTTTTAGACATGCATAAGGTTGCATCCCAAATAGCACCCTATTCCCTATAGTGCATTACTTTTGACCTCAGCACTATGGAATATTGTGCTATTGGGATGCAGACTAAGTTAGGCAATGTTGCTTACAAGATGGAGGAGACTGGAACATGATCTGGTCCCATATTTTCTGTCATGATGTAAGGCATCATCTCTGAGAAATCGGCACCAAACTTCTTATTGAAATCCACATCGGCCTTGCTTTCATTACGTACGAACGCCAATGAGCCTCTGCGTTCTCCCTATGATAATGGGATACAAATTCTTCATCAAATCAAAGTTTATTGGTCACGTACACAGTACAGCAGATGTAGCAGCGCATGCAGTGAATTGCTTGTGTTATTAGCTCCTAACAGTTCTAATAACACAACGATTTCACTGCACCCGCTGCAACATCTGCTATACACATCTTTCATGGTCTGCCATCCAATTTTTCTATTTGTTGAAATGTTACAGTAAATCAGTGATCCTGGAGGTTAATCTGTTGTGTAGCATTGTAACTACAGTATTAAATTGTCATGGCTTTCCCTGACCTTGTGAGTCGTTCTTACCTCTTTCACATAGCTTGTGGCATCCTTGATGTTGAGCTTGTGGAAAATGTTGAATATGGGGTCACAAGACTTCCTGGCAGAGGACGTCATCAAGAACCAGTACAACCACTTCTCCTCAAACTTATTCCACCTTAGAAGGATATGAGAAGAGAGTAAAAAAACAATTTAGTGCTAACTTTAGTCTTTGAAGGTATGGTATGTAATACATTTATTTAAATAATACTTATATGATAATAATAACTTATTGAAGTTGATAATATGATGTTAGTGTCCACATACTTGGCTCTCATGTAGTTATCTCCTATTTGTCCAGAAATGTCCTCTATGGCGACAAGCATGTGGTCAAAGGTCTGAAAAAATATTTATTTTGTAAAGATTATATTTCAATTGACCAATTTCAACACTTTTAGATGAACTGGTTGATGCTTTATAAAAGAAGGGTTTAGCTACTGACATTCAGCCCTTGATAAACACCCTTCATCTTCCAGAACCCTCCGCCTCTGTACACCTATCCCCCTTGCCACTAACTGCTGTCAAGTTATTTTTGACATGTGCATTACTGGACACAGGTTCCACAGTGACCCTTAACCAACTGGGGCTTAACCTTGATCACGGTAACTGGAGAAAGAGCTCCTATACTGGGACGCTGTGAAGTCTTGATACAGGTGGGTGACTGAGGCTGAGGCAAAGCTTGACTTCCAGACAAATACCATTATGTTCCAACATTATAAACCCATCCCCCTTTTCAGTGAGTCTGCCTTCCCCAGTACGAGCAAACCAACCATGCCAACCGACAAGCCCTAGCCTTCAGTGGGAAGCCCCCTTTGCAGAGTGCATGTTTCCCCTATCCAATGATTGCCACCACCATGGAGCCCCATGAGCAACTACAGTCCCCGCCTACAACAGTTCTACAGACGGCAAGTGTCACCACAGACGCAGAATCAGCAGCAGTCGCCACTGTCAAAGCCATGTGGGAGCGACAACAAGTCTGGGACCTACTTTACACATTCCGGCACAGCTTTGCTGTCACCCCTAATGTTGTAGATTGAACCCACTTGGTGCAGCACACCATTGACACAGGCAACACACACCCCATCTGCCAATGCGCCAGATGGATGTCCTATGCCTGTGAAGTCACAGCGGATGAGCTCATAGAACAAATAGCATCTACTGACACCAACAAACCTTGATAAGCCTCCTCATAGTCATGGTCCCCAAAAAGGATGGAACCTATAGGTTCTCTGCTGACTATCGGCAACTTAGCAACAAGACGGTAAAAGACACCTATCCACTGTCTCGGAGAGACAGATGCCTTGGTTATGTCGATGGCTCAGCTTGGTTCTCCTCCCTGGATTTACGGAGTGGATACTGGCAGGTACCTCTGGCACCCGAAGACAAACCAAAGACATTGTTTATGGAGTAGGTTCTCAAAGGTGTGCCCGGAACACTGTTTGGTGTATTTCAATGACCTACTGGTGCGTGGGACAAGGTTTCGAAACCGCGTTGGAAAATGTTAAGGAAGTTCTGGGCTGAATCAAAAGAGCTGGGCTGAGTGCATTTTCATGCAGATAGAGGTTACCTTCCTCGGAAGCAGAGTCAACCAGGCAGGCGTCATGACAAAGCCAGACAAAGTAGTTTTTTCTGATATCCAAATGGCAGTCAATACTCTCTTTGAGTGGGGATGGACCAACAGACAGCCTGAAGCAGACTTTGTGTCAGGACCCTGACGCAAATGAGCTGGTATCCAGGTAAAATACTTGGGGTTGCATTAGAAGGTTGGACTAATTACATTTTCTTTGTTTATATATATATGTTTGGTGTTTGTTGTGTCACCACTCTTTCCTAGAGACCTCCTGGGCTAGCTGTTCTTTGGAGGGAGCTATTTGATTCAAAAGCACAGTATGCATTCTCATGCCAATTACCACCAGTTTGTTATCCTATAAGAGTATTATACCACGAGTGCGCTCTCACACTGTTTCATCACGAGCGTGTTTTATTTAAAGTCCACATTAATATTGCCCTGCTACTAATTTATTTGTGTTCTCCTCTTAATAAACCTTGGAACTTTGGAACTCTGTTTATGTCATTTATTTGACAGACCTGTGATTGAAAAAGTGTGTAGTACAGTTTACAAAAAGTAGACACATTTCTTTGGGGATTTATTAGAGAGATATAAGGTTTGTTGTCTGATTCTTTGGAATTGATGAACAACAAAGACTTATCAGATAGTTACCCTATTCTGTATTTTTTCAGCTAGTGTGCGTTCTGTCACTGCTGCTCTCTTCACTTTCAGCCAGGTGACCAGTGGTTTCATGGTTATCCCCTGCAACAAATAAGGAGAAAATATAGTAAACCGGTAGCAAATTAACACATTTATTTGTTAAAGTCAAGACATATAGTGTATGAAAGAAAACTACAAATGGTGAAATATGTATGGACTGAAGTTTGACATTTAAATTAGCTATTTTACCTGCAACATGACAGTGAAGTACACCACTATGAGGGTGGTGCTGATCATCAGTTTCTTCTCCTTGTACTTATTCTCGTCCAGCAGGAGCACAAGGCCATAGGCTACGGCCCCTCGTAGGCCACCGTAGCCCATCACTAGTTGATCAATAAAGTCCAAGGGAACCAGTCGGTACTGGTTCAGAATCCAGGTCAGTAAAAAGACCCCTGTGATATAAATACACACAGAGATAGGCAGTATTTCTGTTACATGTACAGTGCCTAGTGAAAGTCTAGACCCCCTTTGCAGATTCTTCACATTTTGCTGCCATAAAATGACATCTAAAAAGGGATTAAATTAAGAGTTTTTCCATACAGATCTATACAACCTACTTCACATTTTCAAAGTGAAATAAAATGATACGTATTTTTCCTAATTAATTAAATAAAAAATAAAAAATGAAGACGTCTTGATTGCTTATGTCTTCACACCTCAGAGTTATGCCACGTTCACATGCTATCAAAGTTATCGGAAGCTCCTAGTTCCCAGTGGGAAATGAATGACCCTCCAAATTGGAATTACAAGTGGTAAACTCAATAGAAAATGTTGTTACCAGATTTACAGAGTTGTGATGTTGGACCTTTTCAACCAAAAGATAACATCCGTTTTTTGACAATGACAACCTTATCAATAGGGATAATGTAGCTACTCTGACCATATTGTCAATGTTAAAGAAATTCTCTGGTACTTTTGTTTACTTTTCAGCCAGTAGTTCTGAAAGTAGCACTCACGAGCCAAAAGTTATCCCCAAAAATCGCATACTACGTCACATATGTCCAGATATCTGCACCACATAATTTCTCTTTCACTCGCTCTGTCACTCAGTAACAGCTAGCAAGAGTCACTGGTGAAGGGCTAAAGCTCATTGGTTGAACTTGAACTCCCCCCCACGGGAAAATCGAAGGAAAATGGCGCAGCAAAGCTTCCAGAAAAACTGTAGCTTTCAAACTAGGAATTTCAAGGCTAATTGAGGTAAGAGTAATTCTGCTCATAGATTATGCATGTGTGAACTACACATTGACAAATCCAGCTCAAAGCGGAAGGTTTAAGAAATACTTATTGGTTGCCAAAGTTTGGGAGCATGCCTTTATGCAAGCTAGCTAACTTTATTATTAGCAATGTTATTAGCAAGCTTATCAAGCCCTAAACCTGCATAAAAAGGACACTCTCCTCCTCACTGACAATTTTTGTTTCTCTTCCATAACTCTTGCTCTCCTTTAGCACGACTGGTTTGTTTTTCCTCTTAAAAGTTCACAGGCGACCCGCAAGGCTTATTGCTGACAAAAGTGTGACTTCGGACCCAGTCGTGAGGCTGAGTAGTTACCGTATTTCTTGTAGAAATTCACTTTTCTACTTTTTCTAGCTAGCCTGATCATTAGCTATTGGGGCTCAGTTATCCGAGGCTGCATGGCTCATGCTAACTTGGCTAGCATGCTGCAAGGCAAGCTAACCATGTTATTCTACCTGCAACACAGTAGTATTGCTCATGTAAAAACCTCTTTGTGCTAATCACTGCTAGCTGTCATGGCTTCTTTCTCCACAATGGCTACCACCATCCCTACCCAAAACGAGCTTGCTCAGCACTCAAATCCCCATGTTCTGTGCATCATGTGCTTGGGACAGAAACATGCCAAGATGGCGCTCAAGGACTTTGACTTCTACGATTGCTGGAAGTCGCTAACCGAGGCATATCTGAAGAAGAGGCTCAAACGGGCCTCTCTCTCGGTAGCCCGGTTCAAATCCCGACCAAGCATAGCTGGAACGAGATCATGGATAGCCTTGATTCTGCCCTCTATCAGTCTTGGGGAAAGGCAAATTAAGGGACGATGAGGATAATGGCGAGATTAACTTTGCCAGTCTGTTTTAGGCGACAACTGACATTGAGGTCGACCAGGTCCCACCCTCTCAGTCTCTTAGGCGGGACAGCCCCAAAGACAGAGAAGACGCCATTGCTCCACTGGAATTTGGGTTCTTTGATGTCTGTAGCCGAGCCACGACCAGGCTGGAGATCGAGTGGCCGGCTCCGCTGGGGAACAGAAACCAAGAAAGGGATCGGTACAATGGGAGAAAGGTTTCCACTAGCTCAGCCCTAATAAAACAACTGCTACCTGCAGTTCCAGCTTGCCTACGGGAATTTAAGTGCTTGTGGGATACTATAAGTCCCTTACTGACAAAGTGCTGGTTAAGGCACCTCGAGCTTGGACAAGCACAACATGGAGGAATCCGGGTTTTGCAGCCCTCCTAAAAGCCGATTTATGCTTGATCTGGCTATATGGTGCAGAGGCTCCGTATGGAAGGTGTGACGCAATTGCTCTCTCACTCACAATAGCCCCGTGGGTTGACATGGTTAATCTCCCTGCCACCATGCACTATGGGCTCACTCTCGAAAAGGCTCAAACATTACCTTCGAGATCCATTTTTCATCTACCCATCTATTTTTCACAGCCCCCGCAGAATCTCTACCCATAGATTTTCACCCATGGGACACCATAGATTTTCTACTTCCATTTCATACCCTCTCCGTGTCACATAATGGGGGATTTAGGCTTCCACCTCGCCCTACGAGCTCATCTCGATAACAAGGGACATTCCAGTCAGGCGGTTCTCTACCTCCTTATGACCAGTCCTGGTATGGTTGGCTTTTGCAGGGTCTCGTACGGCAGCCTTGCATATGGAACCCTTTGACCCGTGTGTCTGCCCCGGTCGCCAGTTGGCTACATGCCCTGCGCACGACCGGCATGTGGACCGTTTTCCTTTGGTCGCCTGCTAACACACTGTTTGCCCCGGGGTCTGTTTTCGTTGGGTTACCTACATGTAGTCTGCTTAACCTCTCTCTGTGGCTCAAGTCGAATAGTTTATTCATGGTCGGCTCTTGGGATTCTTTCTGACTTCCTGTCTGCTGCCTTTCCCAGAAGAGCATCTCCTTTTGTTCCAGAGTGGGGTCTGTACCTTTGCTGGAGTGGACGAAACCCTCATACTATGCTGTTATGCTCTCATTGGTACCTGCCTTCAACAGAAGGTGGATACCTTTCTCTTCTCCTACACTATCCTGCTGGGATAGAGGGGGCTATTAGGATTTATTCTAATAGTTGGATTTATTCTAATAGTTGGATGTTGGCCTTCAGAGGCGGCCTGCTACGGCCCTCTCCTACAGAGAACTGGACGTGTTTCCTCTGGGAGATCTGAGGGTCATCTGTGCTGGGACCTCTTGGCTTTTGGAGAGCATGTTGCGATACAGGAGTTCACTATATCGCATTGTGAAATACGGAACGAGTATTTGAAATATAGAACTCAAGGTTATTTACATAATCCTGGTTTTTGGATGTTTTCAATTAAGTATTTCACTGCACCTTTTGAAAATGATGAGTGAGTGGGAGAGCTCTTTTATGCAGGGTGAAGGCACACACTTTTTTTCTGTTCTGCCGGTCTGTCTCCACCATACATTTGTGATTTGGTTCTTCAAGTTATGGGAATTCCGAAACAAAATCCCCAAGCTGACAAGGTAAAACTTTGTCATGGGGATGTGGATGTCGATTAAGGCAGCCCCTCGCACCTCTCTGATTCAGAGGGGTTGGGTTAAATGCAGCAGACACATTTCAGTTGAATGCATTCAGTTGTACAACTGACTAGGTATTCCACCTTTCTCCATGTGTTGTATTAGACCCAAACCCGCAGTTTTTAATTCTGTTTTTAATAAAAAGTTCCTATAAATGTTCTTTGCTGTGTTATCTTGCGGCATTACTTAACAACCTTGTTGCAAACAGAATGGATGATTTGGGGTGGACTTTTTTACACAGGCAAGTAATGTGGAGTGAATGTAATGTTGTTGATCATCTTCAAATATTGTGATGGCAGCATCATGTTATGGACATGATTGACACTGGCAGGGACTTGGGAGTTTGTCAGGATCAAAATAAATATGAAAGGAGCAAAGTTAAAGGAGAATACTACAGTTTACTACAGAATATTATAGTACTTACTATAGAATTCTGTACTAACTGTAATATACTTTAGACGACTATACTCTACACTGTAGTATCCCTCGATTGTGTAGTGCTTACTATAGAATCATATAGTATACTGTAGAATACTATACTCCACACTGTAGTATCCCATTATCAAGTGCAGTACTTACTATAGAGTGGTGTAGTATACTGTAGAATACTATATTACACACCGTATTATCCCTCGATTGTATAGTGCTTACTATAGAATCATGTAGTATACTGTAGAATACTATACTCCACAATGTAGTATCCCTTGCTCAAGTGTAGTACTTACTATAGAGTTTTTTATTATACTGTAGAATAATGTGAAAACACTACAGTGAATAATAGTATAGTATAGTAATTTCATGTGGGGTGTGTAGACTTTCACTAGCGACAGTATTTCAAATAGGTATTCTATTAATTTTGAATAACTTTGTAACAAGATACTTTCGAGAGCTGTAATTTTCATTTTCAAAATTCGAAATACTTTTCCATACCATTTTTTATTGCAATTCACAATTTTGTGGTCCCCTTCACAATTTTGTGGTCCCCTTTACCGTGCATTGGTATTAGAAGTCTAATGGCACTGGTGTGATGAGAGCGTCAGCTAAATTACCAAAATGTACATGTACTGTAAATGTTCAAATGAACACTCGCAAAGCATGCTCGTTATTATTGTAAATAGCTCCAGCCCCAAAATGAGACCAATAATAATATCCAGTGTGCTTTGCTATTGTAAATGTTTTTATGTATATTTTTGGTCATTTAGCAGACTCTCTTATCCATCGAAACTAACAGTCTTCATCAAATAAAGTTGTAAAAAAACTACACATCAAAGTCATAGCCAGTAAAACGATTATCGTTACTGAGAAAATTGTTGTAGTTTTATTTTGTATTTTGAAAATACAAAAATACCTTAATGACTGTATTTGTGGCCTCCCGAATGACGCAGTGGTCTAAGGCACTGCATTGCAGTGCTAGAGGCGTTACTAAAGACCCGGATTCATTCCCAGGCTGTGCTGCAACCGGCCATGGCCGGTTGTCCCATAGGATGGCACACAAATGGCCCAGCGCCGGCCCGGGTTATGAGAGGGTTTGGCTGGGGAGGCTTTACTTGGCTCATCACGATCTAGTGATTCCTTGTGGCAGGTCGTGTGCCTGCAGGCTGACCCCGGTCGCCAGTTGAACCTGTGTTTCCTCTGACACATTGTTGCAGATGACTTCCAGGTTAAGCTGGCGGGTGATAAGGAGTGCGGTTAGGAGGGTCATGTTTCGGAGAATATATGACTTCGCCTCTCCCGAGTCAGTTGGGGAGTTGCGGTGATGAGACAAGATTGAAATTGGGGAGAAAATATATACTGCTCAAAAAAATAAAGGGAACACTTAAACAACACATCCTAGATCTGAATGAAATAAATAATCTTATTAAATACTTTTTTCTTTACATAGTTGAATGTGCTGAAAACAAAATCACACAAAAATAATCAATGGAAATCCAATTTATCAACCCATGGAGGTCTGGATTTGGATTCACACTCAAAATTAAAGTGGAAAACCACACTACAAGCTGATCCAACTTTGATGTAATGTCCTTAAAACAAGTCAAAATGAGGCTCAGTAGTGTGTGTGGCCTCCACATGCCTGTATGACCTCCCTACAACGCCTGGGCATGCTCCTGATGAGGTGGCGGATGGTCTCCTGAGGGATCTCCTCCCAGACCTGGACTAAAGCATCCGCCAACTCCTGGACAGTCTGTGGTGCAATGTGGCATTGGTGGATGGAGCGAGACAAGATGTCCCAGATGTGCTCAATTGGATTCAGGTCTGGGGAACGGGCGGGCCAGTCCATAGCATCAATGCCTTCCTCTTGCAGGAACTGCTGACACACTCCAGCCACATGAGGTCTAGCATTGTCTTGCATTAGGAGAAACCCAGGGCCAACCGCACCAGCATATGGTCTCACAAGGGGTCTGAGGATCTCATCTCGGTACCTAATGGCAGTCAGGCTACCTCTGGCGAGCACATGGAGGGCTGTGCGGCCCCCCAAAGAAATGCCACCCCACACCATGACTGACCCACCGCCAAACCGGTCATGCTGGAGGATGTTGCAGGCAGCAGAACGTTCTCCACGGCGTCTCCAGACTCTGTCATGTCTGTCACGTGCTCAGTGTGAACCTGCTTTCATTTGTGAAGAGCACAGGGCGCCAGTGGCGAATTTGCCAATCTTGGTGTTCTCTGGCAAATGCCAAACGTCCTGCACGGTGTTGGGCTGTAAGCACAACCCCCACCTGTGGATGTCGGGCCCTCATACCACCCCCATGGAGTCTGTTTCTGACCGTTTGAGCAGACACATGCACATTTGTGGCCTGCTGGAGGTCATTTTGCAGGGCTCTGGCAGTGCTTCTCCTGCTCCTCCTTGCACAAAGGCAGAGGTAGCGGTCCTGCTGCTGGGTTGTTGCCCTCCTACGGCCTCCTCCACGTCTCCTGATGTACTGGCCTGTCTCCTGGTAGCGCCTCCATGCTCTGGACACTACGCTGACAGACACAGCAAACCTTCTTGCCACAGCTCGCATTGATGTGCCATCCTGGATGAGCTGCACTACCTGAGCCACTTGTGTGGGTTGTAGACTCCATCTCATGCTACCACTAGAGTGAAAGCACCGCCAGCATTCAAAAGTGACCAAAACATCAGCCAGGAAGCATAGGAACTGAGAAGTGGTCTGTGGTTACCACCTGCAGAACCACTCCTTTATTGGGGGTGTCTTGCTAATTGCCTATAATTTCCACCTGTTGTCTATTCCATTTGCACAACAGCATGTGAAATTTATTGCCAATCAGTGTTGCTTCCTAAGTGGACAGTTTGATTTCACAGAAGTGTGATTGACTTGGAGTTACATTGTGTTGTTTAAGTGTTCCCTTTATTTTTTTGAGCAGTGTATATATATATATATATATATATATATATATATATATATTAAAATTCCTGTATTTAGTCTAGATACAATACTATACAAAAGTATCCTTTTATTTTATTTTGATACATTGGCCTGTCGGGTATTTCGTATTTGAAACAAGCTATTTTTAGATGCATCTTTTTCCAATCTCTGCATACACACACATCGTGTCAGTGCTGGTAATGTGAAGCCTTCAATGAGAATCCTTGTGTATAATATTGAACTACACACACAGGGATTGCAAGTTGGCAATTGCCTAAACTTCCAAACTACAATATTGTTCATCCTATAGAGATTGAGCGGAATAGAATCTCCATTGATTCCCCCTCTCACAAAATCATACTAAAGATTGACCCAAACTCACCTATGAACCTGAACACAAAGATGAAGAGGAGTGTGAGGAGGATAAAGGCTGTGTTCCACACCCATATAGACGGATCTATGGCCGAGATGCCGAGGAAGACAAAGATGATGGTCTCTGAGCCATTTGCGAACACCTTCATTGTGTATCGTACCGTGCTGACCGACTTCTCGTCCATGTTGGCATTGATATACTTCTGACAGCAGACCCCACAGAATGTACACCTATGGCACAGCAAGAAAAGGGTCATGTCACTTAGAACATATACTAAAATGCAGTAGGTACTGTATATGATGGTAAATAGAGAGCTATGACATAGTTGACCTCAAGGGTCATAAATGGCTCATACATACACTCTCAGAAAAAAAAGGGTTCCAAAGGAGTTCTTCGGCTGTCCCCATAGGAGAACCCTTTTTGGTTCCATGTAGAACCCTTTTGGGTTCCATGTAGAACCCTCTGTGGAAAGGTCCTACATGGAACCCAAAATGGTTCTACCTGGAACAAAAAGGGTTCTACCTGGGACCAAAAAGTGTTCATCAAAGGGTTATCCTATAGGGACAACCGAATAACCTTTTTAGGTTCTTACGATAATGTCTAATTAATTGGGTAAATAATTATGGAATATAAAATATGAATGTATCCATATTCTACAGTAAACGGGGCACCACCTATCATTTAAGTCCTGAGGAAACTTTCTTAGCAGGTAGGGATAGGAGGATGGTTTCTTTTAACTCACAAGGATAGAAAAACTATAATCACGATGATTCTAAACGAGACAAAGCAGGGAATTTAAGTGAAAGAAAGTTACACCAATAGGAGTGAGAAAGGGCTGCATTGAATGTGCTAACGTGTAATTCAGTAATAGCTCAATCTCTCGGATTCACAAACATCCTTTCAGTGCGAAAGGTCCCTGTTCAAACAGTTCCAGGTTGGTGTCTTCGTCCAACTGAGATGGAAGCGAGAGCAGAGGACAATCGTTCAAATTCCAATATTGGTGTTTGGCCCCCACTCATTGAGATTGGGGGGAGATCAATAAGCAAGGGCCACTTTCCAGTTACCAACTACGCTGACGTCTGAGCAGCAGAAGGATTTCAGTCGGCCATGGCTATTATTCACACCACGCTTTGATAGTTTAGTTTGAATGGACAGTGAGGTAAGTGAGGTCGGGTCTAAGTGCTGAGGCTCCTTGCTTGATTGGCTGAAATGTTCTTTGGTAGCATGTTACGTGGTAGCAGGAGGTGCACCCAGCCCCAGGGTGAAGAATCCCTTAGGGAATTCCTTAGGGAATTGAATATTGTTTCATTATTGGATGGATACATCCTTTGCCCACCAGGAAAGGTGAGTCATTGTTCAGAGTATCAGTTTCCTTCTTGCCTCCCAGCCTAGATCCTTATGTAAAAAAGCAAGGATGTTCTCCTGATTCCATATGAACGGTCTGGATTCTGTCCATTAAAAGCAGGGCAAACCATTTGGCGGGCCCCTGCTGTTACGGTGCTGTTACTGGTGGAGTTACAATTGCCTCAGGCCTCATATCATCAAGGGGCCTCGTGAGCTGGGAATAATTAAAAAATAATAATAATAGTAATATTTTTTATTATCCTTTTGAGGACCCTCGAGGTCCCCCCCTAACGACCCGCTGTCGTGGACTGCTCAGCTTCTCATTCTGTCTTGCATCAGCAGGTTGGAACAGCATAGTGGACTGGTTCATCTGCGGGAAGCTTCAAAGTTGCAAGGGAAATGGGGAGGGAGGGGTTTTTGCCTGGCCTCTGTACCCAGGTAAATGAGGGCAAATTGTTGACAAAAATCATACATCATGAATCCATATATAATAGATCAATAACTTATTTCCATACATATACATATATTTCATATCAATATTAATATAATCCAACTCATATTAGAAACAAGTGGACTGGTTCATAATAATTGACTATTCCCACCTGTCTTTTCACGAGAGTGGCGCGTGTAGCTTTTTGTTGGCCAATCACAAGTCATCAAAGTGGCAATAGGCTAGTCATGGAGCCTCAGTGTGTGGCAAAAGTTAGGAGATATCTAATCAATAGAATATTGAATTAAAATGACAGAATTAAAAGTTAAAGGAGAAGGATAGGCTACAACGACCAAGAGCCAACATGTAGGCTGCTATGTAATATTCTGAATGGAGTTGTTGTTATTTGTAACTGTAGGACAAGAAAGCACATGCAGCTTCAATTAGCCTTCCTATCTAGCTAGCTTAACTAGCATCTCCCAATTTGATGCAGTCAAGACAGGTACTACATGCTCCTATTGGATGATAAAAAACCTACCTACGGCAGCTATTATTCAAATATAGCGTGAGTCGGCTTGGTTGGTTGCTGTTCATCGTCTCTCCCGCCCTCCTCCCTCCCTGCTCCCTGTGTTACTCGTTCACGGCATAAGCACAGCCCCTCCCCTGCCTGCTGAGTGGTCGGCTGGACACATTACATTTTTAACAATGCTTTTTTCTAATAAAAACTAGTTCATTGCATCCGCGGTGGAGCCCAGTTTCATAATATTACCATATATCCCAGCTGCCTGTCGTAGTTTTGAAGTAATCACAAAAAAAACAGGCCTTATTTTAGGGCATTTTTCACCCTGCCAGCTCCTATTAGTTCTATTGAACACTGTGGCACCAACTCGCCTTCCGAACGTTCTAATCCAAGTTTATTGTACTGTCACAATTCCTGCTTTGCTATTGTTGGCAATGGAGACCTGCTCACATTGTTTATAGTTCAAATGTAAACAACAAAAAATTACTCTGAGGTCGTCCCATTGTTCACTATTGGGAAATATAGGTATGTCTGTCTATTTCCCCAAATATCTCTCAATGTGTATATTTAGATTTTTTAAATTGGACACCATTTTAATCATGAGAATCTCCTCTTTCTAATAATGTAAGGCTGGGCAGAGTATCTCGTTGTCATCAAACCGTAGACCCGAAATACCTTTTGCCCTTGGAACGCTGAGCTCCCCCCATTGTTTTCCTATGGAGAAGCATGTTGGTATATTTCGCCAAATATCTTGAATGTGTATATTTAGATTTTTTCAATTTGGACACCATTTTAATAATGAGAATCTCCTCTCTTGAATTATGTAAGGCTGGGCAGTGTATCTCGATGTCATCAAACGCTAGACCAGAAATAGTCAGAAGTTGCCATTTCTTTCCTACTTCCTCGTTATGCAAACATAAGCACACTTGGCACCATCAAGGTGCGGATGTTAACTTTTTACACAAGTTGTTATTTTTCAGTTTTGTCCTAAGAACAGATTGTAGTGGTAAAATAAAAAGGGCTACATTTTTGATGCCATTTAGGCGAAATGGAATTCTAAGCATCACTCCAGTCAAAACAGCCTCTGCGAACATTCCATTCCATTCATTTGCTATGGGCTCGCGCAAGTGTTCCAGCTTAGCCAACGTTCTTTTGCCATTTTCAGCCTTGGGTGAATTTTGACTCATTCTATTGTCCAGCCTATGAGTGGCAACTCGCTCTCCTTTTTCTTCTTCTTCATGTGGTTTTCCAGTAGACTAAACATTTTGTTGCGTATTGCTGCCTTTAACAGTTCAGAAAGTGCATTGCAAAAAAGGTAAAAGGTAAACACCTCTCTCCCTCCTCTCCCTCGCACTTTATCATGTCTATCTGAGTCTAAGTAGTACAACGCAACATCACCTAGGTGTACTATATTTCCTTCTAGTTGGATTTGGGAGGGGGGCTGGCCGGGGTACTGACGAGCCACGAATTGCCAGCTATCTCAACCTGCGTGGCTGTTACGTCATCCTTAGCGGACACCGCAGCTTGACATCGTTCATCCTCAGAAAACGGCTCTAGGCCGCACAGACAATCTGCATGATCTCGGATGAAGGGTTTACCGGGACACATGATTAGATTTGGGGTCAGATACAGATCAGGATTACTCTCTAGGTAATAAACCATAGGACGGGTGTGGAACTTAACATGAATATATTACGGGTAAGGATCGGCCCCCGTTTTTCAATTTTCACCTAAAATGACATACCCAAAACTAACTGCCTCTAGCTCAGGCCCTAAAGGATATGCATTTTCTTGGTACCATTTGAAAGGAAACACTGAAGTTTGTGGAAATGTGTAAGGAATGTAGGAGAATACAACACATTAGATCTGGTAAAAGATAATAAAACGAAAAAACAACTATTCCTTGTACCATCATCTTTGAAATGCAAGAGAAAGGCCATAATGGCAGCAGTGTATGTGCAAAGTTTTAGTCTGATCCAATGAATCATTGCTTTTCTGTTCAAAATGTTGTATCAAGACTGCCCAAATGAGCCTTATTTGTTTATTAATAACTTTTCATGTTCAAAACTGTGCACTCTCCTCTAACAATAGCATGGTATTCTTTCACTGTAATAGCTACTGTAAATTAGACAGTGCAGTTAGATTAACAAGAATTTAAGCTTTCTGCCAATATCAGATATGTCTATGTCCTGGGAAATGTTCTTGTTACTTACAACCTCATGCTAATCGCATTAGCCTACGTTAGCTCAACAGTCCCGCAGGGGACCCACCAATCCTGAAGAAGTTTTAAATATGACTTCACAGAATCTTTCTTGAAAGCCATTCAGGTAAAACCAGGATACCACGAGGACCCTAGAACTTACTATGACAGGATTAAATGGGCCCTCTTTCCAAGGGCGTATACACCCAGTGCATAGGAAGAGGATAATTGAAAAACCTTATTCCTAGACAACATGCAGAGGTCCCTCAGATCATTTGTGATCATACGCAAAGCGTATGACGATACGATGTCACCCCATGAGCTAAGAGACCTCGCCAATGAGGTGTGGCATGATGGATTTATCTCTGTTAAAAACTTCTTAGGGATAGGGGGCAGTATTTTCACATCCGGATGAAAAACGTGCCCAAATTAAACTGCCTGGTTCTCAGACTTAGAAGGTAGGATATGCATATTATTAGTGGATTTGGATGGAAAACACTCTGAAGTTTCTAAAACTGTTTGAATGATATCAGTGAGTATAACAGAACTCATATGGCAGGCAAAAACCTGAGAAAAATCCAACCAGGAAGTGGGAAATCTGAGGCTTGTAGTTTTTTTAAGTGAATCCCTATTCAATTTGCAGTGTTAATGTTGCACTTCCTAAGGCTTCCACTAGATGTCAACAGTCTTTAGAACGTTGTTTCAGGCTTTTACTGTGAGTAGGAAGCCAACAAGAGCTTCTGGAAATAGGTGTCCCAGAATAAGGCACGAGTTCAGTCACACTCTCAGCCTTGGGAGCGAGCCTACTCCATCTTCGTTTCTAAAGAGAAGGGAATCGTCCGGTTGGAATTTTATTGAAGATTTATGTTAAAAACAACCTAAAGATTGATTCTATACATCGTTTGACATGATTCTACAAACTGTAGTATAACTTTTTTGACTTTTCGTCTGGAGTTAACCTGTGTTACTATTTAGATAGCTAGTAAATAAATAATTAAACCAATTTGTGTGGTACTGAATCATAAGTAAGGTTCGGGTTTTTGCAGATGCAAGGTTACAACTGTTCAGAATTATGATACGACACGAGGTCAAGTCGCGACATCTCTCTATCACAGGTAAAGGATATTTTAAACTAACAAAAAGAGTTCTAAAAGCAATTGTTACAACAACAAGATAATATCTTTAAGTTTTATGTCCAAATATTGGTGTAGTCAACAAATAAAATAATAGACAACCTGACCATAGAGGTCCAGGATGTGAAGAACAGTTTGCAGTTCTCCCAGGGTCAGCTCGATGAGTTTAAACATGAGAATGGCAAGATGACAGCAATCTGTAAGTCATTGAGAGAGGACATCAGCTCTGTATGTGAATCCATGACAACAACGACAGAAGAATCAGATTGTCTCGAGGGACAATCAAGACAGAGCAACATTGTTGTGGATTGCAGAGTTCCTCTGTCCAGTGTCTGTGTTCTTTTTCACATCTTAATCTTTTCTTTTTATTGGTCAGTCTGAGATATGGCTTTTTCTTTGCAACTTTACCTAGAAGGCCAGCATCCTGGAGTCGCCTCTTCACTGTTGACGTTGAAACTGGTGTTTTGCAGGTATTATTTAATGAAGCTGCCAGTTGAGGACTTGTGAGGCATCTGTTTCTCAAACTAGACACTCCAATGTACTTGTGCTCTTGCTCAGTTGTGCACCGGGGCCTCCCACTCCTCTTTCTATTCTGGTTAGAGCCAATTTGCACTGTTCTGTGAATGGAGTAGTACACAGTGTTGTACCAGTACAGAGTTGTACGAGATCTTCAGTTACTTGTCAATTTCTTTCATGGAATAGCCTTCATTTCTCAGAACAAGTATAGACTGACGAGCTTCAGAAGAAAGGGCTTTGTTTCTGGCCATTTTGAGCCTGTAATCGAACCCACAAATGCTGATGCTCCAGATACTCAACTAGTCTAAAGACGGCCAGTTGTATTCCTTCTTTAATCAGAACAACAGTTTTCAGCTGTGCTAACATAATTGCAAAACGGTTTTCTAATGATCAATTAGCCTTTTAAAATTATAAACTTGGATTAGCTAACACAACGTGCCATTGGAACACAGGAGTGATGGTTGCTGACAATGGGCCTCTGAACAGCTATGTAGATATCCTATAAAAAAAATATGACGTTTCTAGCTACAATAGTCATTTACAACGTTAACAATGTCTACACTGTATTTCTGATCAATTTGATGGTATTTTAATGGACAAATGTACTTTTCTTTCAAAAACAAGGACATTTCTATATTTTTTTTTGCTTTGTTTGCTCTTTACCACATTATGTCACATTAAGCTACTCAGGAAGGGCTGAACTAGCCCATATTAATATATGTAGCCTTAGAAATAAGGTTCATGAAATCAATAAATTGCTAACATCAGATAACATTCATATATGTGACCGACCAGCTCAATTTGGTCTTATGTAGCAACATTTGAAATGGTTTTTACATTGGATAAAAGTAGACTCGAGCTAGAATTTTTTTATCATACACTACAGTTGAAGAACTGCTTTGAAAGTAGTTATTTGAAGGTTGATAAACTTGTACCTCACTTTTGAGAAAATCATTTACATTTACGTAATTTAGCAGACGCTCTTATCCAGAGCGACTTACAAATTGGTGCATTCACCTTATGATATCCAGTGGAACAACCACTTTACAATAGTACATCTATATCTTTTTTGGGGGGGGGTTAGAAGGATTACTTTATCCTATCCGAGGCGAGCAGACCAGAGGTGAATGAACGCAGAGGTCCCTTGAACGTATTGGTACACCTACTGGAGAGCTCTTCTTTGCCTACACCCATTCTGCATCGTTCGTTCACCCCCTCTTAAGCTTTAGCCCAACTCAGCTCTTTAAGGATTCGCATGCGAGGCCATGTACCAAACAACAAAATATTTCAAGATTAAAGGCTTGTTTATCCTCTCTAGGGTATGTGGGACGAAATCGTCCCACCTACTCAACAGCCAGTGGAATCCCGTAGCGCGTTATTCAAATACCTTAGAAATGCTATTACTTCAATTTCTCAAATATATGACTATTTTACACCATTTTAAAAGACAAGACTCTCGTTAATCTAACCACACTGTCCGATTTCAAAAAGGCTTTACAACGAAAGCAAAACATTAGATTATGTCAGCAGAGTACCCAGCCAGAAATAATCAGACACCCATTTTTCAAGCTAGCATATAATGTCACATAAACCCAAACCACAGCTAAATACAGCACTAACCTTTGATGATCTTCATCAGATGACACTCCTAGGACATTATGTTATACAATACATACATGCAGCTTTTTACATTAGCATGTGACGTTCAGAACTAGCATACCCACTGCAAACTTCCGGTGAATTTACTAAATTACTCACGATAAACGTTCACAAAAAACATAACAATTATTTTAAGAATTATAGATACAGAACTCCTTTATGCAATCGCTATGTCCGATTTTAAAATAGCTGGAAGCACATTTTGCAATATTCTGAGTAGATAGCCCAGCCATCACGGCTAGCTATTTTGACACCCACCAAGTTTGGCCCTCACCAAACTCCGATTTACTATTAGAAAAATTTGATTACCTTTGCTGTTCTTCGTCAGAATACACTCCCAGGACTTCTACTTCAATAACAAATGTTGGTTTGGTTCAAAATAATCCATAGTTATGTTCAAATATCCTCTGTTTTGTTCGTGCTTTCAAGACACTATCCGAAGGGTGACGAAGGGTGACGCGCCCGACGCGTTTCGTGACAAAAAAATTCTAAATATTCCATTACCGTACTTCGAAGCATGTCAACCGCTGTTTAAAACCAATTTTTATGCGATTTTTCTAGTAAAAAAGCGATAATATTCCGACCGGGAAACCCTGTTTTTGTTCAAAGACGAAAAAATAAAAACATGGTGTCGCCTCGTCCACGCGCCTCCAGTCTCATTGTTCTCTGATCGACCACTATCCAAATGCGCTACTGTTTTTCAGCCAGGGGCTCCAAAGGCATCATTCAGCGTTTTGCCGCCTTCTGAGAGCCTATGGGAGCCGTAGGAAGTGTCACGTTACAGCAGAGATCGTCAGTTTTCAATAAAGAGAGTGTAGAAGCCCAAGAAATGGTCAGAGAGGGCACTTCCTGTAAGGAATCTTCTCAGGTTTTTGCTTGCCATATCAGTTCTGTTATACTCACAGACACCATTCAAACAGTTTTAGAAACTTTAGGGTATTTTCTATCCAAAGCCAATAATTATATGCATATTCTAGTTTCTGGGCAGTAGTAATAACCAGATTAAATCGGGTACGTTTTTTGTCCGGCGGTGAAAATACTGCCCCCTATCCATAACAAGTTAAGGTGTAATAATGTATAATTACATTAACTATCATGTAATAATCGTGTAGTAATGCAACTTAATGCAATGTAAAGTGTTGCCGCAGGCTCAAATTATAGTAAAGTGATTATTATTAGCATTAGCAATGAAATAGTAACAAAACATGTTTGAGGGAGAAAGGGAGAGGGAGTTGATTTAACTTTTAAACATTGATTAAGTGTTATCATTGTATAGCCTACTATTAATAGACTACTAATAACATTTAATGGATGTGAATCCTATTCTGTGCCAGTGCCAAAACTATTAAAAAAAATTTAGCTATCAGAGAAGAAAGAAGCATGTCAATCCTGATCATCCACCGATCCATACAATGACACAATCTGATGCTGAAAAAAGAGAGGGAAAAATGGAGATTAAATCAGAGGAGGCGCCGTCAAAAAAATCAAACAAATGAATGTGGTGATGAACTTAACTACAGTATCCACTGAAGGAAACTCTTTTGAGCAGCCCCCTGAACAACTTGTACAAGTACAACATGAACCTGCACCTCCAGAGTTGGAGAAACCATCTGAGTCCTTGAAAAATACTATTGCTGCTACTAATAATAGTCCACAGGATCATTATTGTTATTTCTGAAGGAATCCCATTTAATCAATATTTGTGGGCTGTAGTGATATGTGTCATTCAGGGTAACGAAATATTGTCATACAGTATAACACCAGTATTTATATTAAAATACAAGGACTTTGTTTTGTTGACTCAAGAGACAAAAACAAATCTCAAAGGATGAAGTGAAAGATATTTTCATATATTTTAGATTTTCTTTCAGTAAGGCAGGAAGTTTTTGTAAAAAAAATGGAGTTGTACCCGTGACACATCAAATATGTGGTATTCCAAATAAAATGTCATTTCTTTCTGGGTAGTTATATTTCTGCCAGTCTAAGCATGGTATTGTGATTAGTGTGATACTGAATGACATTTTACTAGGGTACATTGAAATGAATCACAATAAAAGTTAATTATTGGCTTTATTGTTGAATATAACTAAAATAAGGGCATAGGTGACACACCAATTAACATAAAAAAACTATTTTAGGGAATTGTAATTGCTGTTTTATTTTTTTGCTAATTTGAAAACCTTTTATGTCTTTGACCCAGTAACTCAAAAAGTGTTAAACAAATCAAAATATATTTTATATTTGAGATTCTTCAAAGTAGCCACCCTTTGCCTTGATGACAGCTTTGTACAATCTTGGCAATCCATTCAAATCCTATTTTTATTCAATACATATTTTATATTCCATAATTAATTACCCAATTAATTAGACATTATAATAATGTTAGGCCACTCCGCTACATTATGGTGATGCCCGTGTGAGGATGCTAATGTGTGGTTCATTTCTCAGAGTACAGTGATGTTTTTGTTAACAAGAACATTTTAACGAGCTGCTTCTTACATTTTTTTTTTCAAAGTCAGGCCGCCACGCATGACTTTCCTCCCCTCTGTAAATTCTATGGGCTGTTACAACTTCTTGCATTGTTGTTCATCTCTAGATGTGGGCATAATATATTATTTTGATAATGGAGACATTACTGGATGTTAGAGTTTAATGAATAGCATTAAGAAGTGTTTGAAGTTGTGTTTATTAATATTGATTAGTGTGCTTTCTGCATGAAATAGTTTGTTTATAAGGCCGGAACTTTCATTTCTTACTATTCCACATACTGGTGAGTCATCCTCATATTTTACATTACAAAGGCGCCTCAAGGGAAGTAAAAGGCAATTGGATTTGAGTCAAAAGTATATTACATTAACCTAAAAACAGGTGCGTAATCTGCAATCTTTATTGTGAGAGCCATTGTGACATTAAAAATCCAATATTGGTGTTTGGCCTCCACTCATTGAGATCGAGGGGATCAATAAGCAAGGGGCTCTTTCCAGTTACCAACTATGCTGATGTCCTGGCAGCAGAAGGATTTTGGTCAGCTGTGGCTATTATTCGAGCCACGCTTTTATTGTTCAGGTCGAATGGACAGTGAGGGCGAGGCTAGGTGCTGAGGCTCCTTGCCTGATTGGCTGAAACATTCCGTGGTGCACCCAGCCCCAGGGAGCAGAATTCTTTTCATTAGGGAATTTAATATTGTTCCATTATTGATGGATAAATCCTTTTTACAACCGGGAAA
This sequence comes from Salmo trutta, assembly GCF_901001165.1. NCBI lineage: Eukaryota > Metazoa > Chordata > Actinopteri > Salmoniformes > Salmonidae > Salmo > Salmo trutta. The sequence goes on along the minus strand of NC_042992.1, from coordinate 40,677,559 downwards.
GGTGGGTCATTGTTCAGGGCATAATTTTACCTACATAATGATACAAAACATGACATGCTCTCTTTGAAATAGAAGTTATTCACAAAGTTTAGAATACACAATATAATTTAGCATTTCTACAGCACACAATGATCATAACATGCATCAGTACACTTCTTGCCTCCCAGCCTGGATCCTTATGTAATGATTTCTCCCAAAAAGCAAGGTTTTTGGTGTTAACAATAATGTTTTCCTGATTCCATTTGAATGGTCTGGATTCTGTCCTTTTAGAGCAGGGCAAACCATTTGGCGGGCCCCTGCTATTACTGTGTCACCCTGTCTTGGATAAAACGTGTGAAGTGGATGTTTTGCCATGTAATGGCCCTCTGGAGTGTTATCTTGTCAAGGCATCAGCATACTTCAGTCAGCTTCACACGAACCATGAGCTCGCATACTCCCTTAAAAGACCTTCGCTTGAAAAACGAGAAAAAAGCGACAATAGCACTGTTTGTCCATTTTGAGATGCCATAACCACCCCCAAAATAGTCTGAATTAATCTAAGATAACTCAAGAAATCTGTCATTAATTGTGACCTTTTTGCCAAGGAGACCTTAGTCGCGCAATTTTACACCTAAGATGTTTGGTGCAGTATTTCTCAATGAAAAAATGTGCATGAAAACGAGTCATCTCTCGTTGAATGACAACAAAGACTTTATTGAAGTTGACCAATCACTGTTGACCAATCACCAACGAAGGTGCATAGACTCTGGCTACCGACTTCGGCCAAAAATTGGTGTGGCCGAATAGCCAAAAAGTCCAAAACAAACAATAACATCACAAAATGTCATCATAATATATGCACAAACTCTTCCAAACTGTTTCGTCTGGGAAGCATGCAGACGCCTTAATCCAGAGTGCATTGGCAATGGAGGAAAAGATTGACTGGGTAGTGTCACGTCTTTTCATCTCTACCGTTGTAGATGTGTATTGGGTATGGTCTGCCAACTACCAGGCATTTGGAATTGGCCTGGTCTTTAGTCAGCCGACTTCCCTACAATAGCTCATTTTTTTCTAAGAGTGTACTAAGTAACTGAAATACATATCTAAAAACTAAGCCAAGGTAAGTGGAAATATCATGTTAAGGGGTGTTCCACTGAAAACCTAACAGAAAGGGTATACAGTAAATAGCATAATAAATCAACATAACAGTCAGAAAGACTTACGACAGGATAGCGGATAGGGAGAGCATCTCGGCTGTGAGGTAAGAGAGGTAGCCCAGGACGAAGATGAAGCCTGGCTCGATAATCTGGATGTTCTTGGTGCATCTGGTCAGGAGCGAGATCAGCAGAGCAAAGGCGACACCAACCAGGGAGCCTCCAACCGCCACCACGAAGAATGAGACTACACAGAGCAGAGGAGGAAGAGGGGAAGGTGATAAAAGAGAGAGAAGGAGGAGGAAGAAGAAGAGAGTCAGAAGGACATAGAGGCAAACAAGTAAGTCATTATTTAATGAATATATAAAATGTTGGTTAGACCAGGGGCATGCAACCCTGTTCCTGGAGAGCCGCAGGTAATGCAGGACTTTTTCCCAACTAGATACCCTACCTGACCAACTGAGCTAATTTATCAGTTCAGTGATTGCCTAAATTGAACATACCTGGTCTTCCAGGTCGGTTAAATAAAAAAACGCTCTCCAGGACCAGGGTTGCCTACCCCTGGGTTAGACAGATTACATACTCTATTGCTTGTTGCATTACCCTTACAGTTTGCTTAAAGTCGGCACAATAAGCTGTACCTATTGACTATCTGACAGGGCTCTATTTGTTGGTCTGAGAATGAAACACTGGCACCTTATTCCCTACATAGCGCAGGTAAGTGCACTATATAAGGAAGTTGGAAAAAATGTATGCACTCGTAAATTGCTCTGGATAAGAGTGTCTGCTAAATGACTAAAATGTCAAATGTAAAATAATTGCAATATATAAGGAATAGGGTGCAATTTTGGACGTAGCCAAGGTGTGGCGCTCTTACGTACTTATGCCTTTGATGATCTCTACAATGTCGATTTGTGGCCCTCCAAGCGACACAAATGCATTAAACACATTGAACAGCACCTGAGGGAACATGGAAATAAAGATGACTGGTCACTGAGGAGTTGAGGAGCTTAAGCAACCAAATAAATTGAACGTTACATTATTTAGTGTGTTACAATTAATTGAATCAATTGTGTAAAATAATCCATTAGATTAAAATGGTATTCTTGGACTATTTGTATATGATTGATGTTATGTAGGCCAACAAACAGACAGCATTCTCTGAAGTAAAGAGTGTGACTGACCGGTGCAGTTCAGTCAACATGACTTGTCTTGTGTATTGCCTTTGTACTTCATTTGTCGGGTTTAGGTTTCCAATGATGAATGTCATTACACTCGGATGTCCACATACTTCTTATTTAGCACATTACAAAAAGTTAAGTAAATGTGTTTTGCAAAAAACTAATATACACATTAAGTGTGTCCAAAATGGCACCCTATTCCTTACCAAGGGGCGTATTCAGACTTACCCTATGCACGTGTGTAACGAGGTTTGTGTGTGTGGCACCTTGTGCGCACTGAATAGATTTAATTAAATGCCAGAAAACACACCCACTGGGTGGCCTACCAATTTGATCAAGGAGTTTTTCGGTTCATTTATCTAAGGCAATCCCTTTAAATGCAGAATTTGTTTGGCACAACATTAGTATGTAGTTTATGGAGAAGGTGTTCAGAATGGAGATAAATGAACGATACATCTGCATATTTATCTCTGTTTCAAAACCCATGCGTATATTTAAAAACACTTCGAGTTAAATATATCTATATTATTTTTTGCATCATGGGACAAATACGGTTAGAGCGCCTTACACACAAAAAAAAAGGTTGAATCAACATTGTTTCAATATAATTTATCAACGTATTGTGACATGGAATATGAGCATAAAACACATTTAGATTTGCAAAAGTTATGAAAACAGTACTGGTTGATCTAATTTCAACCAGTGTTGCAAAGATTGAATTGAGGGTAAAACTTTTACTTCAATACAATCCCACTGGGCACAAAAATGTTGAATTAATGTTCAATGTAATTTGTCAACAAATTGTGATGTGGAATCTACGTGGAAAATACATTGGATTTGTAAAAAGTCAGCAACTGTTGTTTTGAGGGTGACATTTCTACCCCAGGATTATGTCATCATGGTAACCCATTTTCAACATATGTCACATTTGTCGTAAGAACGGGACCAATGTGCAGCGTGTGTAGAGTTCCACATCTTTATTCCAAAGTGAAACTTAACAAAACAAAATATATCAATAAACAACCAACAAAACGTGACTACGTGGTGCACATGCACAAACAAAACAATATCCCACAAACACAGGTGGGAAAAATAGCTAGTTGAATATGATCCCCAATTAGAGACAACAATTACCAGCTGCCTCTAATTGGGAACCATACAAAACACCAACATAGAAAATAAAACTAGAACACAACATAGAAATTATAAACTAGAATACCCCCTAGTCATGCCCTGACCAACTACACCATAGAGAAACAAGGGCTCTCTATGGTCAGGGCATGACAGTATCCCCCCAAAGGTGCGGACTCCGGCCGCAAAACCTGAAACCAAATGGGGAGGGTAGGGGGGGTGATTAGTGTCGGTGGCGGCTCCGGTGTAGGTTGTAGCCCCCGCCCAGACCCCGGATCCGGCCATCGCACCGGGCTGAACGCCGTGCCTGGACATCGGCACAAAGGAGGGCTCCGGCCATGGAGCCGGGTTGGACGCCGTGCCTGGACTGGGCACCGGCGCAAAGGAAAGCTCCGGCCCTGGAGCGGGACTGGACGCCGTGCCTGGACTGGGCACCGGCGCAGAGGGAGGCTCCTGCCATGAAGCAGGACTGGACGCCGTGCCTGGACTGGGCACCGGCGCAGAGGAAGGCTCCCGCCCTGGAGCTGGACTGGACGCCGTGCCTGGACTGGGCACTGGCGCAGAAGAAGGCTCCGATTTTGGAGCTGGACAGGACGCCTTGACTGGAAGCTCCGGACCTATGACCATCGCTGGAGGTTCCGGACCGTGGACCGTCGCAGGAGGTTCCGGACCGTGGACCGTCGCAGGAGGTTCCGGACCGTGGACCGTCGCAAGAGGTTCCGGACCGTGGACCGTCGCAGGAGGTTCCGGACCGTGAAAAAAGTCACCGGAAGCTCTAGACTGTGAATGCACACTGGAGGCCTAGTGCGTGGAGCCGGTACAGGTGGCACAGGACTGGTGACACGCACTTCAGGGCGAGTGCGAGGAGCAGGCACAGGACGTACCGGACTGGGGACACGCACTTCAGGGCGAGTGAGAGGAGCAGGCACAGGACGTACCCGGACTGAGGAGGCGCACTGGAGGCCTGATGCGTGGGGCCGGCACAGGTTGCACCGGACTGGTGACACACTCTTCAGGGTGAGTGTGAGGAGCAGGCACAGGACGTACTGGACTGGGGAGGCGCACTGGAGGCCAGGTGCGTGGAGCCGACACAGGTTTCACCAGACTGCTAACCGGATCTTCTGGTCGAATGTTGAGCAGAACACACTTGCACAACATCTCTCATCTCTCTCCCAACTTCTCCATTGCCTCCCTGACACGCTCCTCCAGAGTTTGCCATTCGGGCTCTGGCACTCTCCTTGGCTCGACCGGCAACCCCAAGTTTTTTTGTGGGGGGGTGGGGGGCACAAGGGGTGGTCCTTGGGCTTTCTGTGGCAGCGAACCCTGGCATCGTCGCTGTCCTCCATTATTACCTTCCGTCTGCCGCCAAGGAAGGGTTTCGCATCCACCCATCACTTCTTCCCATGTCCAAACTCCTTTACCTGGTGAACACGCTGCTTGGTCCTGGTTTGGTGGGTTATTCTGTCACGTTTGTCGTAAGAACGGGACCAAAGCGCAGCGGATGTTGAGTTCCAAATATTTATTAAAAACAATAAATCAATAAACAACCAACAAAACGTGACTACGTGGTGCACATGCACAAACAAAACAATATCCCACAAAACACAGGTGGGAAAAATAGCTACTTAAATATGATCCCCAATTAGAGACAACAATTACCAGCTGCCTCGAATTGGGAACCATACAAAACACCAACATAGAAAATAAAACTAGAACACAACATAGACATTTTAAACTAGAATACCCCCTAGTACCGCCCTGACCTACTACACCATAGAGAAACAAGGGCTCTCTATGGTCAGGGCGTGACAACATAGATAAACCTTGTATAAAATTTGTACCTGAATTTGTACCTGAAACAACATTATATCCACTATCAGAAAAAAGTATATGCCAGGCAGCACCTCCTACTGGAAAGTTGATCTATCTACAGCTATGTTTGCTAAACTTCTAATAGTTAGCCTAATTTCAGTTCATGTGTGTAGAGCAGTGGATGATTTCCTGGAAGACTGTGTCCCCTTTTCTCAGCAATACAATAAATGATCTATTACTAGTGTGTTCATATGTACATTTTTTAAATATAATTTAAGTTTCCACATCACAATAACATCACTTCCAGTTGACAGGGGCAGCTCTAGTAGGGCAGAAATTGGATTAACTGACTATTTGGAAAGGTGGCGTCCTATGACGGTACCACGTTGAAAGTCACTGAGCTCTTCAGTAAGGCTTTTCTACTGCCAATGTTTGTCTACTGGAGATTGCATGGCTGTGTGCTCGATGTTATACACCTGTCAGCAACGGGTATTGCTGAAACAGCAGAATCCAGAATTTGTAGGGGTGTCCACATACTTTTGTATATATAGTGTGTTTCAACCCAGGACCCAACTAAAAATAAACAATACATATATAAGGGTTTCAAGCTTTGATTGATTTCAAGTTTAGGCTACAAGTTAATCATTAATCAATCGCCCAACATTAACGCCTGACCTCACGAATGCTCTTGTGGCTGAATAGAAGCAAGTCCCCCAGCAATGTTCCAAAATCTAGTGGAAAGACTTCCCAGTACACTGGAGGCTGTTTATAGCAGCAAAGGAGGGAACAACTCCATATTAACGCCCATGATTTTGGAATGAGATGTTCGATGAGCAGGTGTCCACAAACTTTTGGTCATGTAGTGTATGTTTTAATATGTTTTATAAACGTCTTCATCTCAATCCCCCTAAAAATCTAAGTTAAGTATATTTAAAGTTTGATTTGACTTTTGATTTTTGGTTGAGATGGATACATGAATCCCACATATAATTTATTAAATTGAAGACAAAATGGATATTAAGTTGTTTTTGTTTGTCAACGCAAGCAAATATCAAGATTTGAAGGAGATGAATGTTCTGCTTGGATAATTATACAATGCATTTGGTAAGCATTCAGACCACTTGACTTTTTCCACATTTCTGTTACTTTACAGCCTTATTTTAAATTGATTTAAAAAATCCTCATCAATCTACACACAATACCCCATAACGACGTAGGAAAAACAGGTTTTTAGAAATGTTTGCACATTTACTACAAAACTGAAATATAATATTTACATAAGTTGTCAGACCCTTTACTCAGTACTTTGTTAACCTGTTAAGGACAGACGTTCCGCTAGCGGAATGCCGTTCCGCCTGCGGAACCCCTAGCCAACAGCCAATGGCATCGCACGGCGCGAAATACAAAACCAACTAAAATACCACAATTCAATTTTCTCAAACAATCAACTATTTTACACCATTTTAAAGACAAGACTCTCATTAATCTAACCACATTGTCCGATTTCAAAAAGGCTTTACAGCGAAAGCAAAATATTAGATTATGTCAGGAGAGTACCCTTCCAAAAATAATCACACAGCCATTTTCAAAGCAAGCATATATGTCACAAAAACCAAAACCACAGCTAAATGCAGCACTAACCTTTGATGATCTTCATCAGATGACACTCCTAGGACATTATGTTATACAATACATGCATGTTTTGTTCAATCAAGTTTATATTTATATCAAAAAACAGCTTTTTACATTAGCATGTGATGTTCAGAACTAGCATACCCACCGCAAACTTCCGGTGAATTTAGTAAATTACTCACGATAAACGTTTACAAAAAAAATAACAATTATTTTAAGAATTATAGATACAGAGCTCCTTTATGCAATCGCGGTGTCAGATTTTAAAATAGCTTTTCGGCAAAAGCACATTTTGCAATATTCTGAGTAGATAGCTCAGCCATCACAGGCTAGCTAATTTGACACCCACCAAGTTTGGTGCTCACTAAACTCAGAATTACTATAAGAAAAATTGGATTACCTTTGCTGTTCTTCGTCAGAATGCACTCCCAGGACTTCTACTTCAACAACAAATGTTGTTTTGGTTCCAAATAATCCATAGTTATATTGAAATAGCTCCGTTTTGTTCGTGCGTTGATGTCACTATCTGAAGGGTAATGCGCGGGCGCATTTCGTGACAAAAAAATTCAAAATATTCCATTACCGTACTTCGAAGCATGTCAAACGCTGTTTAAAATCAATTTTTATGCAATTTTTCTCATAAAATAGCGATAATATTCCAACCGGGCGACGTTGTATTCATTCAAAGACTGAAAGAACAAAATGGAGTAGTCTCGTGGACGCACATCTCCAGTGTCACTGTCCCCAGGCAGGCCAGTAACAAACAGAGCTGCTGTACTTAGCCCAGAGTACTTAGCTCATTCCACTTTCTGGCGCCTTCTGAGAGCCAATGGAAGCCTTAGAAAATGTCACGTTACAGCACAGATGCTGTATTTTCGATACAGAGGCTACAGAAGGACAATAAATTGTCAGACCGGGCACTTCCTGTATGGAATCTTCTCAGGTTTTTGCCTGCCATATGAGTTCTGTTATACTCACAGACACCATTCAAACAGTTTTAGAAACTTTAGAGTGTTTTCTATCCAAATCTACTAATTATATGCATATTCTAGTTTCTGGGCAGGAGTAGTAACCAGATTAAAATCAGGTATGTTTTTTTATCCGGCCGTGAAAATACTGCCCCCTATCCCAAACAGGTTAAAGCAGCTTTGGCAGCGATTACAGCCTCGAGTCTTCTTGGGTATGACTAAAAGCTTGGCACACCTGTATTTGGAGAGTTTCTCCCATTCTTCTCTGCAGATCCTCTCAAGCTCTGTCAAATTGGATGGGGAGCGTCACTGCACAGATATTTTCAGGTCTCTCCAGAGATGTTCGATCTGGGTCAAGTCCTGGCTCTGGCTAGGCCACTCAACAACATTCAGTGACTTGTCCCAAAGTCTCTCCTGCATTGTCTTGGCTGTGTGCTTAGGGTCGCTGTCCTGTAAGAAGGTGAACCTTCACCCCAGTCTGAGGTCCTGAGCAGGTTTTCATCATGGATCTCTCTGTACTTTTCTCCTTCATCTTTCCCTCGATCCTGACTAGTCTCCATGTCCCTGACGCTGAAAGTAATCCCCATAGTATGATGCTGCCTCCACCATGCTTCACCATGGTGCCAGGTTTCCTCCAGACGTGACGCTTGGCATTCAGGCCAAAGAGTTCAATCTTGGTTTTGTCAGACCAGAGAATCTCATGGTCTGAGAGTCCTTTAGCTGCCTTTTGGCAAATTCCAAGTGGGCTGTCATGTGCCTTTTACTGAGAAGTGGCTTCCATCTGGGCACTCCACCAAAAAGGCCTGATTGGTGGAGTGCTATAGAGATGGTTGTCCTTCTAGGCAGAGATGCAAAGAAAAAGCCTTATCTCAGACTGGCCAATAAAAATAAAAGATTAAGATGGGCAAAATAACACAGACACAGGACAGAGGAGCTCTCCTTAAAGGTCAGCATCCCGGAGTCGCCTCTTTACTGTTGAAGTTGAGACTGGTGTTTTGCGGGTACTATTTAATGAAGCTGCCAGTTGAAGACTTGTGAGGCGTCTGTTTCTCAAACTAGACACGCTAATGTACTTGTCCTCTTGCTCAGTTTTGCACCGGGTCCTCCCACTCCTCTTTCTATTCTAGTTTGAGCCAGTTTGCGCTGTTCTGTGAAGGGAGTAGTACACAGCGTTGTACGAGATCTTCAGATTCTTGGCAATTTCTCGCACGGAATAGCCTTCATTTCTCCGAACAAGAATAGACTGACGAGTTTCAGAAGAAAGGTCTTTGTTTCTGGCCATTTTGAGCCTGTAATCAAACCCACAAATGCTGATGCTCCAGATAATCTAAAGAAGGCCAGTTTTATTGCTTCTTTAATCTGGACAACAGTTTTCAGCTGTGCTAACATAATTGCAAAACGATTTTCTAATGATCAATTAGCCTTTTAAAATGATAAACTTGGATTAGCTATACACAACGTGCCATTGGAACACAGGAGTGAGAGTTGCTGAAATTGGGCCTCTGTACGCCTATGTAAATATTCCATTAAAAACTGCTGTTTCCAGCTACAATAGTCATTTACAACATTAACAATGTCTACACTGTATTTCTGATCAATGTTATGTTATTTTAATGGATAAAATAATTTGCTTTTCTTTCAAAAACAAGGCCATTTCTGAGTGACCCCAAACTTTTGAACAGTAGTGTATATTTAATCAATTTTGAATTCAGACTGTAACTGTCACGTCCTGGCCAGTATAAGGTTAATTGTTTTGTAGTTTGGTCAGGACGTGGCAGAGGGTATTTGTTTTATGTGGTTCAGGGTGGTGTGTTTTGTTAAAAGGGTGTTTGATTTAGTAATTCCGGGTTTTGGTTTATGTTTAGGTATTTCTATGTGGAGTCTAGTGAGTGTATGTCTATGTTTGGTTAATTGGGGTTGGGACTCTCAGTTGAAGGCAGGTGTTGTCTATCTGCCTTTGATTGAGAGTCCCATATAGTAGGGTGTGTTTGTGTTTGTTATTTGTGGGTGATTGTTCTGTGTTTAGCCTTGTGCCTTACCAGACTGTTTTTGTTGATCGTTCATTCTTTGTTATTTTGGTGTTCATTTTGTATTTATTAAAAAATCAAGATGAGCATACACATACCTGCTGCATTTTGGTCCTCCTTAACCGACGACAACCGTGACAGTAACACAAAAAAATGTTGAATAAGTCAAGGGGTATGAATACTTTAAGACACTGTAGCATGAAAAGGATGCAGGTCTTTTTTTTAGAGCTCTTCACAATTGCTATAATAATCTGCGCAGAATCTCAAACAGCATTGATTACTACGTTTAATGTAATCTCAACTGCAATTCAGGTCATTCGATTGTGTTTCTAGATGAAGCACAGTGATAACACATTAAGTTGTGGTAAAAATAAAGACACTTCAACTTTTCTGTGCATTTAAATGTTTGAAACACATTTAGACGACAACTGAACCAAAAATCAGACATTGTTTTTCTATTATTATGTGCTTGTGCTTTTAGATGGTTCAAAGAAGCGTTGGGAATTCAACAAACTCTGTCTGCCTTTTTGAGTGGGTGAATAACAGTTGAAATCTCATTGATCAACATCTCAAGCAAATATTACCTAAATGTCCACGTTGAAATGACGTGGTGTGCCCAGTGGGATGACAGGCCCAACTATTGTGCCATGCGTCAGGTTCAAACTGTTACAGCTTGGTCTGCTCTCCATAATGATTTTATTAGCCTACATGTCAATTTTCTTACATGAAGTATGATCAACTATGGCTAATGATCCTCAGCAACAACGACACGGACGTGAAAGCGTTTTCAGAGGAAGAAAATTGAATGATACGAAAATCTGAAAGGAGGCTAATCAAAATGGCATATAGGCACTGATCAAAAGTAGTGCACTATATAGGACAGGGGTATTGAAATACTATTTCAGAAAGGTAAAACCTCGCAAATTTCCTAGGATGGGAAAGGTCCAGATGGATATTGTCATTATCGGATTGTCATAATGGGCGTAGTAAAAAAAACATTTGTGCAGTTTTAAAGCTAATATCCTAAAATTAAATAGATTTTTCCATGTTTTCTTATGTGTGTTCATGTGATATCTGAGCAACTCGAACATTACAACAAAATCAATAGGCTGAAAAACCTAGCTAAAAATGTTTGCTGACATGGGCTAGTTGATTAACTGTAATAAATAGCTCACTAAGGTAAGCAATGACTGACAATAAAAAAGTAAAACTGCTGATGCCCTGCCAAATAACGACAGTGCAGCTTGAGGCTCACGGTCCGTATTGACACCGCCTATTGAGTATGGCTGATATAATGAAAGGTGTGCAATTTGGGACGCAACCTAATAATGATGAATGAGGATGATCAAGTTTGTGAGACTGACCACTGTGACGCCGTCGTTGAGAAGGGACTCCCCAAATACCAGGATGTACAGGACCTCGTTGACATGGACCTCATCAAACACGGCAATCACAGCCACGGGGTCCACAGCAGCAATCAGACTCCCAAACAACAACAACTGCAGGAGACCAGTGTCGATATTACCTACAGAGGCCCAGGGTAAAAGGTGTTATGATCTCAGATCTTTGATCTACCTTACACATTAACTCTGAGGACCTCACAAATGCCAGTTTCAGTCATTGGAAAACTATAGAAGAACCTGTCCTTTATATTGATCTGTTCTATGGTGGTCAGTTCGGGCTTTGGTTGGGCCTGTCCCAAATGGCACCCTATTCCCTATATAGTGCACTGCTATTGACCAGGGTCATCTGGTCAAAAATAGTGCACTAGCATAGGAAATTGGGTGCTATTTGGGACGTATAAGTTGCCTGCCTTACCCATGGCCCCGCCCAACCAGCACCCCCAAAGCGCGAGTCCCAAAGTGGCAGCGTTCCAGCAGGTGCCAATAACAGCATAAACCAGGATGGCGCCCAAGTTGCCGAAGAACAGCTTGTTGGGCATGGAGTAGCCCGCGTCCAGGACGATCTGTGGCAGCAGGTAGAAGAAGAAGGTGAAGGGCTGCAGCCTGAAGGTCTGCACCTTGTCTGCCCCATAGATGATGCCGCCCAGGACCCAACCGATGCAAATGAGGAGGCCGCTCTCCGGGATCACTCTGGTCAGGCAGGGGTTCAGCTGGAATACTGTTGGTGAACAGAGCAAGACAAAGACAAAAGAGACAAATTCAGAGATATGCAGAGTGAATGAAAGACAAAAAGTTAATATTTTGGTAGATTCAGGTGGAGCCAAGTCAAACAGACCTGAGCCAGGTTTCCCCATAGCGATTGTACTTAGGCTTACGAATGTTTTAATGAAGCATCTTTCCTACAATGGCCGAAGATGTAACACGCATTTCCCAAAACTTCATGCAGAGAAAACATTCGCTAAGTGCGTCGTGGATTGAAAGAAAGGCAGCACTGCTCAGCATTCTACTTTTCACTGATCAGCATTCTACTTTTCATATCTTACCTAACATTATAATTCATCCACAATACTGACAAGGGATCAGATCATAGAGACATATTATCACCTATGGCTACAAATATTGAGACGGCTTATTATAATGTGTCACGGCTGTCTGAAGAATGGGACCAAGGCGTGTTTCGTTCCACGTTTTATTTAAACTGTGAAACTATGCAAGACATACAAATAAACTCATAAACAAAACAAACCATGACGAAGAGGTGCAACATACACTTACTCAAAATAATCGCCCACAAACCCAAGTGGAAAAACAACCACTTAAATATGATCCCCAATTAGAGACAACGATGACCAGCTGCCTCTAATTGGAGATCATCCCCCCAAAAAAACATAGAAATGTACATTTACATTTTAGTCATTTAGCAGAAGCTCTTATCCAGAGCAACTTACAGTAGTGAATGCATACATTTCATTAAAAAAAAACCCACATAGAAATACATAAACTAGACCAAACCCCCAACATAGAAAAAATAAACTAGAACCAACATAGACATTAATAAACTAGACAAAACCCTCTGTCACGCCCTGACCTACTCTACCATAGAAAAATAAAAGCTTTCTATGGTCAGGACGTGACATAATGCTTACCCTATAATAATGCACAAAATCATATTGTGCACATGTTAAACATACTGAAATATATTGAAGCAAAAATTACAGACAGTAACATACAAATAGTTAAATTAAACTCAACTGAAAACATGAAATGGATTGTAATGTCATTGAAATAATAGATCTACAGTATGTAGCCTACACTGTATTTATATTTCTAATACAGTCATCTCGGTTTTCATTTAATCATATTTTTATTTTTCGTTTGTTAGTAACAATGCAAAGAAATTGGTAACTTTGTAAGTGTAGTCACATTTGTTCTGAAGTTATCTGTGGTCACAGAAAGACAGATAAATATCTTGATTTTATGTTTAGCGGAAATCTTCTGAGTATAAAGTGACGCGGAAGGGCGCAAAAGCGGAAGGGCACAAAACCAGGCCCTGGGCCCAGATTCACAAAACACTTCTAACGCAAAAACCTAAGAAGCTTCTTTAAAAAAAAAAAAAAGTTCATAAGAAAGTTTAGGTGCAATTCCTCAAACATTTCTTAAGAATTTATGATTGTCTTAAACCTTCTCAATGTTTTCTTACAAACTTCTTAACTATCTTAAGATGATTGTTGCTATGCAACCGAGTTAGCCTACTAACTAGCATATTTCTTATTGATGATACTGGTCAATTTCTTTTTTGGGGGGGGATTTCAAACAATCAATACTGATTTTTTTCAATTAAACATGTTCAATTTCTTTCATTAGTTTATTTTCTCACGTCCATGAGAATAAGCTATCTTAACAACATTAAGATATACAATAACTTTATTTTCAAGAAGAAACATGAGAAGAAACTTAAGAACATTTTCAAGAGCTTTATAAATGCTGACAGATAATTGGTTCCTTCAACATGGTGGGATCTTTATGTGCTGGAAAAATTAATTATGCTAGAAATGGCGGTGGAAATGCATTTATGTGCAAATATATTGATATAAAAACCATCATGTCGAAGTAAACTTGGAGTCACTCGATGATATGATGTGTGGTCCTCCCACTTAGACTCGGGAAACCATGCAGTTTATTAGGCTACAGATGAAATAACTTATGATGTACTTCACAGGGTGGTGAAAGTGCACAGTGATCTTGAAGCTCCTTTCAAATAAATATTGAGGGTCTGATTCTGGTCACTTGATGATCGATGTTTGACTGCTTTTTGACAAATAAAGAATATTTAACCATAGCTGCCCTCAAACCAAGGCACGCTGCCTGCTAATTATCTATAGAAAATGTTTCAACTTGTCAATTTTACATGATTTTGTAACAGTGAGGTGTGTTCCACCTCCTCATTAATTCACATAGAAGTAGCCCATTTCACTGTGGCGGAGTAATTCTATGCTAATGTCAGGCAAGGATTAGCTAGATGAGTCGGACAAACTTCTCTCTTCGATGAAGCCCAAGCAGTCTACCATTGTTTCCTCAGGTCAACTATGCAGACATTTGCGCATTTCCAGTCAAAACAGAACCTGACAGAACTTTTAGCCCCGGCGCATTTCCGGCTGATGCCTGCATTGCCTTCATTGTTGTTTTCCTTACTAATAATTACTGTGTGCATTTCTATCAAAGTAAGTGCCTTATTATGTTATTATAATAATGTTTCTGTATATCGTGTTATGTCATTTCTACTGTAACACACCATATTTATGTATGGAGCATAATGCATTCTGTGTATTCCTTTATAACCGCGGACATGCAAGGTACTGATTTCATAACCTTCATGGTGTTATACTCAACTGTGCATATGTAGTTACATTTTTCTATTAGTTCTGTAAAACAATGCTAATGTTAATGGCATCAAATAAGTACTAGCTTGTGTTATATTCTTGAAGCTGTTTGATAAGTGTTCCTCAGAGTCACCAGTGTAAATACTGTGGTTACGTTTTGAGGGGCTTTTTCATAGACGTCAGCATAGGATAAAATGAAGGGAATAATTGTCACGTCCTGACCAGTAAAGGGGTTATTTGTTCTTATAGTTTGGTCAGGACGTGGCAGGGGGTATTTGTTTTATGTGGTTCTGGGTGTGTTTGTGTATGTGTTCATGTAGAGGGGGTATTTGGTTTATATGGTTCGGGGTGGTTGTTTATGTAGAGGGGTATTTGATTTATGTATTCCGGGGTTTTTGGGTTATCGTTCTATGTTAGTTTATTTCTATGTTCTGTCTAGGTGTTTGTATTTCTATGTTTTGGTAATGGGGATTGGGGCCTTCAATTGGAGGCAGCTGTCTATCATTGCCTCTGATTGAAGGTCCTATATTTAGGAATGTGTTTGTCATGGGATTTTGTGGGAGATTGTTGCTGTGTATAGCTTTGTGCCTTACCGGCCTGTTCTTTGTCGTCGTGTGTTTGTTTGTATACGTGTTTGTTTTGGTTTTCCTTCTTTATCCTTTTAATAAAAGAAGATGAGTATACATTTTCCCGCTGCGTTTTGGTCTAAACCCTACGACACCCGTGACAATAATGACCAGCATAATTTGAGGTAATCTGCAAGGAGAGCCCATATGTAAATCTATATGGTAGTCTATATCTGCATGCAATACTCATCAATGCTGTGCATTTCCTCCATCATATGCATGGCAAACACCCTCCCCACATGTACTGTATGTTTATGTACAGCGTCTTCAGAAACTATTCACACCTCTTTACCTTTTCCACATTTTGTGTGTTACAGCCTGAATTTAAAATTTATTAAATTGAGATTTTTTTGGCTACTGGCCTACACACAATACCCCATAATGCCAAAGTGGAATTATGTTTTTATCGAAATGTTTACAAATTAATCACAAATTAAAAGCTAAAACGTCTTGAGTAAATAAGTATTCAACCCCTTTGTTATGGCAAGCCTAAATAAGTTCAGGAGTAAAAATTTGCTTAACAAGTCACATACGTCAAAACAAGTCACACTCTGTGTGCAATAATAGTGTTTAACATAATTTTTGAATGACTATCTCTTCTCTGTACCCCAAACATACAACAATTTTAAGGTCCCTCAGTCGAGCTGTGAATTTCAAACACAGATTTAACCAGAAAGACCAGGGAGGTTTCCCAATGCCTCTCAAAGAAGAAGCAGACATTGAATATCCCTTTGAGCATGGTGAAGTTATTAATTACACTTTGAGTGGTGTATCAATACACCTAGTCACTACAAAGATACAGGAGTCCTTCCTAGCTAAGTTGCCGGAGAGGAAGGAAACCACTCAGAGATTTCACCATGAGGCCAATGGTGACTTTAAAACAGTTACAGATTTTAATGGCTGTGATAGGAGAAAACTGAGGATGGAGCAACAACATTGTTACTCCACAATACTAACCTAATAGACAGAGTGAAAAGAAGGAAGCCTGTACAGAATAAATACATTCCAAAACATGTATCCTGTTTGCAATAAGGTATTAAGTAAAACTGCAAAAAATGTGGCAAGAAATGTACTTTATGTCCTGAATACGAAGTGTTATGTTTGGTGCAAATCCAACACAACAATCACTGAGTACCACGCTTCATATTTATTTTCAAGCATGGTGATGGCTGCATCATGTTATGGGTATGCTTGTCATTGGCAATGACTAGGGAGTTTTTATGATGAAAAGAAACAGAATAGAGCTAAGCACAGGCATATTCCTAGAGGAAAACATGGCTCAGTCTGCTTTCCAACAGCCACTGGGAGACACATTCACCTTTCAGTAGGACAATAACCTAAAACACAAGGCCAAATATACACTGGAGTTGCTTACCAAGACAACATTGAATGTTACTGAATGTCGTAGTTACAGTTTTGACTAAGGGTGTACTGATTCGTCATACTCGTATTCATAATCATATCCATTTTATCACACTTGATAGTCATCAGATTTACTATGTGATTGGAAAACCCAAAAGCTTTAAATTCCGGTAAAGCCTATACCTCAAGTGTGCATTACTGCGCTATCACTCAAGAGTGCATCTCAGAGCGCATCGTTGTTCTTTCACTTATTCACACACATTGTTAAAAGACCGCGACAGATAAAAATGTACATAAATAGCCTAATGCATGGCTAGCTACTACTTCCTGCATTTATTCCAGACGCAGATTTAGATGAAGGTAGGCTAATTTGTTTGCCCCATATATTGTTTCACATTTGAGAGGAGCAAAACTTTTGTATTATAAAAATAAACAATCTACCCCTTTAAAAATGTGGAATAAAAATGAACCATATACATTTGCCATTTTATTTTCTAATGATATGTCGCTCGGTGAACATGCCTGTGCGTATGTGTCACGATTCCCACCGACGGTGGCGCCCCCTCCTGCTCGGGTGGCGCTCGGCGGTCGTCGTCACCGGCCTATTAGCTGCCACCGATTCCCTTTTGCTTTTCCCTTTTTTTATTTTGTGACACCTGTGGTCAATTAGCCATTAGAGGGGCTATTTAGTTTAGCTGGCCCGCTCCTGTTCGTGCGGGATTAATGATTGTTTCTTTGACAGACGGCTTATGTTCGTGTCGACGTTGTTTTGACGCCGTATGTACTTTCTCCCCTGTGTGTGTGGGAACATTTGTTTTTTGTGTGAGTGTATATTAAAAACACCACTACCCTGTGTTCGCTGCTTCCTGCGCCTCATTCCTCCTCCACGACTACCAAGCCGTAACAGTATGCAAATAAATAATAGCAAGCAAGCAAGGGCTTGGATTGCGACATAACACAGACGTTGTCAGCAATGGAATAATTAGAATGACAGTTTAGTAGGCCTACTAAACAATACCAAGTAGACAGACAAAAACAACCATATGGCCTCAGCAAAGTCGACAAGAAATAAGTAGATTGAACAACAATGACTAGATACGGATTCTGATTAATACACAATGTTTGGAAAAGGGGAGACTTGTGCCCTGAGATGAGTGAGTGAATTTCTCTCTGGGGAAATGAGTGCAGAGGGAGAGTGACTTGTTCTAAACCAATCGTTGCAGCAGGCTACAACAATACCCTGCCCATTTCTTTACAGACAGAAGAACTAGCCAATCATTGTTTAGAGCACACAGCGCTTCACACTATTTGAGTGAAAGAGAGACGCGTGCTGGCTGCTGAAAATAATGTTTCCCATCACGGATAATTACAAAAAATACGAGTACTCGGCACACCTCTAGTTTTGACATAAATCGGCTTGAAAATCTATGGCAAGACTTGAAAATGGCTGTCTAGCAATGATCAAGAACCATATTGACTGAGTTTGAAGATTTTTTTTAAGAATAATGTGCAAATATTGTACAATACAGGTTTGCAAAGCTCTTAGAGACTTACCCAGAAAGACTCACAGCTTTAATCGCTGCCAAAGGTGATTCCAACATGTATTGACTCAGGGAGTTGAATACTTATCAGGATACAGTATATTAGTGTATTTTTTATATATACTGTATATATTTATTTTTTTACAAATGTTAGACTTTTCTTCCACTTTTTGTTGTATTTTGTGTAGATCATTGGAAAAAAATACAATTAAATCCATTTTAATCCCACTTTGTAATAACAAAATGTGTAAAAATTCAAGGGGTGTGAATACTTTGTGAAGGCACTGTAACTATCTATGCACAGTGTATGCACTATATTACGCAAACACACAAAAAGGTTAATCAATGTCACATCTCAATTGTGTCTATTGTGTACACTCACATTGCTATTGACCACCATGTCACCACAACAAACAAGACCTAAACATAACACAACACGGTAGATGCTCCATTACCTTTAACAATTAACGTTCAAAAGATGACACTCCATAACTCATATCTGTACATACGCATATACATTAGCACAAATTACATTATTGCTTGCCAGACTCAATCAAAGTTCTCAGCTTTTCTGTTGAAACACATAAATAAGTCCTGCATAAATTAAACGGTCACCTGATGTCCAAATCTGCAAAGAACAATTTTACACTAACACACAGTTAATTTGCTGTGTCATGACAGTGTAAAGTCATTGTCTTAAGCTGACACCAGCTTGGTTTATAACATCTGTTATGTATTGATTATGACAGTTTAATGTTGGTTCTTATGACTCAGGGTAAAGTAAAGCGTAAGCAAACAAACTCTCAGAGCGTGAATAGAAGGTGGCAATCTATGGAACAATGAAGTACTATAAAGATGAGTAGCCTGGGGAAGGGGATGTACATCAGTGGAGGCTCCTCAGAGGAGGAAGGAGAGGACTGTCCTCCTCAATGAAATTTCATAAAAATAAAAATAGTGAAACAAAAGTTATCCTTTATAGATAAAACTATACTAAATATATTAATATTTCACCAAATAATTGATTTAAACACACTGTTTTTCAATTAAGGTCTATAGTAACTTCAACAGCACTCTCTGGGGTAGCATCATGGTGTAGCCGGTTGACAGCTGGCTTCCATTTTCCTCTGGCTACATTAACTTCAATACAAAACCTAGGAGGCTCGTAGGCCTCACCCCCTTCCATAGACCTACATGGTAATTATGACCACTTCCGGAGGACGACTTCCAACCAATCAAAGCTTTTGCAGTATGAACTGACATGTTGTCCATCCAATCATTAGATTAGGATCAGAGAATGAACCTAGTGTGTTGTATTGGGGTTGTGCCGCAGAGCATTATTGTTTGAATGTTAAATGACGAGACAGAGGCATGGATGCGAGTAACCAGTCTTGTTCAGTATATTGCAATACATCCGGGTATTTCAAGCACACCGGTAAAACACTGGAGTTGCAGTAATTAACATTTACCAACAGATGGCATCACTGTGCCATCTTACACCCATAACAATTATGGGGGGTTCTATGTGTTGAGAGGCTTGGTGAGTTGTTGACATTATTGGTTAGAGATTGAGAGTGAAAAGTGATAGTTGAGCATTCTTTTTTATATTATTCAATTCAAATTAGTTTCTTCAAATTACAGGAGACAGAGGAGGTATATAATTAAATGTTTTCTTTTTTTTTTTTTTACTTTATTGTGTCCAGATAGTGAATTGTTAATCCATTTGCCTTGCTAACTTCAGTATCAAGTAGCAGTAGCTAGCTACCAGTGCGAGCATGCAGTTTTTGCCGCCAGGTTGGCAGAATGGCAAATGTTACCGAAAATGCTGTGGACTTTTTGTTGAAGAACCCCTTTCATTCTCAGGTGTACATGGAAACCGAGGGTCGACCTCTGCCTGAGATCAGTTTGATTAAGAAGGATGAAAAGGTGAGGGAATTCAATACCAATTGGTATCAAAAGTATGGCTGGCTAAGAGGGAGCCTTCCATCAAGCTGCCTGTATTGCTGGCCTTGCCTGCTTTTTGGAAAGCCTTGGGTGAAAGGGGGTACAGTGACCTGAAGAACATCGATCATTCAGGTAAACAGCATAACAAAAGAAGAGAGCATATAAATGCCCACATCAGATTCAAGATTCTCGGAAAAAGCGGCATCGATCATGTAATGGACGAAGGTCTGCGTATTCAAACTGACCAACACAATGAGAAAGTAAGAAGAAACAAGCACCTTGTCTACACCATTTCATTTTGGGGCATGCAAGGGCAACTACAAGGATGGAAACTACATGGAGCTTGCAGAGGTAATTGCACGTTACGATGCTTTACTTGCTGAACATATGGAACTTTCGACTGTCTTTTCTGGGATGCCGAAATCAAGTGAGAATGATTTTATAGCTTCCATCACATCATCCATTAAAAGTGAGATTAAAGAGAGAGGTTGACGCAGCCCTTTTTTGTGCCGCTCAAGTGGGCTTTCCACTTTTATTTTGTATTTATTTAGCAAAGGTGATAACACAATCACTCCGGACAGACACAAGAAAACACTACATAAATGTTGCAGCAGCCTAGGCTACACCTAAAACATTACATAAATGTTGCAGCAGCCTAGGCTACACCTAAACATTAGAGCAACCTTTCTTAAAGTGTGGGTCGCGGACCTGTTAATTGTGGGTCACGACGTGTCAGAGTAAATGTGTAATTATTTCATTAATTACTGGAATTGATTTAGCCAAGTGCATCTGCGCAAACTGTTCAGTGCGAGAGGGAGCAGTGTGCTTCTTGAAGATTACTTTGCGACACACACGATGCAGCGCTGTTGTTCAAGCCACAAACTTGTTATTCCTACTCGCCATCACTCACTGCTGTCATGAAATGGACTCATGCTAGCCACAAGTTCTGACTGAGTTTAATTGTCATGAAACGCATATACAGCGATGAGTTTCACTCTCTTTCATTACAAACGTATAACGAGGAGCGCCCACAATGTGTTTTGTGCGGGGAAGTGCTTAGTAATGAGTCTCTCATAACGAACAAATGAATAAAATGACACGTCCTGACCAAACATCCACAGCATGATGTTAAACCCAGGGAGTTATTTCAGAACATGGCAGGATGCTTCAGGAAACAGTGCTTCGACAGTGGAAAAGTAAGTCAGCTAGCAAGACATTGTTGTCATTTCATAACAGGTGATGATCAGCAGAAACAAGGGAGTAACGTTACTAACTAACTCTCATAGTAGTAACATTAGATGTGTTTCTCTTTCAAACAATCCCTTGGCCTTGTACATAGCTAACATTCGTCAAAGCCAGCTAGCTACTGATAGTGCAACCCTAGTAACAGTACAGATGAAGATGACAAATTATCAGGCCTACTGTACATCTTACTGTAGAAATTATTGTTGAAAACTAGTCTAGGTTGGAACTGTTGCTGTTAAAATGCAATAAAACATTGTATTCTTAACTGGAATAAACTGATTGAAACAAGATGCTTTTTGAGGCAAACATACTCGCACAGTTCTGGGTTACTCATCTACAGCAGGAAGCGGTCTCCTGTCTGACTGAGAAAGCAGTAGATGTTCTGGTCCAGTTTGGCACCACATACCTATGCGAGTCGGGGTTCTCAACTCTGACATACTTACAAAACAAGTACAGAAACAGTTTCAAGGCTGAGCATGACCTGTGTTGCACTGTCAAAAATGGAACCCAGAATAGACATGCTCTCACTGTGTGTGTGTTTTATGGTCTACATCTGTGTGATGTGACCAATCAGTTAATTCCAGTTCAGAATAAAAAATATGTATTGTATTTCAACAGCAGCAGTTCCAACCTAGACTTTCTTTCAAAAATAATTTCTACAGTAAGATGTACAGTAGGCCTGATCATTTCTCATCTGTACTGTTAGTTAGGGTTGCACTATCAAAAAGCCTGTGTGTTTTCTGTTATACATCTGTGTGATGTGATCAATCGGTTTATTCCAGTTCAGAATGAAAATGATGTATTGTATTTTAACAGCAACAGTTACAACCTAGCTACAGATATGTAAGAGTGTTTTTGATGGGGGAAAATAAACATGAATAGTTATTTATATGACTATTTAATTGTTATTTGTTTTTGTCTATATTGCATTTGTTTTAGGCATAAGGGGAATGAAATGTACCGATATTTATGTATAGTTGCATATTTTCCTAAGCTTGGGTCCCAGGAAAACACAGAATTTCTCATTTGGGTCCCAGGCTGAAAATGTTTAAGATCCCCTGCATTAGAGATCTGACATACTGTATGGGATGAAAACGAGACGATTTTTCAGTCTGATCAACTGTAGGCTACTTATAATAGCAGCTGCATACAGCCTATGCACCCTGTCCATCTGCTCAGGGTAAACACATTGGTAAAGTTCTGTATTTATAGTCCATTTGTGTGAGGAGAAAATGTGAATGTCATCAAATTTGGTTTATATTCCAACTTGGCTAGGCTGCCTATACGTTTTCAATCCAAAATAATTAACTGGAATTAATCAATCAACATAATAGCGATGACGGGTCTACAGTTGCATAGGCCTGCATGATGCAAACATGCATGAAGCAAGCTCAGCCCTGTGAGTTTTATTCGCTATCAGTTAGTTGTTATCTCTGCGTCTGGGTAGAGGAAATCCCCCTCTTAATCTAGTCTAAATATAATTCATATAAACAAGTTTAAGGTTATTGCAGTTTGGCAGGATTTTCATCCCCCCAGGGCCAGGAGTTTTTTTCAGGAGTTTTCTTTAAACCATGTCACCTGATTAGGAAAAACGGGTCCTTTCATAGGCTGGGACCTATGGTGCAACTAGTCTGCTTGCAGTTGTCAGTTATTGTCAGGTATGTGGATGATCAGGGCTTTATTCAGGAATGTTTCTTTGGCTACTTTGATGTGTCAAGTGGGCGAGATGTGCAGTCTGTGTCTGACTTTGTGAATTCTGATATGTCTGAGTTTAACTTCATGGAGAAACTCGTTGCCCAAAACTACGATGGCGCAGCTGTAATGGAATGTATCTGCTATTTGTGTTTACAGCTAAGTCCCCTCCTGTTCCCTGATTAAGAGGTGATGACCACTCCTCTCCACTACCATTGTCAACTCTCTCCTAACATGAACTGATGTCACTTCTCATGTGCCTGCTCATCTACTGGCACATTGAATGTTTCCTCTCCAAGAACTGTGAGTACCCCTATCAATTTTCTCTCATTACTGTATGTAGAGTCAATCACAAACACAATCACATTATTACACATCAATGATTTTACTTGCTTGGACTAACTCATTCTCAGATATTTTGTGTAACTGTGTAGTGTATTGTGTTATTGTTTTTTGTCTTCCCTGTCAAATCCTTCCCTCCCCCCACGGAAGAGTGGAGCTCTTTTCCAACACCATCCATCCATGATGAGCCTGTCCTGCACTGAAGCCTCTGAACACCTCAACCCCTGTCCTGCACTGACGTCAAGCCTCTGAACACCCCAACTCATGCCTCATACCCTCATTTGTCATCTCCTTGTGTTCTGAGCATATACCGTGAGTCTCCCATCCTCAATTTTTCAAGTTACCAACTTCCACTGATGTACATGTATGGAACTCACCGAGTTTGCAGAGCCAGCTGACCAGGATCCAGAGTGCCACCAGATATGGGAAGTGAATTTCCTCCCACTTCCAGATAACGATGGGCAGGGTGGTGATAGTATGTTCTGTTCCATTTCCTGTGGCCTGAGATTCTTTTTTCCCTGCCTGAGATGCCAGGCTGGGCCTACTAATGGCAAGCAGTATCATCACCAGGACGAAAGTGGAGCGCCACAGAGCTGGCATCTTGCAGCTGGATGCTTTTCAAATCTTGAGCTTTGATCAATGTTGTTGTCTGCCTCTCTCCCTCTCTGTCCTCTGTCACTGACTATCTGGATTGTCACTGCTGGCCCTTAGTATGTTTGCTCCTCTCTGTCCTTGCTCAGGTTAGACTACACCTTTTCACTACAGGTGAAAGTCCCTCCCACTCTTTAGCCAGACAGGCTAGTTGGGCCACTTCTTCAATACCAGGGTGCAGTTCTGCCCAACCTTACCACCCTGTTATTATTCATTGGCTCAGGACACCAGAGGCGTCATCCCCATAGGGGTCAGACGGGTACGTGCCCCTTCAGATTTGTCCTGTTTAAAAAAAATATATATATATATATATAATAAGAAAAACGTATTACATTTTTTGGTTTGTTTTGTTGTTGTTTCTCTGTAACACTACTATCCACCTAGCACTTTTATGAAGTTTGATTTACTATTTGTATTTATTAGGGATTCCCATTAGCTGCTGCTAAGGCAGGAGCTACTCTTCCTGGAGTCCAAACACATTATGGCACTTATATCACACATAAAACAAAAGATAAAACAGTACATCATATAACATTACACCACTACATATCTACAATACAAAATGTATAATACCACCATACAACAATAATTCAATGTACGTGTGTGTAGAGTGCGTGTGCTAGCATGTGTGTGTATATGCCTGTGTCTGTACCTGTGTGTGTGTGTGTCTTCACAGTCCCCGCTCTTCCATAAGGTGTATTTTTATCTGTTTTTTAAATCTGATTCTACTGCTTGCATCAGTTACCTGATGTGGAATAGAGTTCCATGTAGTCATGGCTCTATGTAGTACTGTGCCTCTCCCATAGTCTGTTCTGGACTTAGGGAATGTGAAGACACCTCTGGTGGCATGTCTTGTAGGGTATGCATGGAGTGTCTGCGCTGTGTGCTAGTAGTTTAAACAGACACCTCGGTGCATTCAGCATGTCAATACTTCTTACAAAAACAAGTAGTGATGAAGTCAATCTCTCCTCCACTTTGAGCCATGAGAGATTGACATGCATATTATTCATGTTAGCTCTCCATGTACATTTAAGGGCAAGCCGTGCTGCCCTGTTCTGAGCCAATTGTAATTTTCCTAAGTCCCTCTTTGTGGCACCAGACCACACAACTGAACAGCAGTCCAAGTGTGACAAAACTAGGGCCTGTAGGATATGCCTTGTTGATAGTGATGTTAAGAAGGCAGAGCAGAGCTTTATTATGGACAGACTTCTCCCAATCTTAGCTACTGTTGTATCAACATGTTTTGACCATGACAGTTTTACAATCCAGGGTTACTCCAAGCAGTTTAGTCACCTCAACTTGCTCAATTTCCACATTATTCATTAAAATATTTAGTTGAGGTTTAGGGTTTAGTGAATGATTTGTCCCAAATATAATTATTTAAGTTTTTGAAATATGTAGGACTAACTTATTCCTTGCCACCCACTCTGAAACTAATTTCAGTCGCTGTAGTAGCTGATGTATATAGTGTTGAGTCATCCACATACATAGACACACTGGTTTTACTTAAAGTTAGTGGCATGTCATTAGTAAAGATTAAAAAAGTAAAAGGCCTAGACAGCTGTCCTGTGGAATTCCTGATACTACTTGTATTATAGTGCATTTGGAAAGTATTCAGACCCCTTGACTTTTTCCACATTTTATTAAGTTACAGCCTTATTCTAAAATTGATTAATTCTGGGGTTTTTCTCATCAATCTACTCACAATACCTCATGTTGACAAAGCAAAAACAGGTTTTTAGAAATGTTTCTTAATTTATTACAAATAAAAACTGAAATATCACATTTACATAAATATTCAGACCCTTTACTCAGTAATTTGTTGCAGCACCTTTGGCAGTGATTACAGCCTCAAGTCTTCTTGGGTATGACTACAAGCTTGGCACACCTGTATATGGGGAGTATCTCCCATTCTTCTCAGTAGATCGTCTCAAGCTCTGTCATGTTGGATGGGGAGCGTTGCTGCACAGCTATTTCCAGGTCTCTCCAGAGATGTTCGATCTGGTTCAAGTCCGGGCTCTGACTGGGCCACTCAGAGACTTTTCCGGAAGCCACTCCTGTCTTGGCTGTGTGCTCAGGCTAGTTGTCCTGTTGGAAGGTGAAACTTCGCCCCAGTCTGAGGTCCTGAGCACTCTGGAGCAGGTTTTCATCAAGGATCTCTCTATATCAAATCAAAATCAAATCAAATTTATTTATATAGCCCTTCGTACATCAGCTGAAATCTCAAAGTGCTGTACAGAAACCCAGCCTAAAACCCCAAACAGCAAGCAATGCATGTGAAAGAAGCACGGTGGCTAGGAAAAACTCCCTAGGAAAAACTCCCTAGAAAGGCCAAAAACCTAGGAAGAAACCTAGAGAGAAACCAGGCTATGAGGGGTGGCCAGTCCTCTTCTGGCTGTGCCGGGTGGATATTATAACAGAACATGGTCAAGATGTTAAAATGTTCATAAATGACCAGCATGGTCAAATAATAATAATCATAGTAGTTGTCGAGGGTGCAACAAGCACGTCCGGTGAACAGGTCAGGGTTCCGCAGCCGCAGGCAGAACAGTTGAAACTGGAGCAGCAGCATGGCCAGGTGGACTGGGGACAGCAAGGAGTCATCATGCCAGGTAGTCCTGAGGCATGGTCCTAGGGCTCAGGTCCTCCGAGAGAAAGAAAGAAAGAGAGAAAGAGAGAATTAGAGAGAGCATATTTAAATTCACACAGGACACCGGATAAGACAAGAGAATACTCCAGATGAACAGACTGACCCTAGCCCCCCGACACATAAACTACTGCAGCATAAATACTGGAGGCTGAGACAGGAGGGATCAGAAGACACTGTGGCCCCATCCGATGATACCCCCGGACAGGGCCAAACAGGCAGGATATAACCCCACCCACTTTGCCAAAGTACAGCCCCCACACCACTAGAGGGATGTCTACAACCACCAACATACCGTCCGAAGACAAGGCCGAGTATAGCCCACAAAGATCTCCGCCACGGCACAACCCAAGGGGGGGGCGCCAACCCAGACAAGAAGACCACGTCAGTGACTCAACCCACTCAAGTGACGCACCCCTCCCATGGACGGCATGGAAGAACACCAGTAAGTCAGTGACTCAGCCCCTGTAATAGGGTTAGAGGCAGAGAATCCCAGTGGAAAGAGGGGAACCGGCAAGGCAGAGACAGCAAGGGCGGTTCGTTGCTCCAGCCTTTCCGTTCACCTTCACACTCCTGGGCCAGACTATACTTAATCATAGGACCTACTGAAGAGATGTCTTCAGTAAAGACTTAAAGGTTGAGACTGAGTCTGCGTCTCTCACATGGGTAGTGTCGTGTCTTTGGCTATGCCGGATTAATTGATATGACATGCTAACTTATAAAATTATTTCTCTGTAATTAATATTACCTGATTAAGCTAATCATGTAAATGTAATTAACTAGAAAGTCGGGGCACCACAGAAGAACGTTTATAGAGCTGTTATCTTCCGAATAAACTCTTAAAATACTTAGTAATATTTTACATCGATAGCAGTCAATATTAACCCTTATCTTATTTTCAGTCTCATAATGAAAGTTGTAAATTCTTGGTTATCTTCACGAACCCTGGCTAGCAAGTTGAATCAGCAATACAAAATTGGGTTTAATTATTTATTTACTAAATACCTAACTAATCACACAGAATTACAAATACACAGAATACAATGTCATACAGAATTCACCCCTGGTGAACGGAACCTGTATGAAAGCTGGTTACACAAAGGAAAGGGGGGTTGGGCCTGAATGAAAGGGCGGGAAGACTTAGGAACAAAGAAACAGCAGCTATGCTATCGTAAATACATTATCTTATGCATTCTAAATTACCGCCCATTTGGAAAAGGAAAATGCAATAAATATTTACTCTGAGCTGTGCTTCGGTAGATTGGTCGTAGATGCTGGCCGGGTTGGCCAACAGATCTTCCTGTAGTGGAAGAATGTCAATGGTGGTAAATTGGGTACGTGGTGGTATCTTCGTCTGGTTGTTAGACTGGTTGTTAGATCCGTCGTCCATCCTTTCCTAGCCCACGTTAGCAGCGGCTAACTCAACAGCTAGGAAGTATCACTTCTGTAGTGAATAAGCTCAAAGTTCATACCATTCGCCATCAAAGCTCACGCCGAGGTTGGCTTAGTTCTGTCCTTGATATGGTTTAGTTAACATGTGTGTCCTTCTGACGCAGAGGCTGCAGACCTCCCGTACTGGAACATACTGGCCATCCCCTCGTCAAAGGCTTATATAGTGGAGAGGGGGGAAGGAGGCGCCCCATCGTTTATAACCCCATGTCTCTTCACAGGGTTGGCCACTGATCGGGCAGGGCACTTTCCTTATGAAAACCCAATTCTCTCATTTGGAAGCTAAAATTACATTTAATCTCCTAACAAACAATTTCAATATCAAACATTTCAATTGCATAACAATTCCATGTGACTCTGATAACTAGAGGGTGTATACTTTCTCAGGTACAGTTTATGTCGTCCTGTCATCAATCATAATGTCTCAGATAACAATGAACTGACATACATACTCATTACGTTATCAAGCATATTTCCAACTGGTTTTATTATCAAAAGATGGTTCCTTTTCCCCATTTGTTTGATGTTCCCAGACTCTCTATATTTAACACAGGCTATTCAAGTCCTTCAGTAGGGTCAGAGAGAGAGGGGAAGGGAGAAAGGTATTTATGGGGGGGTCATAAACCTTACCCACAGGCCAACGTCATGACAGTAGGCAGACCATTCCATAAAAATGGAGCTCTATAGGAGAAAGCCCTACCTCCAGCCGTTTGCTTAGAAATTCTAGGGACAATTAGGAGGCCTGCGTCTTGTGACCGTAGCGTACGTGTAGGTATGTACGGCAGGACCAAATCGGAAAGATAGGTAGGAGCAAGCCCATGTAATGCTTTGTAGGTTAGCAGTAAAACCTTGAAATCAGCCCTTGCCTTAACAGGAAGCCAGTGTAGGGAGGCTAGCACTGGAGGAATATGATCACATTTTTTGGTTCTAGTCAGGATTCTAGCAGCCGTATTTAGCACTAACTGAATACTTTGCTCCGTTCATCTTTGCCTCGATCCTGAATAGTCTCCCAGTCCCTGATCAATGGAATGTTTCTGGTCTGTGTCCAGTCCAAGCTTAACATCTCCAAGGAGGCGCCGTTGCCAGAGGACGCTGTTTTTGACTTCCACGTCAAGTGACATATCTCCATGGCTGGTTGGTAGGATCGAGAACAGGAACATCTACCAAGTCATCCAGGAGCTAGGGAAGGGGGAGACCCATTCGGGAGGGATCCCTGCAGAGTATCAGCCAGTCGGCTGTGGAGAGCCGACACAGCGGTGACACTTCCACCAGACCAGAGCGGCGTCCCGCTACTGGGGTAGAAATGAAAGAGAAAGTAGCCGCCCGTGGATTCCCCAGTAGCTTGTCCAGGTTCGCTACTTGTTTGCCACTTCGCCCCTGTAGTCCTCTGCAAGCAAACAGTTGTTATATTGAAAGTCCGGGCGGTCCATATTGTCCCGGAATCAAGCAAAATTAACACAGCTCCTGCAGCGTTGAAAATGTTTGATAGCATCCTCCATTTGAGGCTCCAGGCTAGCTAGGCTAGCTAAGCCAGCCGGGCGTCCGTGTGTCTCCTCTTGACAGGTAACCCACAACTTGTCCAAGAGAGAACCACACGGCTACCAAAAAATGGCCAAGGTAAGGCTACACCAATCACACAAATAATTAGAATTAACGATTTGAAACATTTATGGCAGTGTCGAGTATAATAACTCAGGCTAGTAGAACAGGTTTCGTCAACAACACACTTAGTGGCGAACTGATTCTGATCCTCTGGATAGGGATTCAGATTTGGTAATCCAATCTGACCTTTAATAATAATTAAATGTCATTTTTTGATGCCGATTGGATTATCTTGATCCCACTGGAAGGGTGGATTTAGAATGTCACTACAACTAAGACATATCAATGTAACTAAGATGACAATGTTTAGAAACCCACCTATGGCTGAAAATAGGCAATTGAGGTGGCTTATTATGCTTACCCAGTAATAATGCACTAAATCACATATTGGACACATCATTGCGCACATGTAGTCACACATCATTAAACAGGCAAACAGACAGTAGCTTCGTGGTAAAATCAAACTCAATTGATCAAAGTAGGCATTGCAGGGGATAGCAGATGTTTTATTTAGTTTTTTTATGCTGATTAATTCTTTTTTTTTACATAATGTCTCCACTATCATTTCCTATGGCCAAAACCAGCTTCTCGAGATCAGAACAGAGATCACTAACCACGACTTGGATGACAATTTCTACTTCAACTAGTCGGCACGGACTAGGCCCTAATCCCCGGGACTCAAAAAAGGAAGTGACGGCGCAGAGGCAAAAGAGCAGGCATCCTGACTAAACCTCAATGGTGTGCAAATAAACCGCCTCTACCCTCCGTTCTGTTTGCGAACATACAGCCACTAGAGAACAAACTGTACGAACTCTGTTCAAAACTATCTTATCAACAGGACCTGAAGAACTGTAATATTCCAAGTTTCACGGAGTCGTGGCTGAACAAGGATATGGATAATATACATCTTGCTGGCTTTTCCATGCATCGTCAAGACCGGTTGGCAGCCTTGGTTAAGATGAGGGGGGAGGGGTGTGTCTTTGTTAACAACAGCTGGTGTACGATTTCTAATGTTAAGGAGGTCTCAAGTTTTTGCTCACTTGAGTTAGAATAACTCATGATAAGCTGCAGACCATACTATTTACCAAGGGAGTTTTCATCTATAATTTTCATAGATGCTGGCGCTAAGGCCGCACTCAATGAGCTGTATAGGGCCATAGGCAAGCAAGAAAATGTGCACCCTGAGTCATGCTTGTTGTGGCCGGTGATTTTAATGCAGAGAAACTAAAATCCATTTCACCCAATTTTTTTACAGCATGTCACCCTGTGCAACTAGAAGCAACAACATTTATATCACCTTTACTTCACAAACAGAAGCACATGCAAGGCTCTCCCTCGCCATCCCTTTGGC
Source organism: Salmo trutta (assembly GCF_901001165.1). Taxonomy (NCBI): domain Eukaryota; kingdom Metazoa; phylum Chordata; class Actinopteri; order Salmoniformes; family Salmonidae; genus Salmo; species Salmo trutta. Next base: position 40,646,443 of record NC_042992.1, on the reverse strand, counting down.
AAATCTGACCATAACTCTATCCTCCTGATTTCTGCTTTCTCAAACAGGAAGAAACAATTACGAAAGTGGTCCGATGAAGCGGTTGCTAAGTTACAGGACTGTTTCACTAGCACTGGAATATGTTCTGGGATTCATCCGATAACAATGAGGAGTTTACCACATCAGTCACCGGCTTCATTACCAAGTGCATCAACGTAGCCCCCACAGTGACCATGCGTACATATCCCAACCAGAAGCCATGGATTACAAGCAACAGCTGGAGCTGCCGGTTTCAAGGAGCGGGACGCTAACCCGGACACTTATAAGATATCCTGCTACAACCTCCGATGAGCCATCAAACAGGCAAACCTTCAATACAGGTCTAAGATCGAACCCTACTACGCCGGTTCTGATGCTCGTCAAATGAACCAGGGCTTGCAAACTATAATGGATTACAAAGGAAAACCAGGCTGCGAACTGCCCAGTGACACAAGCTTACCAGACGAGCTAAATGCCTTCTATGCTCGCTTCAAGGCAAGCAACACTGAATCATCCATGAGAGCACCAACTGTTCCGGATGACTGTGTTAGCTTGCTCTCCATAGCCGATGTTAGTAAGACCTTTAAGCAGGTTAACAATCACAAGGCCGCGGGGCCAGACAGATTACCAGGACCCGTACTTTGCACATGCACTGACCAACTGGCAAGTGCCTTCACTGACATTTGTAACCTCTCCCTGATACCGTCTGTAATATCTACATATTTCAAGCAGACCAGCATAGTCCCGTTTCCCAAGAACGTGAAGGTAGCCTGTCTAAATGACTATCGCCCCATAGCACTCACATCTATAGCCATGAAATGCTTTGAAAGGCTGGTCATGGCTCACATCAACATCATCATCCCAGACACCCTGGACACATTCCAATTCGCATACCGCCCCATCAGATACACAGCTGACGCAATCTCTATTGCACTCCATACTGCTCACTCCCACCTGGACAGGAGGAACACCTACAGTGTATGTGAGAATGCTGTTCATCAACTATAGCTCAGCGTTCAACACCATAGTGCCCTCCAAGCTCAACTGAACACCTCCCTCTGCAACTGGATCCTGGACTTCCTGGCGGGCCGTCCTCAAGTGGTGAGCATAGGCATATCATATCCACCACGCTGACCCTCAACATGGGAGCCCCTCAGGGGTGCGTGCTTAGTCCCCTCCTGCACTCCCTGTTCACCCAGGTTCCGTGGATTCCATGGTGCCATATGGCAGCCTTGGTTGTTTACTCCTGCTAATTTAATCTTTAATTGTTTAATTGTTTTCTATGTACACATTTTACTTAAACTTTAATTTTATGGTAGTTTATCAAGTCTACATAGTAAATATCTTGAAATCCTATAAGGAAAATGCTAAACTGGATGATTAAACAAACTTCTTCATCAAACTGCTCAGCATCCCAGAGCTACTCACTGACATTCTTAAGAAGTTTTCAAAAGATACTTTCGACATCAAGGATTTCTTCAAAGCTCACAGTATACTTCGCCAGAGAGGATGCCGGAGAGGGAAGAGAGCAAGTTGTAACTCCCGGTACATTCAAACTATTGTTGGAAATAGACGCTCCGAGTGTTCCCAAACTTTAAATAATGCACTCCCGCATCAGACAAACGCGCAAAACTTAATTGACATCCAGACCATTGTAAACCAGCAAGATCCCAGTTTGTGTCAAGAACTGCAACACTGCTGGGTTTTTCATGCTCAACAGTTTCCTGTGTGTATCAGGAATGGTCCACCACCCAAAGGACATCCAGCCAACTTGTCACAACTGTGGGAAGCATTGGAAGCATGGGCCAGCATCCCTGTGGAACGCTTTCGACATCTTGTAGAGTCCATGCCCTGACAAATTGAGGCTGTTCGGAGGGCAAAAAAAGCTGTGTGGGGGGGGCTAGAAGCAACCTTGTCCCTTAACAAAGCTGACATCGCTACAATTTCTGAATCCTGGTTTTCCCCGCATCATCCAGAGGAAGCGCTCGGAGTAGATGGCTACTCGCACTATTCTAAGTGTCGAACCAATCGCAGTGGAGGAGGCATGTCTAAGTACATTAGAGATAGCATCTCATCCCGCAAGCTGTCATATATCCCTGTCCCAGAATATTTGGAGTGCCTGTGGTTTTGGGTGAGACCTTGCCACCGGCCTCGCCCCCTCTCTATTGCCATATGTACTGTTTACATCCCCCCTCAGTCTCCTTACCAAAATGCGTTAAGAGACCATCTTATAACATCATCAGACCTATTAAGTATCCTAACTATGCTATTGTCACACTAGGAGACTTTTAATAGATTTTACACAAACACTGTCTATCAAGGAAATGGGCTAACCCAAGTTGTGCAAGATGGTACCAGAGGTGAGGCAATACTGGACCTAATCATTACAAACATGACACAATTGTACCATAAACCAACCATCCTACCACCCATTGTCCTCAGTGATCACCAGGCAGTCCTATGGTCTCATAAACAAGAGCCAAAAAAAAACAGAAGCGAGAGCATTGCCCAATCAGACAATCGAACCTGAACAGTTTTGGAAAGTGGATCACAACCAAGCAGTACACAACATCCCTGATGCAACATCCAAGACTGCTGCCTTCTATAGCACATTGACCTCTGTGTGTAACTATCACTTTCTCTGTCCTAGCTGTGAAAATGTACCCTACTGACAAACTTTGGATGACAGCTGATATCAAGAACCTGATCACTCGTTGTCAAAAGGAATATGGGCTTGGAAAGATTCTACAGGAACAAAGTTCAGAAAGCCATCCGTCATGCAAAACAGAGCACAAAACAGAATTTTATTCTAACCAGATTGCTCATCTTAAAAAAGAAAAACCAAAACTGTGGCCCAAACAGGTGCAAACCATGTCTGGAATGAAAAAGGCCCCTCTGAAATCTATATTCCTAGCTATGATCAGAACAATAAAGTTATTATAGGAATAGCAACTGAAATTAACAACCGGTTTTCTCAGGTCAGCCAATCACTGGACACAACAATCCTCCCAGCCTCGAACCCTGGGAGGTGTTTGACAAGCTGCATGTGATCAAAGCCCGCGGTGTGCCACAGCGGATCCTACGAGAATTTGCCTGCAAGTTGAGTCAACCCATGTGACATCCTCAATACTTAATTCCAGCAAGGTGAATTCCCCTCCCAGTGGAAAGAAGCCACCATCGTGCCCATCCCCAAGACCCACCCTCCGTAAATCGACCAGCTACGGCCAATATCCCTGACACCACAACTATCAAAAGTTGCTGAGAGCTTCACTGCCACCTGGATGAAGGAAGACATTACACGCAACATAGACCGCAGACAGTTTGGAAGCAGACCAGAAAGATCATATACCCCCACACTTGTTAGCCTCCTGGACTGTTTATACAAGCAATCAGACATCCTCTCCACCATAACCATCCTAATCACCACTGACTTCTACAAGGCCTTTGACAAAATTGACTACACCATTGCCATTGAACACCTAATACAACTGGGTGTCACACCTGCCCTCACAGCATGGCTCTGCACTTTTGTGACCGGCCGCAAACAATAGGTACGCTACCAAGACGGCTTCTCAGACTGGCAGGAGCAGACGGGAGTGGTGGCTAAATGAACTCTTCTGGTTCCTCTAATCTTCCTTGCGGTCATAGACAGTGCAGCCCAGGATGTCGACAATAGGGGGAAATATGTTGACGATCTAAATCTGGTCCACACGTGTACAACAAGAAACATCAGTACACCACAGCAGGCCCTGAACGACTTCGACATGACTTCGACACGTTCATGCAAGCAGAATGTCACTGAACCCTGCCAAGTGCATGGTCCATGTCTGTGACCGTCACAATAAATCAACCTGTCTCATGCCCTCTCCAGATCGAGGGCCAGGATCTCAAAGTGTGTGGCCCAAAAGGACCACCATGGAAATAAGCTTTTAAGCTTTTTTGTGTTATCCTCGAAGATTTTCTTAAATTGTATGTGGATGCGTCACCTGCTGGAGCACCCTTACGTATGTATTTTTTTTTAAATGGTCTATGAAATTTGATCAATCAATTAGTGTGAAGATTTTAGGGGTAATGGTACAGAAGGACTTACAATGTGAAGAGCAGGTTGCAACCAAGAGCAACAGAAAACTTTTTCTCCTTTGCCGCCTTAAAAGGTTCCATGGGCCACAGGAAGAACTGGTGAGTATTTACACCGGCTACATATTCCCTACCCTGGAGTATGCTGCTACCGCTTGGAACAGCTCACTGACCCAGGTCCAGTCTATTCCAGTCTATTCAGAAGAGAGGATGCCACCATTCTAGGAGGATACTCCAGTTATACTGAGGCACTTCAGACCCTGTCCCTACCCCGGCTTCAAGAAAGACAGACACAACTCTGCATGACTTCTCTGTCAGCCTCCTAAAACATAAATTCAGAGACTGGCTACCCCCTGAATGAATCACAATGACAGCCAGGAACACCCACAGCCAAAACCAACTGACTATACCAAAGTCTAGAACTGAATGGTACATGAGGTCACCAATCCCATATTTCTGTTATTGATTAATGAGTCACTTTAATACTGGAGGATATTATGGATAAATAAACCTCTTATTTTTTTTATTTTGTTGCTCTTATCCATTAACTCATGGTTTTCAGTTCGTATTGACTGCTATATGAGTGTAATAAATAAAACATCCACGACTTTGTGGTCGTTTGCTGATGACATCACGGTGGTAGGACTGAACACCGACAACGATGAGACAGCCTATAGGGAAGAGGTCAGAGACCCGGCAGTGTGGTGCCAGGACAACAACCTCTCCCTCAACTTCAGCAAGACAAAGGAGCTGATCGTGGACTACAGGAAACGGAGGGCTGAGCACACCCCATCCACATCGACAGGGCTGTAGTGGATCGGGTTGAGAGCTTCAAGTTCCTCGGTGTCCACATCACTAAGGAATTAACATAGACCACACACACCAACAGTATTGAAGAAGACACGGCAATGCCACATCCCCCCCAGGAGGCTGAAAAGATTTGGCATGGGCACTCAGATCCTCAAAAAGTTCTACAGGTGCACCATTGAGAGCATCTTGGCTGCATCATCACACTACAGAGGATAGTGTGTACGGCCTTGTACATCACTTGGTCTGAGCTCCCTGCCATCCAGGACCTCTATACCAGGCAGTGTCAGAGGAAGGCCCTAAAAATTGTCAAATATTCCAGCCACATAGACTGTTCTCTCTGCTACCGCATGGCAAGCGGTACCAATGCACCAAGTCTGGAACCAACAGGACAATGAACAGCTTCTACGCCCAAGACATAAGACCGATAAATAGTTAACCAAATAGCTACCCGGACTATCTGCATTGGCCCTTTTTGCACTAACTCTTTTGACTCATCACATACATTGCTGCTACTGTGTGAAAGTGTTCACACCCCTTGACTTTTTCCACATTTTGTTGTGTTACAGCATGAATTGAAAATGTATTCAATTGAGATTTTGTGTCACTGGCCTACACACAATACCCCATAATGTGAAAGTGGAATCCTGTTTTTAGAATTTTTTACAAATTAATAAAACATTTAAAGCTGAAATATCTTGAGTCAATAAGTATTCAACCGTTTCGTTTAAGTTCTGGAGTAAAAATTTGCTTAACAAGTAACCTAATATCTTGCAATAATAGTTTTTATCATAATATTTTTAAATGACTACCTCATCTCTGTACCCCACACATACAAGGTCCCTCAGTTGAGCAGTGAATTTCCAACACAGATTCAACCCCAAAGGCCAGGGAGGTTTTCAATGTCTCGCAAAGGGCACCCATTGGTAGATGGGCAAAAATTTGATAAAAAAGCAGACACTGAATATACCTTTGAGCATGGTGAAGTTATTAATTACACTTTGGATGGTGTATCAATACACCCAGTCACTACAAAGATATCCTTCCTAATTCCAAGTATAATTGCAAAAAATGTATTAAAGAAATTATCTGTATGTCTAAATAATAAAGCATCATGTTTGGGGCAAGTCCAACACCACTGAGTACCACTCTTCATATTTTCAAGCATGGTGGTGGCTGTATAATGTCATCGGCAATTACTAGGGAGTTTTTTACCTTTCCACCTTTCAGCAGGACAATAACCTAAAACCCAAGGCCAAATATACACTGGAATTGCTTACCAAGACTACATTGAATGTTCCTGAGTGGCCTAGTTACAGTTTTGACTTAAATCATCTTGATTTATGGTAAGACTTGAAAATGGCTGTCTAGCAATGGTGAACAACTTCACAGAGTTTGAATAATTTTTATATTGTACAATCCAGGTGTGCAAAGCTCTTCAAGACTTACCCAGAAAGACTCACAGCTGTAATCACTGCCATAGGTGATTTTAAACTAAACAAAAAAAAGAAACGTCCCTTTTTCAGGACCCTGTCTTTCAAAGATAATTCGGAAAAATCAAAATAACTTCACAGATCTTCATTGTAAAGGGTTTTAACACTATTTCCCATGCTTGTTCAATGAACCATAAACAATTAATTAACAGGCACCTGTGGAACAGTTGTTAACATCTTTGGGATAGGTGCGGTATTTTGACTTCCGGATGAAAAGAATGCCCAAAGTAAACTGCCTGCTACTCAGGCCCAGAAGCTAGGATATGCATATAATTGGTAGATTTGGATAGAAAACACTCTAACGTTTATGTCTGTGGGTATAACAGAACTTATTTGGCAGGCGAAACCCCGAGGACAAACCATCCAGGATTTTTTTTTTTTTGTTCACTGTGTTTTCAATTAGTTTTCTATGGTAAACTAGATTTATGAGGCACCTGGTTGCAGTTCCTATGGCTTCCACTAGATGTCAACAGTCTTTAGAAATTGGTTGATGTTTTTCCTTTGAGAAATGAAGAAGTATGGCTATTCAGAATGAGTGTCAAGCCAAGTGGACTCTTTTGTTTGGGGTGCTCGACCTGTAGCTCGCTCCACTTTGATGTTATCCGCTATTGAACACAGTATATTCCGTCTTAAATTTGATCGATTATTTACATTTTAGGATACCTAAGGATGGATTAGGAAAGTTGTTTGAAATGTTTGGATAAAGTTTATAGGTAATTTAATAGATAATTTGTAGACATTTTGGGGATATAAAAAAGGAGTTTATCGAACAAAAGGACCATTTGTGATGTTTCTGGGACATATTGAAGTACCAACAGAAGAAGATCTTCAAAGGTAAGGCATGAATTATATCGTTATTTCTGACTTTTGTGTCGCCACCTGCCTGGTTGAAAATGATTATGCATTTGTATGGGGGGGTGCAGTCCTCAGATAATTGCTTGGTTTGCTTTCGCCATAAAGCCTTTTTGAAATCTGACACCGCGGCTGGATTAACAAGAAGTTAAGCTTTATTTTGACATATTGCATGTGTATTTTCAAGAATGTTGTCACGCCCTGACCTGAGAGATAATTTTTGTCTCTATTTAGGTTTGGTCAGGGTGTGATTTGGGTGGGCATTCTATGTTGGTTTTTCTATGTTTGGGATTGCTTTGTTTCGGCCAGGTATGACTCCCAATCAGGAACAGCTGTACATGGTTGTTGCTGATTGGGAGTCATACTTAGGCAGCCTGTTTTTCCTTCGGGTTTTGTGGGTGAATGTTTTCTGTTTAGTTTTGTAACCTGACAGAACTGTTGCTGGTTTTGTAACCGCTGCACATTGGTCTCATTTTGACGATGGCCGTTACAAATGTTAAATATTTACAATTCTGTAGTTTGAATTTGGCGCCCTGCACTTTCACTGGATGTTGGTCAGGAGCCTAGAGAGGTTTTAAGACACTAACAGCTTACAGACGGTAGGCAATTAACCTGTCTGTGCTAGGGGGCAGTATTTTCACGTCCGGATGAAAAACGTACCCAATTTAAACAGGTTACTACTCTGGCCCAGAAACTAGAATATGCATATAATTAGTAGATTTGGATAGAAAACACTCTGAAGTTTCTAAAACTGTTTGAATGGTGTCTGTGAGTATAACAGAACTCATATGGCAGGCATAAACCTGAGAAAAAGTCAACCAGGAAGTGGAGGATCTGAAAATTGTAGTTCTTCTTTCTAGTCCCTTTCGAAACTACAGTATCTGTGGGGTTATGTTGCACTTCCTAAGGCTTCCATTGGCTGTCAAAAGCCTTCAGAAAGTGGTTTGAGCATTCTCCTGTCACTGGGCAGATAATAGGAGCTCAGTTACTGAGTGGACTGCCTGGCAACAAAGGGATTGGAATGAACACTTACTATATAAACCAAAAAATGCTCGATCCCGCGAGCGCGCCCCTCCTTCTTTTTCTCCTTGAATGAATACGCTATTGTTCGGTTGGAATATTATCGCAATGTTACGTTAAAAATACCATAAAGATTGATTTTAAACAGCGTTTGACATGCTTCTAAGAACAGTAATGGAACATTTTGACTTTTCGTCTCTGGTACCGCACTCGCGTGTTATGCCTTTGGATAGTGCTTTGAACGCACGAACAAAATTGAGGTATTTGGACATAAATATGGAGTATTTCGAACAAAAACAAAATTTCTTGTGGAAGTAGCAGTCCTGGGAGTGCATTCTGACGAAGATCAGCAAAGGTGAGAGAATAATTGTAATACTAATTCTGAGTTTAGGTTGCCCCGAACTTGGCGGGTGTCTGTATAGCTCTCTGTGATGGCGAGCGATGTACTCAGAATATTGAAAAATGTGCTTTCTCCATAAAGCTATTTTAAAATCTGACACAGCGGTTGCATCCAGGAGTAGTCTATCTATAATTCTTACAATAATTGTTATATATTTTGTCAATGTTTATGATGAGTATTTTTGTAAATTGATGTGCACATTCACCGGAGGTTTTGGTGGGAATACATTTTCTGAACATCATGCGCCAATATAAAATGCTGTTTTTGGATATAAATATGAACTTTATCGAACAAAACATACATGTATTGTGTAACATAATGTCCTAGGAGTGTCATCTGATGAAGATCGTCAAAGGTTTGTGCTTCATTTAGCTGTGTTTTGGGTTTTATTGATACATGTCCTTGCTTGGAAAATGGCTGTGTGAACATTTTTGTCTATGTACTCTCCTAACATAATCTAATGTTTTGCTTTCGCCTTTTTGAAATCGGACAACGTGGTTACATCAAGGAGAAGTTTATCTTTAACCTCTCTAGGGTATGTGGGACGAAATCGTCCCACCTACTCAACAGCCAGTGGAATCCCGTGGCATGATATTCAAATACCTTAGAAATGCTATTACTTCAATTTCTCAAACATATGACTATTTTACACCATTTTAAAGACAAGACGCTCGTTAATCTAACCACACTGTCCGATTTCAAAAAGGCTTTACAACGAAAGCAAAACATTAGATTATGTCAGCAGAGTACCCAGCCAGAAATAATCAGACACCCATTTTTCAAGCTAGCATATAATGTCACATAAACCCAAACCACAGCTAAATGCAGCACTAACCTTTGATGATCTTCATCAGATGACACTCCTAGGACATTATGTTATACAATACATGCATGTTTTGTTCAATCAAGTTCATATTTATATCAAAAACCAGCTTTTTACATTAGCATGTGACGTTCAGAACTAGCATACCCACCGCAAACTTCCGGTGAATTTACTAAATTACTCACGATAAACGTTCACAAAAAACATAACAATTACTTTAAGAATTATAGATACAGAACTCCTTTATGCAATCGCTATGTCCGATTTTAAAATAGCTTTTCGGCAAAAGCACATTTTGCAATATTCTGAGTAGATAGCTCGCCATCACAGGGCTAGCTATTTTGACAACCACCAAGTTTGGCCCTCACCAAACTCAGATTTACTATAAGAAAAATTGGATTACCTTTGCTGTTCTTCGTCAGAATGCACACCCAGGACTTCTACTTCAACAACAGATGTTGTTTTGGTTCCAAATAATCCATAGTTATGTTCAAATATCCTCTTTTTTGTTTGTGCGTTCAAGACACTATCCGAAGGGTAACGAAGGGTGACGCGCCGGCGCATATCGTGACAAAAAAATTCTAAATATTCCATTACCGTACTTCGAAGCATGTCAAACGCTGTATAAAATCAAATTTTATGCGATTTTCCTCGTAAAAAAGTGATAATATTCCAACCGGGAAACCCTGTTTTCGTTCAAAGACTAAAAATCTAAAATGGACTCTTCACATGCATGCGTGTCCCCGTCTCATTGTTCTCAGATCGACCACTTACCAAATGCGCTACTGTTTTTCAGCCATGGTCTGCAAAGTCATCATTCAACGTTCTGCCGCCTTCTGAGAGCCTATGGGAGCCGTAGGAAGTGTCACGTTACAGCAGAGATCCTCAGTTTTCAATAAAGAGAGTGTAGAAGGCCAAGAAATGGTCAGAGAGGGCGCTTCCTGTTTGGAATCTTCTCAGGTTTTTGCCTGCCATATGAGTTCTGTTATACTCACAGACACCATTCAAACAGTTTTAGAAACTTTAGGGTGTTTTCTATCCAAATCAAAATCAACAATTATATGCATATTCTAGTTTCTGGGCAGATTAAATCGGGTATGTTTTTTATCTGGCCGTGCAAATACTGCCCCCTACCCTAGAGAGGTTAAAATGGTGTCTCCTTGCATGCTGCAAGGAGGCATGAGGCCTGCAGATGTGGCCAGGGAAAGGAATTGCAATGTCAGTACTGTGAGACGCCTAAGACATGCTACCGGGAGACAGGACGGACAGCTGATCATCCTCGCAGTGGCAGACCACGTGTAACAACACCTGCACAGGATCGGTACATCCGAACATTACACCTACTGGACAGGTACAGGATGGCAACAACAACTGCCCGAGTTACACCAGGAACGCACAATCCCTCCATCAGTGCTCAGACTGTCCGCAATAGGCTGAGAGAGACTGAGGGCTTGTGGGCCTGTTGTAAGGCAGGTCCTCACCAGACATCACTGGCAACAACGTCGCCTATGGGCACAAATCCACCGTCGCAGGACCAGACAGGACTCGTAAAAAGTGCTCTTCACTGACGAGTCGCATTTTTTTCTCAACAGGGTTGATGGTTGGATTCGTGTTTATCGTCGAAGGAATGAGCGTTACACCAAGGCCTGTACTCTGGAGCGGGATCGATTTGGAGGTGGAGGGTCTGCCATGGTCTGGGGTGGTGTGTCACAGCATCATCGGACTGAGCTTGTTGTCATTGCAGGCAATCTCAATGCTGTGCGTTACAGGGAAGACATCCTCCTCCCTCGTGTGGTACCCTTCCTGCAAGCTCATCCTGACATGACCCTCCAGCATGACAATGCCACCAGCCATTCTACTTGTTCTGTGCGTGATTTCCTGCAAGACAGGAATGTCAGTGTTCTGCCATGGCCAGCGAAGAGCCCAGATTTCAATCCCATTGAGCACATCTGGGACCTGTTGGATCGGAGGGTGAGGGTGAGGGCCATTACCCCCAGAAATGTCCAGGAACTTGCAGGTTCCTTTGTGGAAGAGTGGGGTAACATCTCACAGCAAGAACTGGCAAATCTGGTGCAGTCCATGAGGAGGAGATGCACTGCTGTACTTAATGCAGCTGGTGGCTACACCAGATACTGGCTGTTACTTTTGATTTTGACCCCCCCTTTGTTCAGGGACACATTATTCCATTTCTGTTAGTCACATGTCTGTGGAACTTGTTCAGTTTATGTCTCAGTTGTTGAATCTTGTTATGTTCATACAAATATTTACACACGTTAAGTTTTCTGAAAATAACGCAGTTGACAGAGAGAGGACGTTTCTTTTTTTGCTTGAAATCGCAAATTCACAATGAGTTGTTTGGAAGGAATCAGTGACAGTGGCTAACCGCAAGCATTGCAACTGGGTAGTTGGGTTTTGACTCAGCTGTGTGAATGCTTATGTAAATGAGATATTTCTGTATTTACTTCTCAATACATTTCTAAAAACATGTTTTCACTTTGTCATTATGGGGTATGGTGTGTGTAGATGGGTGAGAGAGAAAAAAATAAATGTATTCCATTTTGAATTGAGGCATTACAAAATGTGGAATAAGTCAAGGGGAATGAATACTTTCGGAAGGCACTGTACGTGTACATATGTACCTCAATTACCTCGTACCCCTGCACATTGACTCAGTACTGGTAGCCTGTGTATATAGACAAGTTAGCGTTACTCATTGTGTATTTATTCCCTATTTTATTTTTCTCTCTTTGCATTGTTGGGAAGGGCCCATAAGTAAGCATTTCAATGTTAGTCTAGACCTGTTGTTTACAAAACATGTGACAAATAAAACTGGATTTCAATTGATTTCTATATGATTGAAATAGCCCATATAGGCCCATGTTTATCTCTTAAGTCAACTCGGTTTTCATTTAAAGCATAATTTTATACTTCGCTCATTTGTAACATTTACAAATACTTTGGCAACTTTGTATTTGTAGTCACCTTCGTTCAGAAGTTAGACAGCCTAAATATCTTGATTCTATGTTTAGCGGAGATCATCTGTGAATAAAGTGATGCATAATGGTAAAATAGAAGGGTAAAACATAATGATACACTTTGGCTGCTCTACAAGTGATCTAATTCACTCGTAGATGTGCAAAGGTTTTTTAGAGCCATCTTACTAACGAAGGCTCTGGGAAACACCTTGGCTACTAAAGATACATCATAAAATGGTTCTAATGGTGATCTTAACACTACGAAGGCTCTGGGAAACTAGGCCCTGTTCAAAGCATTGAAAATCCACATTGCCAAAAAGAAGATTACAGAATCCGGATCATTCTGATCCCAATTTTTTTTTTATGGACCCAGGGGATTCATTCCTTTTAGTGTGACCCCCTGATCAAGAGAGGTGGGTGTAGTTGGATCGGGAGTGACTACGCACTACCGTAAAACCAATCAGAGTTTGATTAATTTGTCCCCCTCACAAGAAAGATATACCCACCCTCTTCTACCCATAACCAACAACTGCCATAACAGTGGCAGTGTTGAGCCTCCATTGCCACTATGGGTCTGTGTTTATAAGAGAGGCTTGAAGGTGAACCTTAGTTTGGACCGACAATTATAAACATTTCCGAGAGCACCTGACAAAGTCCGCTTCCGCATATGACTTATCACTGTCCACCTTGGTTTCAATTCAAAAGGTCTTAACGCCTCTTATTTTCAATGGTCGTGGCACATCACCTTGTTCCCAACAATTAACAATTAATTCTCTAATCAAGAAGGAACGTTATATAATTAGGTTATAGGAAGGACACTTCATGTACACTTCATGTAGCTGATAAATGTAATTCAAATGATTTAATTTCCCAGATTACCAGTTCATGACAGGTAATTATATTTATATTTCCTAAACTGTTTTCCTCCTGTTAGATAACTAACAGTAAGTATTTTTATGTTAGCTTACATGAGAAGCTTTGCCTGTCTGAATCCAGGGCCTTTTCTCAATTTGTCCTCTCTCGCCTCCTTTTAAAAAGTTAAAAGGTAATCGAGGAGGCGGCAGGGAGAGGGAACGTGGACGAAAATCCGCTTGTATGAAACGAGACTCTCCTTCTTCACTTGCCCATCATCAGGCAAATGACGTGTTGTGGATCCCAATCAAGTTAATTGTGCAAGACAGTTCAAAGATAAAATGACAAGTATTTTCTTTTACCTAGTAGCCTAGTCAATCATTGCTGTTTGAGCTGTCTGATTGCTCAGTACTTGTGACTGTCGTTATGGACTTAGATTAGTTTCAGGCCAATTTGTGTAATAGGCCTTGGTAACTGTTGGGTGTTTTAAGAGGGAGTGGCTTTACCTGTCTTCCCTGACTGTTTAAGGAGCCTTACTTGGCCCCAGTCTTAGTTTGTCATTCATCATTTGGAAGGGGATCAACTCTTACAAGAGCAGCAAGTATATTTTTTTATTTAATAAGTATCTATTGGTGTTGTCTTGCTAGGGCAATTGAATTTAGGTGCTTTCTTTTACCTAGTATCCAAGTTAATCATTGCTGTTTGAACTGTCTGATTGCTCAGTACTTGTGACTGTCGTGTTGGAATTAGATTAGTTTCAGGCCTTGCTAGTCTTGCTAAATTGTGGGCGTGTTGTATTGTAGGGAGTTTTTTCACTTCTGCCAGGCAATCAGCAATCAGTGCTGGGAGGTAGTGCTAGTACTGCATCCACTGTTTTTTCATTGGCAGCATTGTCAAGCGGTAGTGTTGTTACCAAAATGAAGACTGACACTGAAAAAAAAAAGACGTTCAACAGAGTTGTCCTACCGAGTTATTTGAAGAAGGAAAGAGAGAAAGGCTCCACAGCACTCTCACTTGAGTATCTTACTTAGTTATTTTCTGATGATCTCATTTTGCTCTTTTGTAGCTTTTGCAAGTATGTCCGTGTTTCCCATCCCAGTTTGCTCCTCTGCCTGTAGGTTTTACAGAAGCTCCAGTGGCTGCAACCCTTCTAATTTAGTGTACCCTGCAAGCACAACCCATGTGGAGTTCCTGGTGTCCGGCAGCGTTTTGAACTGCTGATATGCGGTCAATAAGGCTGAGTTCACACTTCAGTCCCTACACTTTTTGGCCCTGATGGAGACATGGATTTCCCCAAAGAACACTGCTACTCCAGCTGCTCTCTCATCATCTGACTATGTGTTCTCTCACAGTCTTAACATTGTTGTCATCTATCGCTCACCAGGTGCCCTTGGTGAGTTGCTCAATGAGATTGACACCAAGTTAATTTCCTGACGATGGCTTGTACTGGGTGGCTTTAACCTCCCGACGCATGTCTTCAATTAATTTCTTTCCACTTCTTTTCTCTTTTGACCTCACCCTATCCCAGTCACCTCCCACTCACAAAGCAGGCAATACGCTTGACCTCATCTTCACAAGAGACTGTCCGCCTACTAATCTCACTGCAACAACCCCATGTTTCTGATCACTACTTTGTTTTACGATCTTCCCTTCCCGCTCCGTGGCTGACTGACTCACTGCGTGCTAACAGAACAGGGCTTTGGGCAACTGAGCAGGATAAAAACGAAACTTCCAGAGGACCTGTCACCCTTCCACTCCCTCCTCTCTACCTTCTCTTCCTCTATATCCGCGGCTACAGCCACTGTCTATCACTCTAAATGTCAAGCTTCCTGGGAAACTCTTCTCCACTTTCTCCTCCCTCCTTAGTCCTCCACCTCCTTCCTTCCCTCTCTGCCTGATGACTTTGTCAACCACTTTTTATAAAATGGTTGACTACATCTGTTCATCTTTCACTCAGCCTGCTGAGTCCAATGGTCCCACTCACACAGAATTGCCATATGCCTTGACCTCTTTCTCCATCTCTCTCCAGATGAAATCCTGTGACTAATGATGTCTGGTCGCCCGACAACCTGCCCACTTGTACCCCTCCTCCCTTCTCCGCAACATCTCTGGAGATCTTCTCCCATTCCTCACTTCCCTTATCAACTCATCCATGACCACTGGCTGCGTCCCCTCTGACTTCAAGATGGCCAGAGTTGCTCTCCTCTTCAAGAAACAGCCTTCGACACTGTGAACCATCATATCCTCCTCTCCACCCTCTCAGGGTTGGGCGTCTCAGGCTCTACACACTCCTAGATTGCATCCTACCTAGCAGGTCGCTCCTACCAGGTGGTGTGGAGAGGATCTGTGTCTGCATCAAGTGCTCTCACTATTGGTTTCCCCCAGGGCTTGGTTCTAGGCCCTCTCCTCTTTTCTCTTTACACAAAGTCACTTGGCTTTGTTATATCCTTACATGGTCTCTCCTATCATTGC